>NC_132781.1:136891579-137191579 GCF_048418805.1 Vulpes vulpes
TTAGACTATAAATCACTGAGCTCTGAAGTAGGCTCATAAATAAATTGATTCCAGTAGGTTAGTCATGGAATGTATGGTATATCTTCCAGTCAAAACCATAATTCTAATAAGCAGTCTTGGTGATGAATGGAGCTGTCTTATAACTTTGCTCGTAAGGTGATGAGTGGAGGTAGTTAGAGGTTGACCGTCCTGTTCTCGTACTATCAGCCAAAACTTTACATGTGTCAAGCCAGGTATGGCTTTAGAATTTTTTATTTAACAACAGGCTAAGCCAGAGGTCGTGCCTCAGACAGTTGTGATTGAGTGCTACAGAAAGCAGAGAATTTCTAAATTTCCTTCTGGAAAGCAAATGGAGATAAGCATGTTGGTGATTACTCATCCCACCCCTACCCCCAAGCATCTTAGCGGTTTTCTGTTGAGCTGATTTATGACAGGTGTATCAAGCTAGAGATAACAAAATACTATCATTTTTTTAATCTTAAATTTAGATGGTTGACATTCAATTGCATCTATTTACACTTAAGCTACCACCATGGGATTATTTCTTTCATTTTATTGAGATATAATTGACGTATAGAGCTGTATACGTTGAAGGTGTACAACGTTTTGACTTACATATATTATGAAGTGATTGCCGCAGTTTAGTTAACATGCATCATCTCATAAAAATACATAAAAAATTTTTTCCCTTGTGATCTACTCTTAGGATTTATTCTTAGTTAGGATTTACTTTTTTTTAAACAACTTTGAAATATATAAGACAGCGTTAACTCTAGCCACCATGTCATACATTAGATTCCTAGGTCTTATTACTGGAGATTTGTAACTTTTGGCCACCTCATCCAATTATCCCTCCCCCTCCATAATGCCCATTCCAACAGATGTGAGGTGATTTTGTGGTTCTGATTTGCATTTCCCTAATGACTAGAGATATTGAACGTACTTTCATGTGCCTGTTATCTCTTCATATATCTCTTTTGGAAAAAAATATCTGTTTAGGTCTTTTGTGCATTTTCAGTTGGATTATTGTTATTTTGCTATGGAGTTGTGTGAGTCCTTTGTATATTTGGATATTGATTGCTTATCGGATACATAGTTTGTAAATATTTTTTCCCCACTTCGGACCTTGTTTCTTTCATTTGTTGACTTTCTTTTGCTCCGCAGAAGTATATCAGTTTGATATAGTCCACTTGTTTACTTTTGATTTTTTGCTTATGCTCTAGGTGATAGCCAATAATCATTGCTAAGATCACATCAAGGAGTTATTTTTCCCATTTTCTTCTAGGATTATTATGGTTTAAATGGATTAAATTTAATATTAATGGATGTAAATGGATTAAATATTTAATCCATTTTGAGTTAATTTTTGAGTGTTGTAGGGTACAGGTCTAGCTTCATTCTCTTCCATTTGCATAGCCAATTTTCCCAACACCATTTATTGAAGAGACTGTCTCTTCGCCATTGAGTATACTTGTCTCCCTTGGGGTTATTTCTGGGTTCTCAGTTCTGTTCTATTGATCAACCTGTTTTGGGGCCAGTACCATACTATTTCAATTACTATACCTTATAGCACAACTTGAGATCAGGAAGTGCAACACTTCCCACTTTGTTCTTGTTTTTCAGGCATACTTTGGGTATTCGGGGTCTTCTCTGGTTCCATTGAAGTTTTATGATTGTTTTTGGTTTTTTCCCTATGTCTATGAACACACATTTGGAATTCTGATAGGAATTGCATTGAATCTATATATGGCTTTTTGCAGTAATAATTATTTCAATCCATGAATACCAATACCTTTGCAGTTATTTTTATCTTCTTTGATTTCTTTCATCAATGACTTGTAGTTTTCAGAACAGAGATTATTCACCTCCTTGGTTAAGTTTATTGCTAAGTAGTTTGTTGTTTTTGATACTATTTTAAATAGAATTGGTTTCTTTTTTTTTTTAGGTGAAATAGATTTTATTATAGTAAAACTTCCTCCCTTGCCCCCAACACGAATAGCTTTTACTTTACATTAATTTGATTGTTGTTTCCAATCTGTTCAAAACATAAAACACCTTTCCATGGTGTTACTTTTCATTCTTTTCTTTTTTAGTTAAAATTTTATATTTAATTTAAATTCAATTAACATATGATGTATTATTGGTTTCAGAGGTAGAGGTCAGTGACTCATCAGTCTGATATAACACCCAGTGCTCATTACGTCACATCCCCTCCTTAATGTCCATCACCCAGTTACCCCATCCACCCAGCCCCCTCCCCTCCAGCAATCCTCAGTTTGTTTCCTATGATCAAGAGTCTCTTATGGTTTGTCTCCCTCTCTGATTTTGTCTTGTTTTATTTTTTCCTCCCTTCCCCTATGATCCTCTGTTTTATTCTTAAATTCCACATAGGAGTAAGATCATATAATTGTCTTTCTTTGATTGACTTATTTTGCTGAGCCATATCCTCTAGTTCCATCCATGTTGTTGCAAATGGCAAGGTTTCATTTTTTGATGGCTGAGTAGTAGTCCATTGTGTGTGTGTGTATATACACTGTGTATACACCACATCTTATCTATCCATCTATCAATGGACATCTAGGCTCTTTGGCTATTGTGGACATTGCTGCTATAAACATTGGGGTGCAGGTGTCCCTTCAGGTCACTACATTTGTATCTTCGGGGTAAATATCCAGTAGTGCAATTTCTGGGTTGTAGGGTAGCTCTATTTTCAAGCTTTTGGCGAACCTCGATAGTGTTTTCCAGAGAAGCTGCACCAGTTTGCACTCTCACCAACAGTGTAATAGTGTTCCCCTTTCTCCTCATCCTCACCAACATCTGTTGTTTCCCGAGTTGTTAATTTTAACCATTCTGACTGATGTGAAGTGATATCTCATTGTGGTTTTGACTTCTGTCTCCCTGATGCCAAGTGACCTGGAGCATTTTTTCATGTGTCTGTTGTCATTTGTATGTCTTCTTGGAGAAATGTCCATTCATATCTTCTGCCCATTACTTGATTAGATTGTTTGTTCTTTGGATGTTGAGTTTAATAAGTTATTTATAGATTTTGGATACTAGCCATTTATCTGATAAGACGTCTTCAAATGTCTTCTCCCATTCTGTCAGTTGTCTTTTGGTTTTGTTGACTGTTTCCTATACTCTACAAAAGCTTTTCATCTTGAAGTCCCAATAGTCCCCTTTTGCTTTTGTTTCCCTGGTCTTTGGAGATGTGTTAGTAAGAAGTTGTTGCAGCTGGGGCCACAAAGGTTGCTGCCTATGTTCACTAAGTTTTTGAAGGATTCCTGTCTCACAATTAGGTCTTTCAACTATTTTGGGTCTATTTTTGTGTATGGTTTGGTGAAATGGTCCAGCTTCATTCTTCCACATATGGCTGTCCAATTTTCTGAACACATTTGTTCAAGAGACTGTCTTTTTTTCCATTAGATATTCTTTCCTATTTTGTCGAAGATTAGTTGACCAAAGAGTTGAGGGTCCATTTCTAGGTTCTCTATTCTGTTCCATTGATCTATGTGTCTGTTTTTGTGCCAGCACCACACTGTCTTGATGATTACAGCTTTGTAATACAGCTTGAAGTCCAGAATTGTGATGCCACGATTGTTGGTTTTCATTTTCAACATTCCTCTGGCTACTCAGGGTCTTCCATACAAATTTTAGGATTATTTGTTCCAGCTCTGTGAAGAAATTCCATGGTATTTTGATAGGGATTGCATTGAATGTGTAAATTGCCCTGGGTAGCATAGACATTTTAACAATATTTTCTCTTCCAATCCATGAGCACGGAATGTTTTTCTGTTTCTTTGCATCTTCCTCAATTTCCTCATAAGTGTTCTGTAGTTTTTAGAGTAACAGGTCCTTTGCCTTTGTGGTTAGGTTTATTCCTAGGTATCTTAGGGTATTGGTGCAATTGTTAATGGGATCAACTCCTTAATTTCTCTTCCTTCTGTCTCATTATTAGTGTATAGAAATGCAACTGATTTCTGTGCATTGATTTTACATCCTGCCATGTTGTTGAATTACTGTATGAGTTCTAGCAATTTTGGGGTGTTTGGGATTTTCCACATAAAGTATCATGTCATCTTTGAAGAATGAGAGTTTGACTACTTCTTTGTCAATTTGAATGCCTTTTATTTGTTTTTGTTGTCTGATTACTGATGACTAGGACTTCTAGTACTAGAGTGAGAGTGGATATCCCTGTCGCATTCCTGATCTTAGGGTAAAGGTTCTCAGTTTTTCCCTATTGAGAATGATATTTGCTGTGGGTTTTTCATAACTGGCTTTTATGATATTGAGGTATGTTCCCTCTATCCCTCCACTGTGAAGAGTTTTAATCAAGAAAAAATGCTGTACTTTATCAGATGCTTTTTATGCATGTATTGAGAGGATCGCATGGTTCTTGTTCTTCCTTTTATAAATGTAGTGTATCACATTGAGCCACCCTTGCATCCCAGGAATAAATCCCACTTGGTGGTGGTGAATAATCCTTTTCATGCACTGCTGGATCCTGTTGGCTAGTATTCTGGTGAAAACTTTGGCATCCATGTTTGTCAGGGATATTAGTCTGTAATTCTCTCTTTTGGTAGGGTCCTTGCCTGGTTTTGGGATCAAGGTAATGCTGCCCTCAAAGAGTTTGGAAGTTCTCCTTCCCTTTCTACTTTTTGAAACAGCTTCAGAAGAATAGATATTAGTTCTTTAAATATTTGGTAGAGGGCAGCCCAGGTGGCTCAGCAGTTTAGTGCCACCTTCAGCCCAGGGCCTGATCCTGGAGTCCTGGGATCGAGTCCCATGTTGGGCTCCCTGCACGGAACCTGCTTCTCCCTCTGCCTCTCTCTCTCTCTCTCTCTCTCTCTCTCTCTCTCTCTGTCTCTCATGAATAAATAAATAAAATCTTTTAAAATAATAATAAATAAATAAATGTTTGGTAGAATTCACCTGGGAAGCCATCTAGCCCTGAACTCTTGTTTGTTGGATTTTGACGACTGCTTCAATTTCCTTGCTGGTTATTAGCCTGTTCAGGTTTTCTATTTCTTCCTGTTTCAGTTTTGGTAATTTGTAGGTTTCAGCATTCATTTCAGAAACCTTCCAGGTTGCCTAATTTGTTGGCATATAATTTTTCATAATATGTTCTTGTAACTGTTTGCATTTCTTCAATGTTGGTTATGATCTCTGCTCTTTCATTTATGATTTTATTTATTTGGGTCCTTTCTCTTTTCTTTTTGATAAGTCTGGCCAGAGGTTTATCAGTCTTATTAATTCTTTCAACAACAACAACAACAAAAAAAAAAACAGCTCTTAGCTTCATTGATCAGTTCTTCCAGGTTTTTTTAAATTTCTATTTTATTAATTTCTATTTTCGTTTAATTTCTATTTATATTTCTCCTCTGATGTTTATTATTTCTTTTCTCCTGCTGGATTTAGGCATTATTGGCTATTCTTTCTCCAGCTCCTTTAGGTATAAGTTCATGTTATATAGTTGAGACTTTTCTTGTTTCTTGAGAAAGGCTTGTATTGCTATAAAATTCCCTCTTAGAACCACCTTTGCTGCATTCCAAAGGTTTTGAACAGTTGTGCTTTCATTTTCATTGTTTCTATGAAATTTTAAAATTCTTCCTTAATTTCCTGGTTGACCCATTCATTCTTTAATAGGATGCTCTTTAGCCTCTGTGTGTTTGAGTTCTTTCCAAATTTCCTCTTGTGATTGAGTTCCAGTTTCAAAGCACTGTGGTCCAAAACTATGTAGGGAATGATCCCAATCTTTTGGTACTGGTTGAGACCTAATTTGTGACCCAGTATGTGATGTATTCTGGAGAATGTCCCATGTGCACTTAAGAAAAATGTGTATCCTGTTTCTTGAGGATGGAATGTTCTGAATATATCTCTGAAGTCCATCTGGTCCAGTATGTCATCCAAAGCCCTTGCTTCCTTGTTGACCTTCTGCTTAGATTACCTGTCCATTGTAGTGGATGGAGTGTTAAAGTCCTCTGCTGTTACTGTATTATTGATGTGTGTCTTCAATTTTGTTACTAATTAGCTTATCTAACAGGCTGCTCCCATGTTAGTGGCTTAAATATTTAACATTGTTAGATCTTCTTGTTGGATAGACCCTTTTAATTATAATATAGTTTCCTTCCTCATTTTTTATTACAGTCTTTGGTTTAAAATCTAATTTGCCTGAAATAAGATCACCACCTCAGCTTTTTTTTTTTTTATGTCCATTAGCATGATAAATGGTTTTCCACCCCCTCATTTTAAATCTGGATATGTCTTTGGGTCTAAAATGAGTCTCTTGCAGATAACATATTGATGGATATTGCTTTTTTACCCAATCTGATATCCCATGTCTTTTGATTGGGGCATTTAGCCCATTTACATTCAGAGTAACTATTGAAAGATATTAATTCATTGTCATTTTTTACCAATGTTTCTATAACATTGTTACCTGTAAGGTAAAGTGTACCTGTAAAGTCACTGTTTCTATATATTGTCTCTGTTCCTTTCTGGTCTATGTTACTTTGGGCTCTTTTTTTGCTTAAATGATCTCTTTCAATATTTCTTATAGGGCTGCTTTGGTGACCACAAATTCCTTTAGTTTCTGTTTGTCCTGGAAGGTGTTTATTTTTCCTTCTATTTTGAATGACATCCTAGCTGGATAAAGTATTCTTGGCTGCATATTTTTCTCATTTAGCACCCTGAATATATGATGCCAGTCCTTTTTGGTATGCCAGGTCTCTGTGGACAGGTCTGCTGCCAGTCTACTGTTTCTACCCTTGTAGGTTACAGACTTCTTATCCTGAGCTGCTTTCAGGATTTTCTTTTTGTCTCTGAGATTTGCAAGTTTCACTATTATATGTCAAGGTGACGAACTATTTTTACTGATTTTTGAGGGGGGTTCTCTTTGTCCCTTGGACTTGGATACTTGTTTCCTTCCCCAGATTAGGGAAGTTCTCTGCTATAATTTGCCTTTCTCTTTCCTGTTTTTCTGTGATCCCAATTATTCTAATATTTTGCTTTATGGTATCACTTATCTCAAATTGTCCCCTCCTGATCCGGTAGTTGTTTATCTTTTTCTCAGCTTCTTTATTCTCCATCATTTTGTCTTCTATATCACTAATTCTCTCTTCTGCTTCATTTATCCTAGCAGGTAAAGCCTCTATTTTTATTGCACCTAATTAATAGCTTTTGTGATTTAGACTAGATTATATTTCAGTTCTTTTATTTCTCCAGAAAGGAACTCTAGTGTCTTCCATGCTTTTTTCAAGCCCAGCTAGTATCTTTATAAAGTTATTCTGAACTCAAGTTCTGACATCTTCCTTACATCCATACTGATTAGGTCCTTGGTAGTCAGTACTGCCTCTTGTTCTCTTTTTTGAGGTTAGTTCATATATTGTCATTCTGTCCACAGAAGAATAGACAAACAAGAGAAAAAGATACTAATATGGCAACAAAAATCCCAGAGAAATATATACCAAACAAATCAGAAGAGACCCAAAATTTTTTTAAAAAGAGAGATAAAGAATATAATCAGACAATTGAGCAGAATAGAGTAATATACTTGATTCTGTGTGTATTTTGGTTCATCTGTTAGAAAACTAGATCCCAAAGTTATAATAAAAGAAAAACTTATATGTGTATGTATGTATAAATAAATACAATGAAAGGATAGAATGTAACTGTAAAAGTAAAAAAATTAAAAGCCAGGAAAAAAAGGAATTTAACCAGACAGGTGTATAGAACAGAGCAATATACTATATCCGAGTGCATTTTGGTCAGTTTGTTAGAAGAAACTACATCTCAAGATTGTAAAGAAAAACATAAGTATACAAAAATAAAATTAAATACACTGAAAGGATAGAATGTAACTGAAAATTAAAGATGAAAATTAAAGACTTTAATAAAATGAAAACAAAAGAAAAAAAGGGGAAAAAGCAAATATGATCAGACAAGTGAAGAGAACAGAGCCATACACTAGATTCTGGGTGCATTTTGGTCCATTAGAAGAAACTGAATCCCAAAACTGTAAATAAAGAAAAATCTATGTGTATACAAAAATTAAATACAATGAAAGGATAGAATGTAACTGTAAAATGATAATTTAAAAAGGTTAAAAAAAAAGAGTTGATAAAACAATAAATTGGTTGGAAAAGGGAAGAGAAAAAAATTAAAATGGAAAGACTAAAGGACCGTGAGGGGGAACATGAGTTCTCTATGCTGTGAGGGGTGGGGGACATGAGATCTCTATGCTGTAGTCTCCTAGCACTGGAGGTTTGGGGTTCTCGGTGATAGATCAGCTGGGTGTTGGCTGGATATTCTTGCTGATGCAGGGGACAGGCCTGCTGCACTGGTTCTCAGGTGTCTCTGCCCCGGGGGCAGACCTGGGCCACCTGGCCAGGCAGCAGGGCTAAGTAACCTGCTCCCGGATCTCCACAAGGCTTTGTTCCCCGAAGGCTTTCCGTGCAGCCTCAGAGGATGAGAGTGAAAACGTTGGCCTCCCCAGCTCCAGCCTCGGTGCACCCCCAGGGCAAAGCAGGCAACCTGTCTCCCTGGTCTCCGACTGTCCGCACCCCCACTCACCCAGCCGGGGACAGAGCATCTCTATCTCAGGCACCGACTTCCTTCCTAGTCTCCTAACTAGACTCCTGGGCGCACAGGTGCACGCGGCTCTCCTGGGGCAGGGGGAGGGGGGGACTCTCTGGTTCTGTCATCTGCTGGGCCCCTGCTCCTGGAGCCCTTGTGCCAGTGTGCCCCGGCTCCTGGTTTCGGGCCCCTCCCCGCCCTGGTGCCTGGGAGCCTGGCCACACCCAGGCCCCTCCCCGGCATCCTGGGACCCGGAGCACCCTGAGGCCACCTTCCCACGTCGGCTTCCACCCCCACTCCGCTGCCTGAGCACCTATCAGGCAGCTGTCCCCATGGGCACAGACTTCCAGAAGTCCCGCTAGCTGCTCCCAGGAGCTCAATGCCTCCGCGACCCGGGCTCCCCTACATCGCCCCCACCTTGCAGACGGCGGCCACCTCTCCATCATAGAGCTGCAGCTCTTCGCTTCTTAGATCTCCCGTGTCCGGAAAGAATGAACAGCTGTCTAGCTGAACTCCTGGGACAAAACTAAGGTCTCTCCTCCTCCTCCTCCTCCCCCTTTCATCTTGGACTCCTCCCCCCTAGAATTGACTGCATTCTTTTCTTTCTTTCTTTCTTTTATTTAATTCTTTTCAAGACAATTTGTTATGGGCATATAGAAAAACTGCTGACTTCTGTATCCTACAATTTTGTCAAATTCACTGAATAGCTACAACAGATTTTCGGTGGAAACTTAGGATTTTCTACACATAAAACCACATCATCTGCAAATAGAGACAACTTTCCTTCTTCTCCTATTGGGATGCTTTTTATTTCTAACCTGGTTTCCCTGGCAAGGCCTTCTGAGATTTTGTTGACTAGGAGTGATGAGACTGGGCATCCTTGTTTGTTCCTGATCCTGGAGGAAAAGCTTTCAACATTTCCTCATTGAGTATGATGTTAGCTGCGGGTTTATCATTTAGCATCTTTGTGTTAGGCCTGTTCCTTCCATTACCTGCTTCATTAAGAGTTAATTAAACATTAATTAATTAATTACTTCATTAAGAGTTCATTAATCCTGAGTGGATGTTGAATTTGGTCCAATGCTTTTTCTGTGTCTGCTGAGATTATAATTTTTTTCATTCTATTAATATATTTTTCACATTGATTGATGTGTATGTTGAACTGTCCTTGCATCCTCCGTGTAAATTCCACAGGATCATGGTGAATGATTCATCTAAGTGCTGCTGAATTTGGTTTACTAGGGTCTTTTTTTTTTTTTTTTTTTTTTTTAGTATTTTTGGGTCTATATTCATCTAGAGTATTGATCTGTAGTTTTCTTCCTTGGGAGTGTGCTCCCTAGCTTTGGTATGAAGCTAATGCTGGCTTTATAAAATGACTTTGGGCATGTTCCTTCCTCTTCAGTTTTCTTGGAAGAGTTGAGGAGTGGTGTTAATTCTTTAAAATTTGTCATAGTCACCAGTGGAGTCATCTGGACCTGGACTTTCCTATATTGGTAGATACTTTAGTAGTAATTTGGTTTATGCAGACTTTGAATTTCTTCATGATTCAGTCTTCGTAGTCTGTATGTTTCTAAGAATTTTATCACTTCTGAGTTTTCCAGTTTGTTGGCATGTAATTGTTCATAGGAGTCTCTTAGGATCCTTTGTATTTCTGTGGCATCAGTTATGTCTCCTTTTTTATTTATAATTTTGTGGACTTGGGTCTTTCTCTCTCTCTCTCTCTTTTTCTTGGTTAGCCCACCTAAAGTTTTGACAATTTGTTTTATCTTTGGAAGGAACCAGTTCTTAGTTTGGTTAATCTTTCCTATTATTTTCCTGATCTCTATTTTGTTTATTTCTGCTCTCATCTTTAAAATTTTGGGGGGGGGGGCGCATTTCTTTTTCTTGTTCCTTAAGGCATAGAATTACATTGCTTATTGGGCATCTTTCTTCTAAATTAGGAGTTTATTGCTAGGACTTCATTCTTAAGCTGCTTTTGCTGGATCCCATTAGTTTTAGGCTTTTGTATTTCTGTTTTCTTAAGTTTTAAAAGTTATCTCCAATATTTTTCATTTGAAGTATGGTTGACATACAATATCATATAAGTCTCAGGCGTACAACATAGTGATTGGACATCCCAAAACATTACAAAATGGTCACCATGATAAGTCTAGCTGCCACCTATTATTTTATAAAGTTACTATAATTCCTGTGACTTATTGATTTTATGAATGGAATTTTGTATCTCTTAATCCTCTTTGCAGGTTTTGCACATCTCCCCAGCTCCCCTCCCCCTGGCAGCCGTGAATTTGTTCTCTGTATTTATGAGCCAGTGTCTTTTTGGTTTTGGTGATTCATTTGTTCTTTTAGATTCCACATTTAAGTGAAATCATATGGTATTTGTGTTTACAACTTATCTCAGCATAAATCCTATAGGTTTATTCATGTTGTTGCAAATGGATTCCTTTTTATGGCTGAGTAATATTCCATCCTTTTTAAATGACAGAGTAATATTCCCCTGTGTGTGTGTGTATGTGTATAAACAAACCAAAACAAAACAAAAGCTGATTTAAAAAATGTGTGTGTGTGTATATATATATAATATATATTATATATAAAAATGGGTATATATATAATATATATTATATATATAAATGTATATATATAAAAATGGGTATATATATAATATAAATATATAATATATTATTATATATTTATATTATATTAATTATTAATATATTAATAATATAATATATATTATATATATACCCATTTTATATATATAATATAAAACACACACACACACACCATCTGTTTATCCATTCGTCTGTTGAGGGACACTTGAGTTGCTTCCATATCTTAGCTATTGTAAGTAATGCTGCAGTGATCTTAGGGATGTATGTGTCTTTTTGAATCAGTCTTTTTATTTTCTTCAGATAAATACCCAGAAGTGGAATGGCTGGATCATATGGTTCTTCTGTTCTTAGTTTTTGAGGACTCCATACCGTTTCCATAGTGGCTGCACCAGTTTACATTCCTACCAGCAAAGCATGAGGATTTACTTGCTCCACATCCTCACCAACACTTGCTGCCTTTTGTGGTTTTGATACTAGCCATTCCGACAAGTGCGAGGTGATACCTCATTGTGGTTTTAATTTGCGTTCCCTGATGATTTGTTATGTTGAGCACGTTTCATGTGTCTTGGCCGTCTCTATGTCTTCTTTGGAAAAATGTTCATTGAGGTCCTCTGCCCATTTTTTAATCAGCTTTTTTTTGTTGTTGTTTTGGTTTGGTTTGGTTTTTTTGGTGCTGTTGTGTGAGTTCTTTGGATATTTTAGATACAAGCCCTAATCAGATAGATTATTTACAAATAACTTCTCCCATTCAGTAGGTTGCCTTTCCATTTAGTAGGTTATTTTCTTTACTGTTGAGATGCTTTTTGATTTGGTAGAGTCCCAATAGTTTATTTTCACTTTTGTTTCCTTGCCTGAACATGCAGATGCAAAAAAATATTGCTGAGACCTATGACCAAGATTTACTGCCTGTGTTTTCTTTTAGGAGTTTTAAGCTTTAAAGTCTTAAATTTAGGTCTTTAATTCATTTTAAACTTTTTTTGTATATAGTGTAAGAAGGTGACCTAGCTTCATTTTTTTGCATGTAGCTGTCCATTTTCCCTAACACTTAAAGAGGCTGCCTTTCTCCCTTGTATATTCTTGCCTCCTTTGTTGTAGATTAATTGGCCATTTAAATGTTATATCTTAGTTTATAAGATATATCTTAGTTTATATCTTAGTTCTGGTTACTGTTTCATTCATCTCTGTGTCTGTTTTTGTGCCAGTGCTATCCTGTTTTTATGGCGAGAGCTTTCTAGTATAGTTTGAAATCTGGAAGTGTGATGCTTCCAACTCTGTTCTTTCTCAAGATTGCTTTGGTATTTGGAGTCCTTTGTGGTTCCAGACAAATAGCAGTATTATTTGATCTTATTTTGTGAAAAATACCATTGATATTTTGTTAGGGATTGCACTGACTCTGTGGAGAGCATTGGGTAGTATGGACAATTTAACAATATTAATTCTTCCAATTGATGAGCACAGTATATCTTTCCATTTAATTGTGTTCTCTTCAGTTGCTTTCATCAGTGTCTTACAGTATTCCAAGTACAGGTCTTTTATATTCTTGGTTAAATTTTTTCCTAGGCATTTTACTCTTTTAAATGTGATTATAAATGGAATTATTTTCTTAATTTCTTTTTCTCCTACTTGGTCATCATTCTACAGAAATGGAACAGAATTGTGTGCTTTAGTTATGTATCCTGCCACTTTGCTGATTTCTAATAGTTGTAATAATTTTTTTTGGTGGAGTGTTTAGGATGTTCTGTTTATGGTATCCTGTCAGCCACATATAGTGGTAATTTTACTTCTGCTTTTATTTGAATGCTTTTTCTTTCTTTTTTGTCTGATTGCTGCAGGTAGGACAGCCAGTACTAAGTTGAATAAAAGTGGCCAGAGGGAGCATCTTTGTCTTTTTCCTGATCTTAGGGGAAAGCTGTCAGTTTTTCACCGAATATGTTAGCTGTGGGTTGTCATATATGGCCTTCATTATGTTGAGCTATGTTTCCTCTAAATTCACTTTTTTCCAAAGTGAATAAACACTTTAAAGTGTTTAAAGTGTTTAAAGTGAATAATTCACTTTATCATAAACAATATTGAGTTTTGTCAGATGTCAAATTTCATGCACCTTTTGAGATGACTATACAACTTTTATCATTCATTTTATTAAAGTGGTGTATCACATTGATTTGTGGACAGGGAATCATCCTTGAATCCCTGAAATAAATACCACTTGATCTTGGTAAATCATTCTTTTAATGTATTGTTGAATTGTTTTTGCTCATATCTTGTGGATTTTTGCATCTATGTCATCAGGGATATTGAACCATCATGTTCTTTCTTTGTAGTGTCTTTGTCTGATTTTGGTATTAGGGTAATTGCGGGCCTTCTAGAGTATATTTGGAAGTTTTCCTTCCTATTCTACTTTTTGAAATAGTTTCAGTAGGATTAACTCTTCTTTAAATGTTTAAAGAACATTCTCCTGGAATTCTCCTGCAAATCCGTCTGGTCCTGAACTTTCATTTGTTGGAAGTTTTTAAATTCAACTTCATTACCAGTAATGGGTCTGTTCAAATTTTCTATTCCTTCTTGATGCAGCCTCAGAAGACTATATTTCTAGAAATTTACTCCATTTCTTCTAGGTTGTCCAGTTCGTTGGCCTGAGATTTTTTTTGTAGTAGTCCCACAATCCCTTGTACTTCTGTGTTACTTCTCTTTCATTTCTCATTTTATTTATTTGTGTCCTCTCTCTTTTGTTCTTAATGAGTCTGGCTAAATCAATTTTGTTTATCTTTTCAGTGAATCAGCTCTTGGTTTCATTGATCTTTTCTTCTTTTTTCCTTTTTTTTTTTTTAGGTCTATTTCATTTATTTCTACTCTGATCTTTTTTTCCCCTTCCTTCTACTAACTTTGGACTCTTTTTGTTCTTTCAGTAGTTTTTAGAGAGTTTTTTTTGTTTCTGGCTACCACGAGGTTCATATATAATATCCCAAGTACATAGCAGTGTACTGGATTAAGTTGATGGTCACTTAAGATCAAACACATTCTAAAAGAACTTCATTTTTATTCCCCCTTTCTCCATGTTATATATGTTGTCATATTTATTTTCTTTATTTTGTGGGTCCCATTAACTAATTTTTAAGATATAGTTTATTTCACTACTTTGGTCTTCTAATCTTCATACTAGCTGTGTAAGTGATTGCTATGATACCTTTCCTATATGTTTGCTTTTACTCATGAAATTGTTTTCCTTCATAATTTCCTTCTAATTATGACCTTTTCTTTTCCACTTTAAATGTCTTTAATATTTCTTAGAAGGCTGGTTAAGTGGTGATGAACTCCTTTAACTTTGGTTTGTTTGGGGAAACTCCATCTCGTCTTCAAATCTGAATAATAACCTTGCCAAGTAGAATATTAGTGGTTGTCAGGTATTTCTTTTCACTATCTTGACAATATCATGCCACTCGCTTATGGCCTGCGAAGTTTCTGCTAAAAAGAAAGCTGATAACCTTATGTGGTTTCCCTTGTACATAATGAGTTGCTTCTCTCCTGCTACTCCTAACTCTGGGAAACGAGCTAGAGGTGGTGGAAGGGGAGGTGGGCAGGGGGGTGGGGGTGACTGGGTGGTGGGCACTGAGGTGGGCACTTGACAGGATGAGCACTGGGTGCTATTCTGTATGTTGACAAATTGAACACCAATAAAAAATAAATTTATTTTAAAAATAATAAAATAAAATAAAATTCTCTACCTTTAAATTTTGACATTTGAATTAATATATGTCATGGTGTGGACCTCCCTGGGTCATCTTGTTTAGGATACTCTGTACTTTCTGAGCCTGGATGTCTGTTTCCTTTCCTGACTTTGCTGCTATTATTTCTTCAGATGAGGTTTCTTCCCCTTTGCCTCACTTTTCCTTCTGGGCCCCCTGTAATGCAGGTATTTGTTAGCTTGATATTATCTCAGAGATCCTATAACCTACTCTCATTATTTTTTTTTTTCTGTTTAGCTTAAGTGCTTCCCATTACCCTCTTCCAGGTTGTGGATCTATTTTTCTGCATCCTTTAATCCATTGATTCCCTCTAGTGTATTTTCCATTTCAGTTATTGTAGTCTTCAACTCTGGTTCCTTTCAATATTTTCTATCTCTTTCTTGAAGTTCTCACAGAGTTCATTCACTCTTATCTCCATTCCACTGAGCATCTTTATGACCATTGTTTTGAACTCTTAGATAGATTGGTTATCTCCATTTCATTTAGTTCTTTTTCTGGGGTGTTTTCCCCCCATTTGGAGTGTATTTCTCTGTCTCCTCATTTTGTTTGACTTCGTGTCTGTGTCTATGAATTAGGTGAGATAGCTACATTTTTTTATACTTGATGAAATGGTTTTATGTATAATTATCCTTGTGTAGGTTGTGTGCGCCTGATGACTTTGATTGGATGACTGGAGCTGTGGATGACAGGGACTGGGGTTCCCAGGGCACTTTGTGCTGGTGCTGCCCTGGCGAGATGGCTGGAGCTGAAATGAGCATGGGCCAATGCAGTCCTAGGGCTCTCTGCTCAGAGGATGCCCTGGCAAGAGAGCTGGAGCCAACATGGGTACAAGCTAGGGGTCTCAGGGCTCTCTGGATGGAGGATGCCCTGAAGCTGAAGTGGAAGTAAGCTGGGGGATCTAGGGGCTATCACTGCAGAGGGTACCTTGGCAGGACAGGTGAAACTTAAGTGGGCACAGATGGGGCATTCTGGGCAATTTTACTTGGAGGCACCTTGGCAGAGCAGCTGGGGCCAAAGTGGGCACAGGCCAGAGGTTCCCAGATGCTTTATGAGGGTGATATCCTGGTAGATCAGCTGAAGGTGAATCAGGCATGGGCTGTGGGGTCCAGGGGTGCTGTATGCTGAGAGTGCCTGGTAAACTGTCTAGAGCTGAAGTGAAGGAGGCCTAGGGCTTTCCTGTATGCTTTGAGCCTTTGTCACCTTGGCAGGATGGCTGGACCTGTACTGAGGACTGACTGTGGGTGTCCCGATGGGCACCACCCTGAGGCCACCTTGGTGGGACCGCTGAGTCTGGTGTGGGCTAGAAGCCAGGGACTCCTTGAGAAAGTAGGCTGGCTAGGGTGCCTGAACCCTGCCTCTTTCTGTGCTAATAAAAGAGGAGGGGAACATAAACCAACCTCACTGACCCAGACAGAGTTTCAGCAGCAGCTCCCCCACTGTTTGGTGGATTTTTAGGGCTGGCTCTTTTATATTCTAGTTCCTCTTTTAAACCATACCTTTCTTTCCTATGCCCCCAGGCAACTGGGACCCAGTGCTTATTAGGGGATAGACCTTCTATGGCACCAGATCCTGCTCCGATGAGCACTATCAAAAACTTTAGAGGGGGGACACAAACCATGGAACTCACCAGCACCTCCAACCCACAGGAAGTACAAGCAGTTACCCTTCCTTTTGGTACAGTCCTAGGCCTGGTTCCTTTACATGTTAATTGTCCTTTTAAACAGCAGCTTTTATTCTGTACACCAGGGAAGACAAATCTGCTCACAGTCTCTTAATCCTATCCCTCATCGTTGCAGTTGACAGTGTTGGGGGCAAAGGTTCCCTTCAGGACTGTGTCTCTGTCTCTCTTGCCATCCTTTCGGTGGCCTGTCTTTGGTGAGCAGAAACTGTTCAGTCAGCCCTCAGTTCTTCCTTGGGAGGAATTGCTCTATACAAAATGGTGTAGATTTTCACGGTCTTTGTACCTCACCTCCTTGGACTGGAACACTCCCTTGACCATTTCTTGTAAGGCTGGTTTAGGGTAATGAACTTTAACTTTTGTCTGTCTGGAAATCTCTATCTCCCTCTCAATTCTGTATGATAATTATGCCAAGTATAGAGTATTCATGGTTGTAGTTCTTTCCTTTGAGCGCTTTGAATATATCTTGCCACTCCCACTGGCCTGCAAAGTTCCTACTGAGAAATCAGTTGATAGCTTTATGGGCATTTCCTTGTATGCAACTAAGAGCTTTCCTCTTGCTGCTTTTAAGATTCCCTCTTTATTTTTAATTTCTGTCTTGGTTTCATCCTTAGTCTGGTTGTCTATTTCCTTCTCCAGGTTAGGGATGTTTCCAGCTGTTTCTTCAAATAAGAAGATAGGCTGAAGGTGAAAAGATAAAAATAAATATTTCGTTTGGAGATATGCTGAGAGTGAAAAGATAAAAATATATATATTTCAAGCGACTCTTGCTTTTTGTTGCTTACCATTTGCTTGAAATACATATTTTTATTCTGTCACTGTCAGTTTATGTTTGTCTTTAAGGCTAAAATACAGAAGAACTTTATGATGATGCGACAGAGCCATAACATCCGGTCAAAAAACAAGCGTTCCTTCCGAGAAAAGCAGCTGGCGCTACAAGATGCACTTTTGTAAAAGAGAAAAAAAATGAGATGGTAATCTCCAAGCAAGTTTTCCATTCTAAGAAGAATGCTAAATTTGTTTTATTTATTTATTTATTTATTTATTTATTTATTTATTTATTTTTTAAAATTTATGATAGTCACAGAGAGAGAGAGAGAGAGAGGCAGAGACATAGGCAGAGGGAGAAGCAGGCTCCATGCACTGGGAGCCCGATGTGGGATTCGATCCTGGGTCTCCAGGATTGCGCCCTGGCCCAAAGGCAGGTGCCAAACCGCTGTGCCACCCAGGGATCCCAGAATGCTAAATTTGTATCATTATTTTGAAAATTAGTTAATCAAGAATGTTTACATTAAAAAGTCCTGAAGTACCATATTGTGGAAAACACAGTAAACTTGGTAGAAAAAAAAGGCTAAAATATGTCTCTTGTAGGCAGTTTATTATTGGATCTATATTTTAAACTTGTTTAATTATTGATAAGTAAAGACTTAATCTTGGCATCTTCTTAATTGTTTTATAGATCCATTGTTCCTTGTTTCTTACCCAACTGTCTTTTTTTTGCATGTTGATGTCATGTGTTACTTCTTATCACATTTCTCTTTCTCTGACTGACTCATTTCACTTTAGCATTGTGCTAGATCCATCCATATTGTTGCAGACGGCAAGATTTCATTCTTTCTTATGGCTGAGTAATATTTCACTGTTTGTGTGTATAAATAACACATTTTGCTTATCAATTTGTCTATCTGTGGACACTTGGGCTACTTCCATAATTTGGCAATTGTAAATAATGCTCCAGTAAAGAGAGGGGTGAGTATATGTTTTTGAACTGGTGTTTTTGTATTCTTTGAGTACATATCAATTAGTGGAGTTGCTGGATCATATGGTAATTCTGTTTTTATTTGTTATTTTAAAAAATTTTTAGAAGACTTTATTTATTAGAGCACAAGCAGAGGGGAGGAGTAGAGGGAGTGAGAGAAGCAGACTCCTCATAAGCAGGGAACCTGACACAGGTCTCGATCCCAGGACCCTGAGATCATGACCGGAGCCACCCAGGTGCCCTAGTAATTCTGTTTTTAATTTTTTTGAGGAATCTTCATACCGTCTTTCACGGTGGTTGCTCCAGTTTGCATTCCCACCAACAGTGTAAGAGAGTTCCTTTTTCTCCACATCCTTGCCAACACTTGTTGTTCTTGTATTTTTATTTTGGCCATTCTCATAGATGGGAGGTGATACCTCCCTGTGGTTTCGATTTGCATTTCCCTGATAATGAGTGGTGTTGAACATCTTTTCATGTATCTATTGGTCATCTGGATGTCTTCTTTGGAGACATGGTCTTCTGCTCATTTTTAATTGGATTTTTTTTTTTTTTGGTGTTGAGTTATTTTGGTTGTTTATATATTTTGGATGCTAATCCTTTATTGAATATGTCATTTGTAAATACCTTCCTCCCATTCAGTACAGTGTTTTTTAGTTTTGTTGATTGTTTCCTTTGTCGTGCAGAAGGTTTTAATTTGATGTAATCCCAATAGTTTTTGTTTTTGTTTTTGTTTCCTTTGCCTCAGGAGGCATACCTAGTTGTTATGGCCTATGTCACACAAATTACTGTCTGTGCTCTCTTCTAGGATTTTCCTGGTTTCAGCTCTCATATTTAGGTTTCTAATCCATTTTGAATTTATATTTTTAAAAGTAGTCCAGTTTCATTCTTTGGCATTTGGCTCCCCAGTTTTTCCAACTCCATTGTTGAAGAGACTTTCTTGCACCCATTGCATATTCTTCACTCCTTTGTCAAAGATTAATTGATCTTATTCGGACTTATTTCTGGCCTTTCCATTGATGATCATCTTTGATGGCCGTCTCTCTCTTTGTGCTGGTACCATACTGTTTTGATGCTACAGCTTTGTAGTGTATCTTAAAATCTGAGATTGGGATACCTCCAGTTTTGTTCTTGTTTTTCAAGATTGCTTTGGTTATGTGGGGTCTTTTATGGTTTTATAAAAATGTTTCTAGTTCCGTGAAAAATGCTTCCAGTATTTTGGTAGGGATTGCATTATATCTGTAGTTTGCTTTGGGTAGTATGGATATTTTAACAATCTTTGTTCTTCCAATCCATGAACGTGAAACATCTTTCTTATTTGTCATCTTCAATTCCTTTCATCTGTGTTTTACAGTTTTCATAGTAGTGGTCTTTTACCTCCTTGGTTAAGTTAATTTATGGGTATTTTTTTCTTTCTTGTGCAATTGTAAATGAGATTTTTAAATTCCTTTTTCTGCTTTATTATTAGTTTATAGAAATGCAATGGATTTCTGTTATTGATTTTGTATCCTGTGATATTACTGAATTCATTTATCAGTCCTAATAGTCTTTGGTAGAGTCTTTAGGATTTTCTATCTAAATCTATATCTATTTATCTATCTATATATAGTAGCATGTTAGCTGCAAAGAGTGACTGTTGTACTTCTTTCTTATCAGTTTGGATGTTTTTTATTTCTTTTTCTTGTTGGATTGCTGTGGCTAGGACTTCCAGTACTACATTGAATAAAACTGATGAGAGTGGACATCCTTATGTTGTTCCTGACCTTAGGGGCAAAGCTTTCAGTTTTCCCCCGTTGAGTATGTTAGCTGTGGGTTTTTCCATATATTGCCTTTATTATGTTGAAGTATATTCCCTCTAAGCCTCTTTTGTTGAGGGTTCTTATCACATGAATGGATGTTGAACCTTGCCAGATGCTTTTTCTGCATTTATTGAAATAATCATATGGTTTTTAATCTTCTCTTCATGATGTGATGTATCATGTTGATTGATTAATCCCACCTGATCATGGTGAGTGGTATTTTTTTAATACATTGTTGGATTTGGTTTCCTAATATTTTGTTGAGGGTTTTTGCCTCTGTGTTCTTCAGAGATATTGGCTTCTAGTTTTCTTTTTTGTGGTGTTTTTAATTTAATTTAATTTATTTATACATGAGAGACACAGAGAGACAGAGACG
This sequence comes from Vulpes vulpes, assembly GCF_048418805.1. Taxonomy (NCBI): domain Eukaryota; kingdom Metazoa; phylum Chordata; class Mammalia; order Carnivora; family Canidae; genus Vulpes; species Vulpes vulpes. The sequence goes on from NC_132781.1 coordinate 136,912,118, forward strand.
CAGGTAGAGGGAGGTGCAGCCTCCATGCTGGGAGCCCGATGCGGGACTCCATCCCAGGGCTCTGGGATCATGCCCTGGGCCCAAGGCAGGCACTAAACCACTGAGCCACCCAGGCGTCCCTTTTTTGTGGTGTCTTCATTTCATTTTGGTATCAGGGTTATGCTGGCCTCATAGAATGAATTTGGAAGCTTTCCTTCTTCCATTTTTTTTAGAATAGTTTGAGAAGAATGGGTATTTACTCTTCTTTAAATAATTGGTAGAATTCACCTTTGAAGGATTCTGGTCCTAGACTTCTGTCTGTTGGGAGTTTTTGATGACTGATTCAATTTTATTGCTGGTTATCAGTCTGTTCAAATTTTCTTTCTTCCTGCTTCATTTTTGGTAGGTTGTATGTTTCTAGGAGTTTATCCATTTCTTCTAGGTTGTCGGTTTGTTGGCATGTAATTTTTCATAATCTCCTACAATCCTTTGTATTTCTGTGATGTCAGTTATTTCTCCCCTTTCATTTCTGATTTTGTTTGAGCACTCTTTTTTTAATGAGTCTGGATACAAGTTTATCAATTTTGTTGATCCTTTCAAAGAGCCAGCTCCTGGTTTCATTCATCTGTTCTATTGTTGTTTTCTTTAGTTTTATTTTGTTGATTTCTGCCCTAATTTTATCATTTCCTCTTTTCTACTGGTTTTGAGTTTTGTTTGTTCTCTTCTAGATCATTGAGGTGTAAGGTTAGGTTGCTTGAGATTTTTCTTCTGAGGTGGGCCTGAATTGCTATACATTGCCCTCTTAGAACACCACCTACTGCCTCCCAAAGATTGTGAACTTTTGTGTTTTCAATTTCATTTGTCTCCATGTATTTTTTGATTTTTTTATGATTTCATAATTGACTGATGTATGGTTTGGTAGCATGTTATTAAGCCTCTATGTATTTGTGTTCTTTCCAGATTTCTTCTTATGGTTGATTTCTAACTTTATGGCATTGTGGTCAGAATAGATGCATGGTCTGACTGCATTCTTTTTTTTTTTTTTAATAAGTTTCAGAGGTAGAATTTAGTGACTCATCAGTTGTATATAACACCCAGCTCCCATTATATCACTTGTCCTCCTAAATGTTCCTCACACAGCTATCCCTTCCCTCTACCCACCTCCCCTCCAGTGACCCTCAGTTTGTTTCCTAGAGTTCAGCATCTCTTATGGTTTTCCTCCTTCTCAATTTTCATCTTATTTTATTTTTCCTTCCCTTCCTCATTATTCTTCTGTTATGTTTCTTAAATTCCACCTATGACTTCATTCTTTTCGATTTTGTTAAGACTTGAAATTTGTAATCTATTCTGTAGAATGTTCCATGTGTACTTGAAGATTTTGTATTCTGTTTTAGGATATAATGTTCTGAATATTGTTAGATCCATCTGGTCCAATGTGTCATTCAAAGTCCCTTTTGCTTGCTGATTTTCTGATTGGATAATCTATCCATTGATGTAAGCAGAGTGTTAATGTCTCCTACTATTACTGTATTACTATCAATTACTTCCTTTATGCTTATTATTAGCTGCTTTATATATTTGGGTACTCCTGTATCAGTTGCATAAATATTTACAATTATTATATCTTCTTGCTGGACTGTTCTCTTTATGATTAGATAGTGTCCTTCTTTGTCTCTTTTGGCCTGCAAATTTTCTGCTGAAAAATCCACTGATAGCCTCATGGAATTTCCCTTCTAACTGTTTTCTTTTACCTTAATGTTTTAAAAATTCTCTTTATCACAACTTTTTTGCCGTTTTAATTACCATGTGTTTTGGTGTAGACCTCCCTGAGTTGATTTTGTTATGGGTTCCCTTGCCTCCTTGATCCTTCTCCAGAATTGGAAAGTTTTCAGCTATTATTTCTTCAAATAATTTTTCTGCTTGCCTCTCTCTCTTCTCCTTCTGGGATCCCTATAATGAGAATGTTAGTACACTTGATGATGTTGCTGAGTTCCCCTAGTTTATTGTCATTTTTTAAATTATACTTTATCTCTCCCCTGTTCAGGTTGATTGCTTTCCATTACTGTGTCCTCCAGGTCACTGATCCATTCTCCTGCTTTCTCTAGTCTACTATTTATTCCATTTGGTATATTTTTAATTTCAGTTATTGCATTCTTTATTTCTGATTTTTTTGTGTATTTTCTGTGTCTGTTGAGGGTCTCACTGAGGTCCTCCACTCTATTCTCAAGTCCAGTGAGTATCTTTATGACCATTACTAGAAATTATCTATCAGGCATATTAGTTATCTCTGTTTCCTTTAGCTGTCTTGCTGGGATTTTGTCCTGTTCTTTTGTTTAGGAGATATCCCTCCGTCTCCTCATTTTGTCCACCCTACTTTGAAAGTAGTGGCCTTATGAAGAAGAGTCCTTATAAGTGCCCTGCTCACCAGAACCTGGCGCTTCAGCGATGCATCCTGTGTGTGTTGCATGTGCCCTACTGCTGTGGCCAAGCCACTTTTTCCTTCAGTCCAGTCATCTACAAAGCTCACTTTGTCTGTTGTGGGCAGGGTTTGGTTCCTGTGCTGCTAGTGAGCTAGTCTGGGGCTGCAGTGGACTTGAGTTGTGTCAGGTCAGGCACTTGGCCAGAGATGCAGTAGCATGGAACTAACTGCAGGCACTTTCCCTATCGTTATTCCTCGAGATGCTTTCATTGGTGGGAAGACCCTACAGTCAAATCCCATGCCTGCCAGGAGCCCACTCTGGGGGTTGCATTTGGACTGCTATGTGTGTGGATATCTTCTCCTTGCCCCAGGAGAGGAGTTACTGTAGTGATGCCAGCCCCTGTCGGGTATGCTTGCTCTGGCAGGCTTGTGGCATTGGTTTGGTTGGGCTCCAGCTAAGGGCACATTGGAGGGGGTGGGTTTGCAGGAAAACTTGGGAGCAGGGGGGCAGTGTTAGCAAGATATTCACAGGTCTGCTATGGGAGGGGACCTAGACCAAATGCCTGGCTGCAGGGGTCATGTCTGCAGGAGAATGCAGGGGTAGGGCATCATCACAGCAAGTTAGGTGGAGAGTATTGGTGCTGCACCGGTTCCTGTAGGTGTCCACGTATCTAGGCTGGGAAGCAGGAAGCAAAAGCTTTTTTGTTCTTGGAGAAATGTCTGGACAACCCCTGCCCCTCCAGCACATGCTCTGAGAGCTATTGCTTCTATGCTGTATTTCTGCAGGGCTGTTTGTTGTGCTGTCTTTCAAAGGGCAGGGACTCAGTTTTCTCTCGCCCTTTGGGTCTCCCAGAGCTGAGACTACAGATTTTTAAAGGTCCAGACATTAAGCTCGCTGATTGTAAGAACTCCTGCATTTTGGCCTAATTTTCAAAGCTTCAAATGTTACGGAGGGTTGTCTTTCCTTTGCAGGTTCCCCAGGCCTAGGGTTCCTGGTGTGAGGGTCCATTTCTTTCACCTCTGTGCCCTGCAGCGTCTTACTCTCCTGTGGACAGTCCCACTTCGATGTGGCTGCTTCTCTACTTTTAGCCGTGGAGAATCTGCTCTGCCAGTCTTTGCTCTGTTTTCTAGGTTATTTACACTGATGTGGGGGTTATCTAGTTAAATCCATGGGACAGGGTGAGCTTAGGATCTTCTTACCCTGCCATCTTCCCTAGGGGTTTCTCATAAAATTATGACAGGTTTTTTTCCAAGTTATCCCGAGTTTTACCTAAAATGTGTTAAAGCTACAGTGCCTTACTTTAAACTAAGAGCTTCAGTAGAATTCCTAAGCTTTACACTTATTTTCCTTCCCCTCAGATTTTAGATTACGGATGTTACAGTTTATATGTTTTAGTCTGTGTAACTAATAACAGATAGCTGTATTTGGGTTATATTATTGTATTTGTTTTTTAACTTTTTTGAAGATTTTATTTATTTATTCATGACAGACACACAGAGAGAGAGAGAGAGAGAGGCAGAGACACAGGCAGAGGGAGAAGAAGCAGGCTCCATGCAGGGAGCCCAATGTGGGACTCGATCCTGGGTCTCCAGGATCATGCCCTGGGCTGAAGGCAGGCACTAAACCGCTGAGCCACCCAGGGATTCCTGTTTCTTAACTTTTAAACTAGAATCATAAGTGAATTACAGCCATTACCGTATTACGGAATCCAGTTTTGACTATGTTTTTTTGTTTGTTTGTTTGTTTTTGTTTTTTTTTTTACCAAGACTAGTGAGTTTTACAATGCTGCCTTAGGTTTTTATGAACTCCCTTTAGCATTTCTTGTAAAGCAAGTCTATTGGAGATGAATTCTCTCAGCTTTTGCTTGTTTAGGAAAGTCTTTATCCCTCCTCCATTTCTGAAGAACAGCTTTGCTAGGTATAGTGTTTTGGGTTGACAGGTTTTTTTCCCCTCAATATTTTGGATATATCATCATACTATCTCCCAGCCTGAAACGTTCTGTTTAGAAAACTGCTGATAAACTTAGGACAGGGGTTCCCTTGGAGTTAACTTCTTTTCTCGTGCTGCTTTTAAAATTCTTTGTCTTTGACTTTTGACAATTTAATTATAATGTATCTTAGTGTAGCCCTCTTTGGTTTCAACCTTTTTGTGATCCTTTTGCCTCTTGGATCTGAATGTTTGCTTCTCTCCTCATCTTGGGGGATTTTTTAGCCATTATTCCCTTAAATATCCCTTTTGTCCTTTTCCTTGTCTCATCCCTCTGGGATTCCATAATGAGAATAATGTTTCTTTGTGTTTTATGAATTTTGTAGGCTTTCTTCACTCATCATTCTTTTTTCTCTCTGCTCCTCTGACTGGTTAATTTCAAATGTCTTAAGTTGCAAATTGCTTGTTCCTTCTTCACGGTCTAGTCTGCTTTTGAAGCTCTTTATTGAATGCTTCACTTCAGTTATTACATTTTTCCACTGTAGGATTTTTGTTTGGGGTTTGTTTTTCTTTTTGATGGTTTCCCTTTCTTTGTTGAATTTCTCGTTTTGTTCATGCCTTATTTTCCTAATTTCATTTAGTTGTGCATTCTTGTAATTCATTAAATTTCCTTAAGAGGATTATTTTGAATTCTTTGTCTGACAGTTCATAGATCTCCATTTCTTTAGGGACAGTTATTAGTTTTATTAGTTCCTTTGGATGGCGTCATATTTACCTGATTTTTGATGATCTTTGATTTCTTACATTGGTATCTGCACATTTGAGTGAGTGGTTTCCCCTCCCAGCTTTTGCTGGTTCATTTTGGCAGAGACAGTTTTTCATTAGTCAGTTCAGCTAAGGTTTTTGGGACATGTCTGCTGATAACGTTCTTGGGCAGATGGAGCCTGGTATTAGCATCTATTTTGGGGTGAGGCAACTGTTCACGCTCCGAGGTCATCAGGAGGAGTGGGAGGGATGGTATGACACTGAGAACAGCTGGATAGGACTGCTGTTTGGTTTCCTGGCCAAATGAGGCTGTAGGATGGGCTGTGTAGTTGCCTAGATTTTCTGGTCAGGCTTACTAGACAGTCGGATCAGGTGCTATACTCAGCAGTAGATGGGGCTGTAAATTAGTTTCCTTGCCCTGGCAGGGCAACAGGTTGGGTCCTAGGGCCCACCTGGCTCATTGTTTGGGGACCCAAACCAGGCAGTGTTGTACACTGAATATCCTGGTCAGGAGAGGCACCCGGTGTTATTCTGCAGACAGGAAGTGCCATGGCCTGTGCCCTCCGCAAGTCCAGCTGTAAGCAAGGCTCACGGTTAGGCTCTGCACCGTCCTGTGTGTTTGGGTCAGGTTCCCTGGTCAGGCAGGCTGAAGGTTGCACTCAGTGATAAGATGGTGTATGAATTAGTTTCTCTGCCTCGTGCAGTGGGAGAAGTAGCTCCAAGGCCACCAAGGTTTTTTGTGGTCTTAAGCAGACCTGTGCCCCCAGGTTCCCTGACCAAACAGGGCCACTGGGTTTGCTCTGAGGGTGATGAGCTTCACCTGCCTGTCTCCTGGCTTGAATGATGTGGATCACACAGCCTGTCCTGTCAGTGGGGCCTGCGGACCATGATCTGCAGCGGATGGGACCGTGACTCAGCCTTTCTGCCTGAACACTGGCAGACCAGACTTCGGGGCTGGCAGAGCCATTTTGTTTGAGGGCCCTAATCGGGCTTACCTGAACTCTGCCAAGTTCCCTGGTCACACAGCATCCCGGACATGGTTCTGCAGATGAGCAAAACTGCTGGGTGGGAGCTATTCCTTGGGCTCTATAGGTAGGAATTGTTGGTCGAGGGAAACCCCTCCTCCTTTCAGGGTTACAATCAGATTCCCAGGTGGTTAATGTGGTTAAGTCCTACAGAATCACCTGTGATCTCTGTGGGACAAAACCAGAAGAGAGGGGCTCTCAAGAACTGATCCCCCACCTGCCATGGAGGCTGAATGTCACAGCTGGCCTCACTTGTTCCACTGGAGGAGTTGTGAGCTCAGGGGAGATCTCTCAGCATGGTGCTGCCCTGGCCAGGAGGAGGAGCGGTGGGCTCAGCATGACGCTCCCATGTGCTAAGATGCTTTTGGTGGTGTTCAGTGCATGAACGGTCATTAGGTCATCCCTGACTTTGCTTCCCCTCACAAGACCAACCATGTCCCTGGCTCGGTTACATCACTTGCTAATAATAAGCATTTGGACAGGTGTGAAGTGCTAGCTCATCCTGGTTTTGACTCGTATTTCCCTGATTAGTGACATAGGCTCCCTTTTCATGTGCCTTCAGCCGTTCACTTGTCTTCTGAGGAATAATTTCTCTTCAGGCATTCTGCGTATTTTAAATCTGATTCTTTGGGTTTACTCTGGAGTTTTCTGAGTTCTTTATGTATTTTGGACATTAACCCCTTATCTGAGAGAGGGTCTGCATTTTCTCTCACTCCACAAATTGTCTTTTCATTTTGTTAATCGTTTCCTTTGCTGTGAAGAAGCTTTTTAGTTTGACATAGTCCCACGCTTATTATTTACTTTGTCACTTATGCTTTAGGGGTCACATCCAAAAAATGATTGCCAAGACCCATGTCTGGGAGCTTTTATCCTGTTTTGTTGTTTGTTTTCTAGGCATTTTGTGGTTTCTAGACTTACATTTAAGTCTTTACAAAATTCTTGTTTTTAGTCAGACTTCTTAAGGGGAAAGTTGAGAAAAAAAAAATGTTGAATGGGCTGGTACAGTATCCATTCTTCACATACCACAGTCGCTTGCCTCCTGCTAAGCCCCATAGGGTTTGGTAGGCAACGTCCTCTGACCCAGTCCTCATGCTTTAGATAGATCAACAAGATGTCATTTCTAAATTCCACTCCCTTTCACATTGTCAAGAACTTGTCTTCCACATTTTGACTCACCTGAAATGTAGCCTTAAGACATCAGCTAGTTCATGGACTCTAATTCTGCTCATGCATTCTTGGTCGTGGGCACTGACAGCACGAGGGGCCAGTTGTGATTCAGCTGCGGGGATCTGCAGGTACCAGTTCTCTTGTGGGTTAGGACTGTGGCCACATGGTAAACGGAAAACCAGGGGAGCGAGTAGGCTCATTCAGTCCACTACATCACACCCTAGCGTCTGGGGGTATGTGGACTCACAACTTTATTTTCACAGATAAGGAGTCAGAGGCCTGGATGGCTGAGTGGAGTTGCCCAAGTTGCCGCGGCTGGTTAAAGACAGCTAAGAACAGGCTAGGCTTCCGAAACTGAAAACCAGCCTATTTTCTATACAGACTCTATGCTATGAATGAAAATTCTATCACAAAGTAAAATATAGGGATCCCTGGGTGGCGCAGTGGTTTAGCGCCTGCCTTTGGCCCAGGGCACGATCCTGGAGACCCGGGATCGAATCCCACGTCGGGCTCCCGGTGCATGGAGCCTGCTTCTCCCTCTGCCTGTGTCTCTGCCTCTCTCTCTCTCTCTCTGTGTGACTGTCATAAATAAATTTAAAAAATTAAAAAAAAGTAAAATATATTTACATCACTCAATAATGGTGGTAGCTTTTAATTAAAATACTGGTAGTACGATTTCAACAATCAGGTGATCTTAAGAAGTGATCCTCGAACTATAGTATGTGTTAAAATCAGAGAGCTGGTTGAAAGAGATGGCTGGGTCCTACTCTGAGGGAGTAGTTCAGGGGTGAAGACCTGGAATCTGCACTTCTGACAGGTTTCCAAGTCGTGCTGGTGCTAATGCTGTTAGGAACCCACTGGTCTAAAGCAAACCTACGCCATTTCCTGCCATTGGCCATGTGTGCACGGTCCACCGATGGAGAACCACATGGTTAGATCCCCATCAGGAAGAGTAACCGTTTAACTTTTCTCAACGTCCTAGCATGACTTTCCATTGGAAGGCAGTTAGGGCGTCGGCGTGGAGAGCTCTGGCTTGAGTCAGACCCCGTAGGTGTTGCACTATGGGCTCTAACTGTTGCATGATCTGAGTACATCATTGAACGGTGGATGGGGACATGGTCTTTAACCTCAAAATTGTGAAAGGATTAAATGGGATCACATAGAAGATGTGGTCAGTGGATACGTAGATGGTTTATTAATCGGAGATCAACCAGGGGAAAAAAACTTCTAGCTCAAGGGATTGAATAAATCAGGAGAGTTGGTTCCTTGTGTGATGGAACAGCTCAGAAACCACAGGCGCTGGTGAAGGGATGCGGAGGGTTAGCAACAGCAGAAGGCTGCTCCCACCCCTGGGCTAGATCCAAATGGGACGAGGCACTGATGGTATAGCTCAGAAGCCAGAAGCTTCTGCTGAGCAGCAGAGTATTGGGGGGCTCCGAAATCTTGGAGGGTTTGTCTGGCAAGAGTTGGTGCCACAGCAAGACTGAGGACCTGGAATCCAGAGGGTTCTAGAGAGTTCCATGTGCTACAGAACTGAGGGGGGCCGGCGAGGGCAGCAGGAAGTGGATTGGCCTCACCACGCCGTGAAGATTGGCGTCCTGTACCCCTCGCTCCCGTCACTGCCCAGGCCTTCCCATCTGGGCCCCTCACTGTCCCCGCGTGTTCAATGAGTGCCACGTACAGGCAAGGTGCCCCGCGCCTGGAACGTGCTCGGCAATAAAGACAAATAGGCAAGTTCTCTCACGTTAAGAATGGTTTGTGCGTGCCGACGAGATGCCGCAGAGAAACCTCGGTGTAGAGTCTAGTTTAGCTCCCCAAGTGCACGTCATACCCCATGTCCCACTCGTACACGTGGGCCAGGGCCTCGTGGCCGGCCCTGCCGCCGGGGACAGACAGAGGCTGCCTTAACAGAGCGCAGTGTGTCGAGAACAATCCTGAAGGTCTGGGGGTGGCTGGTGTGGACGGGGGAAAGGATGGCCAGGCGGTGGCCCTGCGGCAGGGACGTGCGTTAACAGGACATGGCCTAGAAGTGCGGGTTTTCATCATTAAGGACCAGGCGAAATGTTGCCGGGGACACTAACTCGTCCTCCTTGGGGCCACCTGGCGTCTCTCTCGCTTTCCAGAAATGGGGTAATGGGCTAATGGGATGCAAACCAGGTGGGGGAGGCTACGGGCCAGGCACGAAGCGAGAGAAGCCGTTTGAGAAGCCTCTCTTCTGCACGATGGACATTCCAACGCATGACTTAAGTTTCAAAACAATCTTTATTCTGTTTGAAGACCTAATACAATGCATTGAAGCAACTTAAAACAACAAGACGTAGCTCCACTGAATCTACAGCTTGAACAAAATGTCAAGGAGGCGCACTCCCCCACCCCACCCCCACCCCAGTTGCCTTGTAAAGGCAAAATTACAACTGATCATGACATCCTCCCTCTCGTCAAAAGACCAACTTTTATTTTAACAATGTCATATAAACAGATTTGTAAAAACATCGAACAGATTGTAGCTTTAAAAAATACACACGTATAAATGAGTTTTTTTGTTTTGTTTTGCCTTTTCTTTTTTTTTTTTTTCTTTTTTTTTTTTTTTAAATAGCAGCATCCTGGGCAGCTAATGCTATCTCATGGTGACAAGTTTAATGTGAAGTTGGATAGTGTCGCCAATGAACCCAATTCTGTTCCCTGGCTACTCATGATACCAATACTTTATGTAACCCGATTTGTAGAAAAATAAGAATTTGGCATTTTCGAACTGTCCCATGCGAGGCATTGTGCTTTAAACTGCCCCTTTCTTAGAAGACCCTGAACTCAACTCTAAGGGTCGGCTCTCCAACTAGATACCATGCATAGCAAAAGCACAGGTGTTAAAACCAGCACTTTTTCTCCCGTGAAGGAACATCAGTAGGACTCCCAAACACATTACTAGGCCATAACCAGCTATGTGACAAAGCACTTGGTTCCCCACAGTGACAGCTCACACAAACACATTTCGACTCGACACACTGAAAATGAGGATTTCCAAGCTAAGCGAGTCATCCAGACCAGCTCACCCAGAGGAGGAACTTTACAAAGCAGGGAAAAGCCAAAGAATTATGAACTTCTCGCTTCACTTGCAAAGGTTCACCTTTAGAAGACAAAACAAAGCCACTTCAAAGGGGAAAAAAAAACCCACCCATACACATCCACAAGAATTGTACTAGACATGTGCTGGTTGTGTACTTGAACTCAACGACTGTGGATCTGTTTTGGCTGAAAGGTGTACTGGAAACAGTCCATGCACATATACATATATACATAGCTCAAGGGCCGCGAACTGGTCAGATGTCGCAAACAACATGCTTTTTGCCTTCTCGTGGGGTTAGGATTTTTCTCTTGGGTGTAGTACCGGGTCTCAGAGCTCCCACGGTACAGCCCCCTCAGAGCCTTGCTGCAGCTCGCTTGCCTTCTGGCTTTTATGTGGAGGATGCTACCGTGGGTGGGGAGGATGGATGCCTGCATGAGAGCAGTTATCAGGAGTGCCTCTGCTGTGTCCCTTCTTACTTACCAGCCACTTGGTGTTATTAGGAGATGACTGACTGAACCCGAAGACCCCTCCTGGTCAAACACCTAGAAGGACAAATGCGGTGGGCATGCTACCCGCACTCAGAGTGGCACATGGCGGAGGCCTAACATCAGAGCTTCGGGGTCACTCGGTGTAAAAGGGAACGAAGCACCCTGCCTTCGCTGTTGAGAGAAACCCACTTGCATTTTTACGTTTGCAAAATGCAAAAACAAGGCAGGTGCCTGAACACCACACCACCTTGGGGGAAGAGTGTCGAACCAAAAAACGTTAATAAGACTATCTTTGCATGAAACATTGCATCTTAGATCTTATACTTTAGATGCTCAATGAAAATCAGAGTTAATAGCATGTGTGGATGGGCTACCAAAAAAAAACAAAAACAAAAAAACCTCCCACCAGCGTAAGGCTGGTTCATAAGCTACTATCAGAGCATCGCTGGGCTTCCATGTGAAGTGAAAGGACGGTTTCAAAAGTTGACACTTACGGACTACACAACCAGGGAAATCCTCGGCCGTGTGGAGATGAGAGGGAGACAGATTAGTACAGTCAGGCTTCAGGGCTGACAGTCTGGCTGTAAGACCGGTTCTTGCGCTTGATACGAGGAGCATAATGTAAAGAAAAAAAAAATACATTCTGCGGTGGATTAAGTCAGCTGCTAGGCTATTTCCGAGGAATTTTTAAGAGCAACTACATTGAAAACCCAAACAAAGCAGCCCTCCCCGCAGTATCTGAGATAAAGCCGCGGCTGCGTCAGTCCTGGCGGAGGAGAGCTGCAGTCCTAAGATCCCACTGCCCCCTCCCAGGCTCAGGCCTGTCCACGCTGCTGTTCAGTTGCTCCCGCCTCACGGGCAGTTTGCACCACATGGGGTATGTTAAGCCGGGAGAGACGGCTCCCTCCTGCCCCACACAGGAGGGGAGGCCCTAAGAGGCCTGCCTCTCCCCCACAGCGGCGGGGGCACGTACGGTTAATGACTCGGGTGACCTGCAGGGGCGGTTAGGGTTCCTCCAACGGCCGTGACTCAAGCGAGCTCTCCACAGCCCAGCCCAGCAGCAGCAGCAGCTACGATCCGTGTGTGTTTGCTCCATGATCTCAGTTGAATGGAAAAGGGCAGGCACGTGAAAAACGTGCAGAGGAAAATAGTTTTTCAGATCGTGCGCTTCCTGAAACGAACGTTTATTGGTTGTGATGGGCCGTCTAGCGTTAGGGACGCGTGTTCTCAAGGCAGCGGCTCTACCTTGATATCAGCGTTCCAAACAACGGTGGGGACCCCTGGCCCCGCGAGGCCGGCTTTGTCTCCCTAAGACCTACAGTATCTGACCTGCCACCGCAGCGGGTCCGTGCTTGTCAGGGATGTAGGAGAACTAGCAGATCCAAGTGGGAAAAGACTGAAGTTAGAAGTTACTCCCTTCTCTGTAGTCATGAGAAAGTGCATTACCATCCCGCCACCCTCCCTCCACCCGCCTGTACATCCCTTTGCTGCATCCCCCCCAAGATTCAAGAAGTTCACAATTCTTTATGAAACAGACATTACCAGGTACCGTACTTTGAGTCTTAAAACAACATTGTTGAACTCAGCGATACTTTGTCATATTTATATATCTTTCTCTTTTTTTTATTGAATAAAGCAGCTTTGAAGCTTATCAGGCACTGCCCAACAAAACATTTAGTCCAAAAAAAAAAAAATCTGTTATGAACTTTTTAACCTTGGGCTAATCGCCAAGTACTTTGTACAAGAAAAACTGTAAAATATTTCATAGTTTTAATTCTGAAGCCATTTTTTTTTTACTGGCATCCTGTACATTTAAAAAAAAAAAGGGAAAGAATCACAAACGAATAACAACAACCAAAAGAATCAGAGACACGGTATTTTCAAGCAACAAAAACTGGGGTGGGGGAAGCTTATTCTGAAGGTACATTTAAAACTGAGATAACGACAAGAATTGCATAGCACTGTGAATTTAGCCTTCAGCAAAACGAAAAAGAAGCTATTTGGTATTGATACAAATCCATCTATTTGATAGTTAGTCAGTCATCCATTGTTATGTACATATTTTATATAATGAAAGTCATGAAAGTCCTATTGTCCAAGCTCTGTTTTTTTCTGTTGGTGGGGTTGTTTTTAAAGTTTTAAACACCACACTTTCTGGCACTCCGCTACAACAGATTCTCCTCCTCTGAACGTACGCGATCCTACGACGTTCTCCCAAAACGTCTCTTGTGAGCCAAAGCGCCTTTCTGCTACATATCGTTCATTTGTTAGAAAATGAAATAATCCACAGTGCGACGTGTCTGGGTCCACCGTGCACAGCAACCCCCAGGCTCAACCAGCCCGGCTCGAGCGCTCCCAGGCCGGGGCTCTGGAGCCCGTCCACCCTCTGGTCTACAAGGTCCCAACTTTGAGCTGGTAAAGCTTCAGAAAGCATTAACAAGCACCATGGTTAAAGGCCTCTTTGTCCCTGCACGCAGAGATTTTTGCATTTCTTTTTCTCTTTGTGTGGTGGGTTGTTGTGGCTTAAATTAAACCCCTGCCCCAACCCCCCCGAAAAAACCGGGGTTAAAAAAAAAAAACTAAAGGAAGGACAAGCACTCCAGAGTAGAAACGTTATGGTCACCGCACGGTGCTGGGCTGCGTGTCTCCCCCTCTACTCTGTGGTCGTCGGAAGCTCGAGTCCCATCTGCAGGCAGACGGCTTCGTTTCCGCAGCTCAATTACAGGTCAGGCTGGAGAGGAGCCCTGTGCTTTCCAGAGGCCTCAGGGTGGCTGCACTTCAGGAGAAGGATCCGAGGCCAAGTGCTTCATCGCCTCTGCTGTGCATATACCGGGTAGGCTAGTGTGACGTTGAGAGAGTCGTTGTGCTGCACCAGGGAGGTGTGTTGGTAATGGAGCACCAGTTCTTTCAGGGAGCTGTACAGGTTATAGGGCTCGGCAAAGCCGTAGCCAGTGGCCGTTTTGTTGATGACGCAATGCTTGACCTCGCCATCCACCCTGCGGGGGCGAGAGAGGAAGAGAGAACAAATGCCTCGTGAGCTGGTCCTGCACCAGGGCAGGACCCCCGGGGGGCACTTAGCGGCTGAGCCACCGGCGCCCGGAACCCAGCCTAACCGAGCCACTGTCTTTGCATCTTTAAAATGGGAGGAATCGGACACGGTGGCCTTGAGAGACAGGCTACCGCATGCACGTATGTGCTGGCAGGCGGGGCTGGGGGGCTGCGCTCTTCCTCCAAGCATCCGTAGGAGTCTTTCAGGCTGGCCTGCCCTTAACTTTGCATTTATCCTCTGTTCTCCTGTCCTCTGGGCCCAGAAGTCCTGACTGCGTCTGGGATGATTGCTCTGCTAAGTGGAAGGGAGCTCAGGGAAAGTGGTGTATTTTTAGAACCTTTTCCTTCCTAGAGGACACTCGCTTTTCTGAAGCGATAGCAGTGATCCAAAACTTCTCTTTCGAGTCTGGGGACTACTTATGCCCCAGGGGCCCTCATCACAAGGGCCGGGCCATTGCTCTCCCTGAGCTGACCACACGGCGGCTGGAGATACGTACACCACGGAGCAAGCATAGCAGCCCTGTTTACTGCTCTCCCGGACCAGGAAGGTGCCGTCCCGTTTCCCCCGTAGAAGGTTCTCGGCTTTGTTCCTGTTGCTACTGCCCACGTTCCAGGTCTTCTCGTCGTGGTGAGGCAGGTCCTCATCATCTTCCACCAGCGAGTATTGGCTAGAGAGGCGGGAGGGAGAGGGCCTGGGTGAGGCTGGGGGCGTCAGGCCCACCACCCTCCTCCCACCCACAGCTTCCCCGGCCTGCCCCCTTCTCCCCCAGCTCAGCCAGCCCTGTGATCTCACTGGGCAGAGAACGCCAGTAAGTCACCCTCCTGCTCTTTTCCAGGCAGGAACTACGACGCAGTAGCTGGGCCCAGAGGAAGGTGTCAACCAGTCCTGTTTGTCCAGTTCTGATCAGGAAATGGACCAAGAGCACTGCCAACGTGCAAATAATCCAAACAAAACCCATACTTGAGCTTCAGGGTGACACTGACTGTAATTGTCTTTCTTCTCCCCACTCCTAATCGTTCCCAAAACACTGGGAGTTTTCAGATGTTCAGGGCCTGCGTGGAGGACACAGAGTCCCTTGACAGCCTCGTCGGGAAAAACCAGAGCTGCGTCCTCCTTCCCTAAACTCTGCCTTTTTTTTTTTAAACAGTTTATAGGGGCTCTTCCAAACTTGGTCCAATTGCTCCCTTTCCCTCAAACGAGGAAAGTCCTTGGCCGCCTCCCTCCCACCTGCAGTAAGTACTTACTCTTCCGTATTCTCGTTGCCCAGCCACTCATTCAACTTCTTTTGCCGAACACCTTTCTGAGTCAACCACCTGGAAAACAGAGGAGGAAAACTCATTCCTAATTTATCCTTAATTCTGGCAACTGTTCGTCGGCGGCTCTACGAGGGGTTCAGCTTCCAGGACTTACATCAAGTACTGGTCTCTCGTCTTCCTCAGCTGAATGAGGTCGGGCTTAATGCTGTTCATGCGCTTGTCGATCTCCCGGTACTCAGCTGCTTGCTTCTTCAGGTCTTCCTCCAGGCGCCTTCTACTGTCCACAATCTCACTAATTCGGGACTTTAACTTTTCA
The DNA here is from genome assembly GCF_048418805.1 of Vulpes vulpes. Classification (NCBI taxonomy): domain Eukaryota; kingdom Metazoa; phylum Chordata; class Mammalia; order Carnivora; family Canidae; genus Vulpes; species Vulpes vulpes. Next base: position 136,927,573 of record NC_132781.1, read on the forward strand.
TAATTATGCATAATCCTGTAGGCGAGAGAAAGGCATGGGTTATCCACCAGCCTCTTCAGGTATATAGAAGGCTTCCTCGGGCTGTCTTGTGGTTTTGTTTTGTTGTTTTTAATTATTTATCGAAGCACAGAGAGCAAGATTGCCTTTCCACAGTTCTAGAGGATTCTGATTCTCTTTCACACAAGGACATCCCTCCCGGTTCACCAACCTTTGTATTTCTTTTTCGTTGCCTTCACGCTTAAATTTTTCTATGTATTCTTTGCTGTACCGTTCCTGGCTTTGGCACTGCTCTTCAAATATTTTTATGGTTTCATTAAATGCTTCAATAGCTGTTCTCTTCATTTGAATTTCCTACAACACAATGGTTAATAAGACAATGTCATACCTGTCACTGGACAGATGAGGTGTTACTGTGAGATGCTGTCGGGACATCAGATGCTATTACTATCTAGCATGGAAGTCCTCTGGTAAGCAAGCGAGGCCTCTAATTCATAAAACCCATTAAAATAGTATCACAGAAGCTCACATTTCCTTTGGGAATGTTCCCAGTCTCTGATAGAAGACTGCCTGACAATCCCCTATACTTTTTACTGTTTTAAAAGCCATTCCCCTTTATCAGCAATTTTAGGGAATCCACGTTGCCTTCTACTCCCTCTGGTGGTCCTAGATACATCGCGGCCTCAAGAAGATTAAGCCTCTAGGAAAACACTTAAAGGGAGCCTCTACTTCTTTATGACAGGGCCTAACGGTCCCATCTCCATGTCAGAGGTTAGACGAGTTTTCTGAACTAAAAAGTGCACTCAGGAATCATGTCAAATCCACTTGACACTCACAGCAGCCTCTTCAATTATCATGAGTACTTATTATTCTGGAACCTATAAGGGTCATGTAAAAGGTCTAGAGATGCTATGAATAATCAACAGTGTTTTACAAATACAGATTCTTTTCCAATAGCAGGAGCTCAACTTGACCTTTTTCTTGAAACTGAAAGGACACATCTCAGATTCTAGTAACTAAGAGTCTGGAGAGTCAACTGTGACTTTCGCAGAAAACTCACCTGGGAAGTACGGGTATAATCTTCATATAACCTATCGTATTCCCGACTTTTTTCTTGAAATTGAGTGTTATATTCGTGTAATTTTTTCCCTACAGCTTCAATATTATCCTCTTTGACAACCTGATCCTGGAAGAATGAGAGAATGGAAGAGAGAGAGAATTTCATCAGTCGATCAGATATTGAGTCAATGTTTTGGCCATTATCAAACCATCCTTTTGTGATCACAGGTAAAAAGTCATTAACGTCTCATTACATGGGATTCATCTGCTTCACAACGCTGTGAAGGTATCTTGTCTAAATACTGTAACAGGAGAATTTCGTTTCGATTACCTGTTGGTATTTGGATACTGGATAGAGTAATTTCACGTCCAGTTTGGGGTTATACTGAGCTAGAGACTCATTCCGGTAGTGGTTTATTAGTTCAACCACAGAGTTGAAGGTCAGTGGGTCAGAGAAGCCATATTTCCCATCTCGGTGAAATATTTTGATTAATTTGTTATTTCCTCCTTTCCTGTGGATACAACAGACATAAGGGCGTTACGGTCTTCTCTAAAGAAATGTGTTTTAATGTCTGCTTGCACACCTCAATCTTCCCTGACTCACCTTAGTGTAAGAGTATAATCACCATGCATTTTAGTAGATGCGTCTCGTACCAAAAAGGTCCCATCGGCTGTATCTCGAAGTTTTTCATTCACTTCTTCCCTGAAATGAAAAAAACAAAGCTCACCTTGAGGATTCTTCATTTAGCTTCACAGCAAACTAAACACAAAGGACACAGAGCTCCTCTATCGCCCCCCCAAGCCCCCACCCCGACAGATCACATGTATTGTTGATATAGAAATGTTACAAATTTCACCTCATTACAGAAAGACAAACCTAAAAACTACCCGTTTCAGTAATGGTCTATCTGTGGGACAAAGTTTTCATTTATTTTTTAACCAAACACACTGACAAATGAGCACAACAAGACGTGATCCGATCCCTGAAAGGACTCCTTACTCCCCCTTCAAAAAAAGCTACCAATAAAGATGCCCTTTTAAGATGTGTCTCAGACAAGAACATTAACCCTAACAAGTTCTCCCTAATAGAAAGTGACTTTGGGCCCCACCTTTAGACAGTGCCACATCACCCTGGGGGCTTCCCTGACATTTTCTGCAAATAACACAACTTGTCGAGGATTTAATTTCCTGTGGCAGCCAGCACCCACAGTCCCCCCAGTGCTCTGGGACCTCTTTGGTCTTCCCTGGAAGACAACCAACTATGCTTCATGCTTATGTTGGAGGCTATCCTAAAAATGGAACTTAGCATGCTGGTGCATTTCTTGCTCTAAAACTAGAATTCTCTCTCGAGCGAAAACTTAAAGAGTGTTTGTAGCCTTACCTTGAGATATCTCCCCAGTACCATTCAGCATCTTGTAAGGACATATTGTTATTCATACCGTTGTTGGCTACAGTGGTGGGTTTCGGTGGTTTAGGAGGCAATGCTGCAGATGAAAGAGAAAGAAAAAGTTGTTTGCAAATACCAGCTACAGTCGAATACTTAGGTCTAATTTAAGTTTCTTGAGAATACTGTGAAATAGAGCAATAATTCACACGTCTATGAAACAGGACCGTTTTGTTAAACAAATAAAGACATCTTTCACAGAGGATGGATCAAAAAGAAAGGAAAGTGGAGAAGGGAGAGAACAGCTTACAGATTCACAACTACACTGGGTTGGCCATGTGAATGAATTTCAGAGTGAATCCAGAGTCCCGGCATTTCCTACTTCTAGGCTCTAGTTATATTAAAGTTTCAGGCCTGATCAAATCCATCTAAAATAGGAAACCGTGAACATATGAGCAGGAAAAACCACATGGGTTGGCTTTAATTTCCTCCTCTTATTTAATTATAAAAGACAAATTTGGTTTCTGTCCTCCACAAATGCTGTTGCTGTAATAAAACTCATCTACAAGCAATATGTTTTAAGAGGAGGAATTGGGTTTCTCTAATCTTAGTATTTCAGGCACTATCCTGCCAAAAGCCACTTTAAGAAACTCATCTGTGACCCAAATCTCTTTAAGTATTCACGTTAATATTCTTTTGGATAAATTGTTCTCTCTATGCCAAGAGTGAAGAAAAACCCTATCCCTCTTCCTCAATGTCAAATCAGTATTCCTGTACCAATTGGTGACAAATAAAAGACTGCAGTGTTTCTGAATTTCTTAATTGGGAGCAGGGCTAGTGCTGGACTACAACTGAGGAAGCAAAATAAGGCTAGGGTTTGTAACCGAATTCTGAGTCACAAGTTTTAAAGGACGATTAGTATTTCATGCAAAAAAATCCTCTCAGGAGTCTATCAGAATATTTTATAAAGGGGGAGACTGCATAATGGGAAGCCAACTCCTTTTCCCATTCCGGTATCTTAATACAAGAGCAGGCAAAGTCTCGGCGTTTGATTTAGAACAGTCTTAGGTCACCTAGGACTGGAGTTGCAATCACTGCTAGGTTTTACATGTTCCCTCAAGTACCAAGTGTTATCACTGCAAAGTACCACACTGTCCTCCTCCACTGTCACAAGAGAAAAGCAGCACAAAGGACGCATCATTTTAATTACAGGAACAGTATGAACGACACACAACACTATAACCCACAAATAGCAAAGGACCTCGATTAACAAAAGACACTGGTGAAAAACTCGAATCCAATTCCTATCTGTTCAAGTAAGAAAAAGCATTCCCCACACACAGCCTGACCTGCTTGCTTCCACAGGCAAAGCATGTAATGTCCAAGCTCTGATCAAGCTAATTTTTGTTAAATTAGAACAAGTTAATAAAGAGAAATCGAAAGAGGATCAGTTACAGTAGTTGTCAAAAAAAAAAAAAAAGCGACAAAATTAACTAGCTTTCTAAAAGAATACTGCAGTATTACCTGGTGGATCCATTTCTATATAAAACATCAAGTCTGTGCCACAATTTATATCTGTCTTAGCATATTCTAAATCCAGGTCTTCCATATTCCAAACAGTGTTGTACATTTGTGCGAGAGTTTCCTTGGCTGAGCTCAGTTATAAGAAAAGAGTCCGGCTTTCTTTGTAATGGTGTCTTGGAATTCATTTTAAAACCTATAAGGGGCTGCACTGTAACCTATTACATCACACACCCCAGCCAATCAAGTCAGAAAAATGTCACCAGACCACTCCTGCTTCATCATTTCTCTTCGACATCCAGCCCTAACACAATCCCAACCTCACCGAGAACCCACATTTACTAGAATGGCAATGTATACATGCACATCGTTTCAAAAAGGTGTTTAATTTGACTATTCTCCTCCACCAGTGAGTTTTCTAATTCCTTTTTTATTACTCCTTGCAGCATGGTACGCTCCGCTGTTGGCAGGTTGACAAAAGCTGATATGCTGCAGCACGTAGCTTTTTTTTTTTTTTTTCTCCCCTCTCCCCCAGTGCATCTGGGTTTACAGAGAGCCTGATCGTGCCTCGGTTTAAAAAATCTTACAAATGCATGGAAATGGTATATTTAAGGTCTGTTTTCCAGTCCTTAAGTACCTCCTGTATGTATTAAAGGCAGAAGGGATCAAGAACTCTGGATATTTAATTTCTTTCCTACAGAATGCACTGACAACCCAGAACTTAAACACTGTTACAAACATACCACAGGAGAAAGCACAATTGAAAGAAAAATCTCCTTCTACCAAACATGGTAAAAACTAGACCTTAAGGGCTAACGATGGAAAATCTTAACAGGAATGAAGATGTGTATATTATCTGCAGAAATTTAATGTTACTGCCTAATTCAAAGTCCAGTCAAGGTATAAGTTATAACTTCCAGAGAGAAAGAGGCCGTACCTCAGAATGGAGGGTAGAGGAAGCAATGATGTTTGCAAACTCTTTCTCACCGGCAGCACCAGAAGTCTGAAGATGGGCTTAATGCTGCTTGAAGGGGGGGGGGGGGGGGGGAGTGATGTAATCACTCTGAGTTTTTTTTTTCTCTCCCTCCATCTCAAATGCCTCACTCTGGGGACTGCTAATCCCGGTTGGCAAATATGTAAAGTAAAGAAATCAATTCCCCTATAAATGTGTTAATTTTAGTTCCTTAAAGCTCTTCTGCATATAATCCTGTCACCCCCACTAGAGCCTAATGTACACTTCCCATTGTCAACGGGCTCTTCCCACCTACCGTATAAATCATGGAAAAGAGTGGAGCAGAGCAAGGCATTCTCCGAGCTCCGTTCACTTGTGTCCCGCCTGGTCCAATTCATCTTCCCCATTAATGAGGAAGGCAGGCTCAACCCAACCCCTGCAGCCCGCTCCCGGGGACACTTTGCTATTCCTAAACTCAAAATGACAGGCACAAAAAAAAAAAAAAAAGCTCCAAGGGGTGGTAGGATCTGTCCTCAGGAAGGTTCGGAAAAAAATTTTTTTTTTCCTGCTGAACGCAAATGTGTCCTCGTCCCCCGCAAAGCAGCCATGGGCAGGCTCGCAGCCCAGAGGGTCACCCCCTGCCTTTGGGGCCCCGGCACAGCGCGGTCCGCCGCTGGACCCCGGGGCACGCCGCCGGGAGGAGCGCGGGGAGACAGGTGATTTTCCACGTCTCCCCCGCCTGGCCCGGCACCACGGTCCACGCCGAGCACTCTGCCAGCGCGCCCCTGCCCCGTACCGTGGCCGCCCCCCGCCGAACCCCGCGGGGAGGGGAGTGTCCCCGCTGGGCTCTTATCTGCCCTCCGCAGGCGGCACCTGATGGGACTCCGGCTCACGCACCCCCTCGCACCCCCGCGAGGTCGGCCGCGCGTGCACGGAGGGGGGCTCCGGGCAACTTACTTTGCAGGTTGTGCATGTCTGCAGTTCCCGCGGCGGGGCGGCGCCGGCAGCAGCCCAGCTCCCCCCGCAGCTCCCTCGCTCCCCAGGCCGGCTCGGGGCGCTCCGTGGGCGGCGGGGGCGGCGGGGGCGCGGGCTGGGACCCGGGGCGGGGCGGGGCGGGCTGGGGACCCCGGGACCGGGACCGCGCTCGCTGCAGGGACGCTGCGCGGCGGAGGGAGAGGGGCCGGCGCGCGGCTCGCAGATAACGATCACGGCTTCATCATTAACCCGGGCAGGTTCAAATATTTGCTGAGCTCGGGATTTCGGGGGGGGGGGGGGGGGGGGAGCCCGAGGCAAAGTCAAAGTTGTCAAGGGCTAACAAGTGGCCCTAACGGAGGGGCCCTGACACGCGCTCCCTACCCGGCCGCGGCCCCGAGGAGCAGGCGCTGCGCGGCCAGACACAGGAAGCGGCGGAGCTAGTTCAGCAAAAATAGAATCAAAGCCCTGCTTGTAAAGGCCTGAACCTCCCCGAACGGCCCAGAACTCCGCGCCTCCCACGCGCTCACACACGCAGCCCCGCAGGTGGCCCGGGACTGCCCCCGGGGGCGCGCGGCCCCGGGGCGGGGCGGGGGGGGGGGGGGGATCCCGGGAAGGCGCGGCAGGAGCCCACGCTGCAGCCGCTGCAACCGCCTGTATGGGCCCGACGGCAACTCACATTTAATTGGCCACAGGGCTGTCTTGATAATGAAAAGGTGTCACTGCCCGGCGCCCACGTGACTGCTGCCCGGCGCAAAGGAGAGCGCCCAGAAGGACGGGAGGCCTTCCCAGGGCACCTCTGCCCCCTGAGAAACTTGCCAGGCACCGGACCAAAGTTTGAGCTACGCCAATGTTCACTCCCATCAGCCTAAGATGGACAGCTTTCCAAATGTCCCCAGAACCATCACAATGTAAAATCACAGAATCGCTCACGCTAAAACCAGAAAGTAATCTAAAGAGCACTTCAAGCAAATCCCTCGGGCTACACACACACACACACACACACAGTCCTGATGTGCAGTGGTTTGTAAGAGATCAAGGCAAGAACCACCACCACCAGCCTTCAGGTGTCTGGTCCTAAACTCCCTTTTTCTCCAACCACTGGCCCAGGTCTTCACTTCCTTCTGCCAGAGAAAGTTAACATTAACAAGTGAAACCGAAGTTAATTACTCTTAGGCCACATGTAAAAATTTCACACCTAAAACAAAACTTCTTCTGTTTGCTATTTTTAGCTTACTTGTATTTTTTTTTTAAACTACCTTCTAATGCCCATAAAGGAACATGGTTCTATCTTATTTACCCTCGGACTCTGCCTAGGAGGGTGACCCATGGTCCCATGCAGAGCTCAAGGAAGAGCTAGGTGTTAACATCAACCGCACGCGGGCAGGCCCAGCTTGAGGGTTACCTGCACCGACCTCACAATGAAAGTGGACTTACAAACTTTCCTTTGGTGCCACCGAAAGAGCACGTAAAACCTACTTCCTGACGGAAAGGAAGAGTCTCTAGGTGAATCTTCCAGCTCCTGCCTGCTGATCACAGAGATGTTCAGTCCGTTCTGAAAACACCCTTGCACCCTCAGTTGTAGATTCCAGCCCTACTTTTAAAAACTTTCTAAAGCCAGAAACCAAGGAAGCATCTGTCTCTAAAGCACACCTGTCTGAACTTACATGATGTTTCATGTCCAAACCTTCCAAGATGATCCCATTTTCTAGTGTGTTTTCCATCTCAGAAGCAAAACCGTCCACTGGAAAGCAGTACAACCTCAACTTAGAGAAAGCAAGTCTTAAAACAGATTAGAAAACTCTGCTGCAAGGTTTTCACAATATGTATGTTCCTCTACCATAGAGGTTCTAGAATATCACGGAAAGTGTGAGCGGAGTCCTTTGCGCATTCAGTTTTAGGCTTTGAAGTGATGGGCAAGCAGCCACGCTTCTTCATTAGCTTAAAAAGGGAGCCCTCTGCTGGTAGAACAGAATCAGTACCTTCTCCTTGGGAGAAAATGCTCAACATCCTGCGTGGCTCATGCCTTTTCCCCCTATGCCCAAAATGTCACACAAATTAAAACCTAGGATTCATTTCAAATAACTAATACATCAAAAGCACAGATGTCACGCCCATGTAGGAAATGCTTTTCAAAAAAAAAGAAAAAAAAACCGCTGTCTTTTAATTTCAGCATGTATCTGAGACCCAAACACTCAGCCACACTGGGGAACTTAACACATACTTGAAAACTAACTTCACCTCTGGATTCTTCCAAACGGTACTTCTTACTACGTGTCCTTTCCTCAAAGTTCTGTAAAGCTCAATATCAGGGGTGAAAACAAGCCACATTCTGTTCCTCAGGAGGTGTGATCAAGGCAGAGAATATCCTTAAATTGTGCAAATATGTTCGAAAGGTACAGACTAACACTCTCACACTGTGCAAATCGACTTCAGATAGTGAGTGTTCCCCAACCAGCTTTCATCGCACACAGTTTCTTTAAAAAAAAAAAAAAAAAAAAAAAACTGCAGTGAAAAGAAAAAAAAATAAAGAACCAAAATCTTCAAGGGTTAAATGAATGCCCCCCTTCATAATTTTAACTTAAGACAAATTAGGACAGAGGGCCTTTCAGTATGATGCAAATTCTTTAGTCTACATCCAGTGCTCTGACACTGCACGAAGGAAAGGGTTCACTTGAATTTATAAGTAAACCTAGATTTCCATAGGATACATTCTACAAACTATGTGAAAAGGTGTGACCGTTGCTTAGCAGAATGAAGCGCTGCCTTCCCTCTCAGACACTGTCCTCCTTGGAGAGGTGAAGGCTGCACCGTAAGAACAAAAGCTGACCGATACCCCATCAATATATATGCAGCCTGAAATACATTTCTTTATCAGAGCACCAATAAAACTTCCTATTTTTCTTTATAACCCAGTATGGCCTGCCTCTTTGTTTATTCTTATCCATCTAAATATATGCATTTTTTCAAGGTTTCATTTCTCACCTTTGAAACAACCCTCTAATGTCAGACCACATTTTAAACCCAATAAAAAATAAATCAGAGAAAAGTAAAACTCTTTGAAAGTCATTTCCCTCTACCTTAGTGCTTGCTTTAGTCCTGGTTGAAAACCAAGCCCAGAGCATTTAAAACAAGATTTATGAATCGGGCTCTTCAGGATGAATGTTTTGCAATGCGCCAGTGGTTAAACATTAACTCTGACAGGTGTAGAAGGGCAGGAGGGAGAAAGAGTCATTTATTTTCCACTCTGGGCTTGAGGGTGCAATATTAGACTTCAATTATGCTGCATTAATATTTCTGAATATATCCATGAAATCTGAAATATGTAAATACACTTAGAATGGGTTTCATTCAGAGCCAGCCTGTGTTAAATGGTCCTGTTTTTACCTTAGCTGCCCTATAGAAATCTGCTTTAGCTACCTGAGTATCAGTAGGGTAAACAGAACACCTAATGATTCAAGAAAACCTGCTGTTCAGCTTTCGGTATTTTTAAGACTTTCTGTAACAAAGGGAACAGCAGACCTGTCCAAGTTCTGAGAACCTCGGGACTCTGTTTAACCTTTCAAACGTTAGTTTCCCTCCACAGAGGGGAGATGCTTGCTTCATGGGTTGCTGGATGCTTTAAATGAGTGGGTGTGCCAAAGTTCTTTGAAAGTTGGTTAGTTTGTCAAAGAAATTTCAAAAATTCATTTGGATGATTGTTATCTTTTGCTTTCGCTCACTGCTAGGAGGAGCTCAATGGGAGAAGCAGCCTGTGTCCTTGAGGAACAACGTAGCTGAGCAGAAAATAACAGGAAAAACTAAAGAATAAGCTAAGTTTAAGAGAACCAGGTCTTACTTAAGGGCATAAACCTACTGAATGGCATGATCACTGTTACCTCGGGCAGGGACACGACCTACCTGTGAGATGAAGTCAACGGCACTGCTATGCGCTGCTCTGTGTGGTTGAGCATTCTGTGCACTGCACAGAAGCACGTGGCCGGGGGAGCTGCTACTGAAACCCGGGTGCCTCCACCCACCAGGCCACACACAGGGGAAAGGGCATGATACTCAGTAAGGAACCTTGCTCCCTCCAGGCAATGCACCCACGGAGCAGCACCTGCTCAGTGAGTGTGTCTTTTGCAGATTAGCAGGGAAACCCGCGCAGGCGCCTAGAGGCCCAGCTGGGCTGGCTGGCTGGCAGCATGGGCTCAGGGGCGAGAAGGGCCCGACGGCAGCGAGGTGCTGGGAGCTGCAGAAGGGGGCCACCTCTGGAAGGTGGGTCAAAACCCAGAGTTGAGAGATAGTAGATATGGGCTGTGGGTCCTGAGGTGCAGTACTTATCACCTCCTTCAAATCTCACACCCATCCCGGGGAGAGGCATTATTTCTATTTCCCAGATTAGAACACAGTTTGGAAAGGCTGAGTTACTTGCTAGGAACTCAGGAAATAAATAAGTAGCAAGAGCTGATCCAAACCTAGATCGACTGGAGACTCTGTGGGGTGATTCTGTAAAAACTGCCCTGGGGTTCTTCACCGCATGTGGAAACTTCAGAGGACTTTGGAACAGACATGACATGCAGCCCCACTGCTCATGAAGGTTCCCCCCCAAACCCCACGCAGCAGCTGCAGCACAGGTGACCCGGTTCTGGCTCACACTGCTTGGTCAGCACCAGGGGATGCTCTCAACTTCTGGGGGCGCTTCTGTCTCCTTAGGAGCAAAGGAAGAGCGGGACAAAGCTTTCAACTCAAAAATGATGCCTTTTATGATACTCTTCATTTAAAACATTTACTCCTTAACATCTAGTGTAGCAAGCCATCCTTTTTGTACTCTGCAATGTGTTCTTACTAAGCCTTTGGAACTCCTTGAAGTGAAATAGTTTCCTCTCTCCCTCTTCAAACTGTACCAATTCCTCAAAGCCCATTTCAAGTCCCATTTTTTTCCCTCCGAGCCTTTTCCATCTACTCAATCATCCTCCGTGTCACCCACCACATCTCTACAATTCTCTTCATAGTTAGACACCCTCCTACCACCTAATACTTAAGATTCTGTGTGCTAATGGTCTCACATAAATGCATGGACACATCGCCTCAAACATCGTCAGTTTTGCCTATCATTTCATAGTTCTAGCAGGTTAAAAGCTACCAAAGATGTCCGTCTATCCTGTAATAGCCTTGCTTCCCTCTCTTTCCCCCAAATCATGCAAGTACTCGTTTCTATTCACGACAAAAAGTTGCTGCCAATGAAGGATGGGTGAGCGTCCACTGGAGATGCTCTGGGAACAGCACATGCTGGGCAATGATGGAGGAGTCTAGGAAGATGTCAGATTCCTACCAGGCCTAAGGAATCATCTCTCTACCCAAGGGCGTGTCCTGCCGATCACTTGTGTGAATCTGTTCCTGAATACAAAGGTGTTCAGGACAAGGGCCTCCATCCGTTCCCACAAGTCAGACATACCCTGAAGTATCTCTTGGCTCCCAAAGAGCCTATACATTCTTCAGAATAGCTAAGAGATGCCGCACAAAGGGAAAAATGGCTCAACCTGGGGTTTCGAGATTACTCAGATGCAATTTTCCTGAAGAGGCTGCATAAACGGGGAGCAGTAAACATTCAGTGCGTTGTTTACCACTCACCCCGGCCAATGGGGGACTAACCCACCTTGGAAACTGGCACACCGGTTTCTTGGCAGAGGAATGCAGCAGGGTCTGTGACCTAGCAGGCAGTCTTAAGTGTCCATAGCGAAAATGGATAAATTCAAATAAATAAATAAATAAATAAATAAATAAATAAATAAATAAATAAATAAATAAAAGTTTTGTTTTGTTTTTTTGGTGGAATTAGAGTGAAACTGATGAGGACGTTTAACCAGTTTTCACCAGTCAGACTGATTAAACTCCAACACGGATTCCCACCGGTGGGTATCTACCAAACTCAGGCTGGCTTTTAAGCTTCCATGTGTCCCCATCTCCTGAAGGGTGGGGGCTCTGAGGAGACCAGGACCACCCTCAGCGCTTCACTGCAAGCAGGTCTCAGCTGTCCCCGGTCCCTGAGACAGACCGCACGCACCACAAGGAAGTGGAAGGCAGGGCTCCGCCCTCTGGCCCAGGGTCCTGTTTTGTTGTTACTCAGCCTCTTTCCCCATCCAGGTGTTTGGGCTGGGCTGAGGGAGAGGGGCAGTCACGAAAGCTGTCATGTTTCACACCCGCCCCCTGTCCCCTCAGCACAGGGTACTTGTGACCTACCACTGAATCTCTCCTATTGAGCCCAAAGGCAGCCTCTGAACCCCAACACAGAGTCCCCAAATCCATTAACGAGGAGTCGCATGAGATGAAACCTTTTGGGCGCCCCTGGACTAAAGCCCTAGGCCACTGGTGACAGATGTGTCTGCTGCCATTCTCCTACAGTTCAGAGTAGCCCCCCTGAACATGCACATGCTGCTGGCTGGGACCTGGAACATCTGGAACATACCACATGTGCCCTCACGTACTGTTTCTGCAGCCTCTCTTACCTCCAGATACCATATTCTGGGCCTGGCCGCAGGAGCCCTTCCAAATACCTATCCCATCCTGCTGTGCACACGGGTGGGTTCTAAGCCCAAGGCCCGTCCCTCTCAGTCTGCCCCATCAGGCTGCAAACCCCCACGCCAGGCTGTGAGGCACCTACAAAGGCATGACTTAATTCCCCGTGGCCGCACGCACATTCGTGGGTCCCCATGCCCATTTATACAGGGAGAAGCTGGGTAGTTTGCATGAGTTACCTATAATAAAGAGTGAATTCATGATGTTTTACTTTAATTCTAGGCATAAATTAAGACCACAAGTCACATTCTCTACTGGTCCTGAAACTTGAACTTCACTTACTGGGCCCTGATCATTCTTCTCAATGACCAGCTTCTGGTGGCTAACTTTTAACAAGTATACAGCAGAGTGGGGTTTGTTGAGACTTTCCACAGTAGAAGAAAAAATATGTCAGTTTAAATTAAACCCACTGCTAACATGGTCTACATTTCCTGCTTTGTTAAATGGCTAATTGAATGCCAAGCTGCTTTCAAAGAAGTGTCTTGCCTGCTCCAACTTGCTGCAGCGAACACCCCGGTCTCATACTGCTTGCATTATTGAAAATGTTTATTTTGAAAGACATTTCTCAGCATACCTGTTTCCAAAAAACACATTCCAAAATACTTCAGATTATATAGTAATTATAAATCCCCTACTTTATAAGTATTAGAAAGAAAAACAAGAACGTCAACAACTAAAATGAGCTCCATAATTCATGCAACAACTGGAAGCATCAAAACTGAGGGACAGGGCGAGGTCTCCCAACAACTCTCACCTAAAACTAAGATCACCTAAAACCCACGGATACTGAAACGCAGGTGCTGTTGACCGTATATACTACCGCTCAGCCCCTCTTTTCTGTAAATTGCAAGGCAACACCTTATGGATCTCGAGTCTAAGAAGAAACTCATGTTACTCCAGAGAAGGTCTAAAGCTACCATTCTAAAGGAAAAAAAAAGAACCACGAGAATTTTAACAGTTCAGAAGGCATTACCTGGTGCAGGCTGTCGTTCATTCCACTCCGTTGAGATTAAGATTTCTATAACTTTTATGAGGTGTTCAGTATTCTCAGAGCTACAGAAAGGAGAGAAGAGTTTTATTAGAAACCTTTCTCCTAAACAACAAACTCACATTCACTTATACACACTCAAGTCAGTGTGTCTGTCGGGCATAAAGGTGTACATGCATCTGTGAGCGAGTGTCCTTAGAATAAGTTTAATGACCCATCAGGTTTGGACCACCCCCATCACCCAGAAATGCAATGCTCCTCTCCTTTTACCTTACCTGGCTGCTGGGAATCGGAAAAGCAGAGGGCTGAAGAGTTCAGAGAGTACTCTTGCACTCAGAAGATTCTTGCTGGAGGTTTGCGAGAGCTTGAAGAAATGTTTGAGCAAATACTGAAGCGTAAGCCAATACTGATGAGGTATGTTAGGTGCCCTAATGAGCTTCTTCAACAACTGGATATATTCTTCAGAGCTTTGCACTTCTACAGAGTTTTTAAAAAAAAAGAAAAGAAAAAAGGAAGATGAGATTGTTCCTAGATGTCAGTGACCAAACACCCAGAACATTTCTGTTCTTCTAGCTGCAGAACGAGCCCTTTTAAATCAAGTCATCAGATGCAATGGACAGTACATTTGCTCTTCTCATTAGAAAAGGCGTTGTGAGCAAGGAGAAATCTCAAGTCAAATGGAAATGCAAGAAACTCTTGGGTGTTAAAAAAAAAACCACAAGAGGATCAGGGTGTGCTGGCTGAGATCTGCCCTCTATTGAGCAGCTTCGAGTGTGATTGGCTGATTTGGAGGAGCATCAGATAAGCATCACTCGTTCTAACTTTGAAGGTTAGGAACCACAGTTTCCTGTCCCCAAAGCATTTAACTGAGCAATAAGCTCCTAAGCCTAAGAGTCCTCTTCCCTCAACACATCTTGTAATGGCCACTCGAGGAAAATGAGGAGAACCACCCCAGCCCATGGGTCTGGGTCCCTGGTTCCCCTGAATCCAAAGATGGCACTTGGAACACGGTGGCCTTCAGTGACGTAGTGAACTCTGTTAATGCTGATAAAAGGTCAACAATTAGCCATCTCAACCTGTGGACAGTCCTCCTCGGCCAACGAGGACCTGGGTCTTGTTCCGGATGCCCTGGTAAGGGGGCGAACCGGCGCTACTGGGGAGGGAGGGTGCCAGGAGGGGGCCCGTTCCCACTAAGATCTCCTAGAACGTGACTCTTCCTATGCAGGATTTACTAGAGTTTACACGCACCCCCGCATCCCAATACATGCTCTTTGAGGTTCTCAGAACAGAAGACAAACCTTGGGCTAAATAAATCATCTCATTGTAAACGGCTACTGGAATGACAGGATTCGGTAAGTCCATAAGATAGCGTTTGAAAGCGTCTCCCAAGACTTGCACATCGATCATCTCCAAGTCCGTGGAGGCGGCATCTGCGACAGAAACATTTAAAAAAGGCATTTCAGATGTCGTACGTATCGGTTGGGCCAATTTTTCTGAACATCTGACTTAAATGTGACACACGAAAGGCAGCAGTGCAAGGACAGCTATAAAACTCTCGAGTATTTATCAGCAGTGCTTCTCACAGCGGTTGTTCCTGGCACTGCAAATAGAACAATTCTTCTTTGTGGAAGTCTGTCCCTCAAGTGCTGAGCATTGAGCGTGATGTGATGGCTCCTGCCCATGATGCCAGAGGCACGTTCCCAGACTGTGGGGGCAACAATAAAAACAAAAAATTTGCCCCGTTAGGAGCTGCACTGTGTCCCCCTGCAAGTCATAGGGTGAGGCCCTAACTCCCATGGTGTCCGAAGATAAACGTATTTCGAGGAAAGGGCCTTGATACAGGTGGTTCGGTTAAAATGAGGCCTTTAGGGTCGGGCTCTGATCCAACTTGGCTGGTGTCCTCGTAAGAAGAGGAAACATGGATGCACGCAGGGACCCCAGGAACAGAAGCACGGAGGGAATGCCTCGCGAGGATGCGGTGAGAGGGTGGCCATCGTGAGCCAAGGAGAGAGGCCTCGCAGGAAATCAAGCTGCCGTGATCCGGGACGTCCAGGCTCAAGGACAGTGAGAAGACAGGTTTGTGTTCGAAGCCGCCCAGGCTGTGGCATGTGGTCATGGCAGCCCTGGCAACCTACAGTGGCCCCCCAGGATTTCCAGGCCTTCTGGAGGGTGGGTGTGCCCTGCGAAGGCCTCTGTCCAGGGATGGCTAATCAGTAAAGCTTCCGGAAAACCCCAACAGGAATGCAGGGGCCACAAATCCAGAGATTGCCTAAGTTCTGCGTTGCTAAATGCTGCACCTCAGAGTTCATGGTATTTAGCTCAACAGAGTGAAGGAACAAACGTAAGATACGTGGGATTTACCCTTCCATCTCAGAAATAGCCAGAAGAATATTTTTAACATTCTTAGAACGTTTAGGCCCCCAAAGCTGACAGGGTCTTCTGATGAGGATACAGCTCATCTCATCTGTGGCAATGAACGAGCCCAGAAGGGGGGACAAGGGGTGCCGGGGCTCAGTGGTTGTGTCTGCCTCCGGCTCAGGTCATGGTCTCAGGGCCTGGGTGCGCTCGGGGAGCCTGCTTCTCCCTCTCCCTCAGCGGCCGTTCCCCTGCTTGCGCTTCCACTTTCGGTGTCAAATAAATACATAAAGATCTTTGGGGGAAAAAATGACAGGATGAGCCCATCTGTCCAGGAAAGCCTCCAGCGGGAAAAGAGGTCGGACAGTCTCGCCTCGGGGCGGCACCAACCCGAGCCGTGCTCTCCGCGCCCTCCGCGCCCGGGTAGGAGAAAGCCCAGTGGCCCCAGAAAGAGGTGCTGGGGCCGGAAGGGCCGCGGGAGCCCCATGGCGGGGGAGGCCTCTGGGGCACCGGGGGCCTTGAGGAGGGACCCCGGGCGCTGTCGTGTGAGGGACCCCGGCGGGGGGGCCGCGTGAGGGAGCCCAGGCCCCCAGGAAAGCTGAGGTGAGTGCGTGTGGGAGAGCACGTGCATTGATGAGCTGGGGGAAAGGAATGATTAAACTGAGCAGAGTGGGGGGGGGGGGGGGGGGGGGGAGCGCGCGAGCGGCAACCGCAGACGCCACACGTGGGATGCTGCCCGGCGGGGGCAGGTCCGGGCCCAGAGGCCCCGTCAGAAGTGACGCCGCCCCCGGCCCACTGCGCCTGCGCAGCCGAGCTGTGGGCGCCGCCAAGGCACGTGCCACGGCCCCCAGCCCGGGCCCTTCAGGCCCTGGAGGCTTCACTCACTAGGTCGCGCTGCCCAAGGAATATTACCTAATTTTTTTCCATCGTAAGGACGGTGAGAGGACCGCCTGGTGATGGTAAAAAACATGAAGATGCCCGACGTTCCGCAGGCCGTCCCCCGCTGCCCCCTCCGCGCCGGCGCCGGGCTGGCTCGCTCCACTAGCGGGGGGGGGGGGGGGGGGGGGCAGGGCCCGGGCGGCTCCCTCGGGCCCCGCGCCAGGCCGCCGGCCTAATGCTCGCGGACTGAGCTGTCAGGGTCCTCAGGGGATGGGACTCGCCCCAGCCCTTCTCAAGGGGCGTGAGGCAAAGAGCTTCACGCCTTTGAAGAAAATCATCTTATTTCAAGTCTTGGGATAAGCCCCCTTCGCGACAAATCCACGAGCGTTGGCGACACGGCACACTGGTTTTTAGTTCTCCCAAGGTAACTTCTGAAGCTCCTTGGAGTTCCTGACTTGTTCTGGACGCGCCCTCTTCTGCGTTACAGCCTCCCTAGTGAGCTCCTCCAAGAGCCAAGGACGTCTGTTACCTGAGGCCTTAGGTTAGCTGGGAGAGGCCTGCACCGCCTTTCGGTCCCAGGGGGAGGAGTTTACACTCTGAGCGAGCTCAAGACGGTGAGACCAGCAAGCCCTCCAGCCCCCGCCCGTCCTCCCAAAGGCAGGGGGTGCCTCCCGGCTGACCTCTACCTAAGTTCTCAGTGGAGGTTTTCAAGTCTAGTGCCCCGCCCCACCCCCACTCTCCATGTCTGGGGACATTTCTGACTGTTACAGTTTAGGAACCAAGCTACTGGCATCTAGTGAGTAGAGGACAGGTGTGCTCTTAGAAAAGCCTCTTAAAAATGAGGTAGAGCTGACCTATAACCCTATATATGACCCTAACAACACGATCTGGTCTTTGGTCATGTTACAATCACCAGTCAGTCCAGCTGACCCCTACCACCAGAGCTACAGAATTTCTCTTTCTTGTAATGAGAACTTTTAAAGAAAATGCCTGCTTCTGGGTAAGAGCCACCAACAAAAATTAAAATAAAAAATAAATAAAATAAATAAAATAAAATAAAATAAAATAAAATAAAATAAAATAAAATAAATCAGAAGAAAATTCAAATGAGAACGACAAAAGAATAATTCACTTTAGGTCAATACAATGGAAAAAAAAAAAGAATAAGGACTTTTGGAATGAGACCAATTTGGATGCAAGTCCCAGCTTTGCCATCAGCAGTGACAAATACGGCTATCACAGGGGTAATATGGAGACGAAACAAAATAGTAGGGTGCTAATAAAGGTGGGTGTTGTCCTCTACATCTACCCCTTCCTGACACTGCTAACTTACAAGGTTGGTTAAAAGCCATGACTTCTTTTCTCTCTCTCTCTTTTTTTTTTTTTCTTCTAAAGTAGGACTTATGCTTCCTCCAAGGTATGACAATACTTTTATGGACTGAAAGATCCTCAAGCTATAAAGTCTCCACTCCTAAATTTAGATGTTTACCCTTTTTTCTTCTCACAAAATTCTACTTGAATCACACAGAATCCAGGTGAAACCAGCTTTCTCTGGGTGGGTTTTGATCTCCAGTGGCGAAGAAAAACTGTCTGTCAAAATACATTGCTGACGTGATTTTTGGTTAGTTATTCCATCTCAGAGGTGATGCGAAGATGTTTTCTACAGCTGAAGTGCATCATTTGTATTCAGTCACATTTAAAAGCTTAACCACGATTTCTCAAATAACTCCCGTGTCACTGGTCTCTGATGTCTACACACTTCCTGTGACCAATTTTTTGACCAAAACATGTATCTCAATTGCAACTAAGGACAAAATTCACTGTTTCCTTACCACTCTGGTGAGGCTGTGAGAAGTAATGGACAAGTGTTCCACCTAGAATTCTCTGCCAGTCAGCTCCTACTGACCTACTCCGGCTGTTAAGGCAGGAGATACAGCCACCAAGGCACATGCCCTGCACATGTGTGAGGCTGGTTTCCATGCACAAAATAAAAATGAAAGTTTGAAACCTTTTTTTTTTTTTTTTTTTCAAACTTCAAACACTTGGGTGGTGCAATTCAGGTGAAACTATTTACAGACAGAGATAGGATCTTTTTTTTTTTTCCCAGAACATCTTTTCTAGAAATTGTCATGAGCTGCCTCAACTTCACATTTTCATCCACTACGTTCTTCGCATGAGCATAGTCCCTACAAAAAGAGTCTCTTCCCAAATTTGGTTTCGTTCTTTCGGTTTCCAACATCCAAATTCAACTAAAATAATGTGAGGTGGGAAATTATCTTTTTTTTTTTTTTTTTTTTTTGGAAATTATCTTTCTTTTTTTTTTTTTTTTTTTTAATTTTTTTATTTTATTTATTTATGATAGGCACACAGTGAGAGAGAGAGAGGCAGAGACACAGGCAGAGGGAGAAGCAGGCTCCATGCACCGGGAGCCTGACGTGGGATTCGATCCCAAGTCTCCAGGATCGCGCCCTGGGCCAAAGGCAGGCGCCAAACCGCTGCGCCACCCAGGGATCCCGGAAATTATCTTTCTAAAAAAAAATTCTAGGGGAGAATGAAGAACCTGAAAGATCCTGCAAGTTAATACAGAAGATAATACTTGCTGGCACGATGGCCAGGGAATTTATTCACATGGGTGGTCTTATTCCATTTGGCAAAGAGAAGGAACAAATAATGAAGCCACCACTTGGGTGCATTAATCGGTGTCATTTACCCAATGGTGTGCTGGAGCTGGCCTATTCTTAGGGGCCACCTGCGCTCAATGCTTTCCACGTTGGGGTTCAGCGATGACACAGTGGCAGCCTGAGACTGGCCAAGGCGGGCATATTCACTCCGTGGAAGTGGCCAATTGCTACAAACCAAGGTCCCCCTGCATCCCTGAGAGTTGGGTTTACCAGCACACCACCAAATGCAACAGGCCCATGATGTTACCTCCTATAAACATGGCACAAGAGAGCAAATGACCACAAAAGGAAGAGCGAAAAAATGTTACAAAGGAGAGGAAAATGGAAAAGGTCAGAAGAGACATTTGTTAAATGACACGGACTCATAAATATTTTTTAAGCTGATCCAGATGAATCCGACGTAGCCAACTACAGTCAGAGAAAGATGGTCGGTAGGCAGAGCCAGAGAAATCCCAAAGGGGGCGCTTCTCTCTTCTGCAAGTCCTGTGGGGCCCAGAGGCTCTTGGCTATGAGGACAGGCCACATGCCTGCAGGCAGGCGTGCACACACACCCCCGACCCAGGACGCGGACATCGAAGATCAGTGCCGGCTTGCCCTGTCACCCTAGTAGGGCAGAGGGAACCGTGCGTGATTTCTGAGCTCCCTCCAACTTAGAACTCTGCGCTTTATCTGACACCCAAAGGTAAGGACTGTTTCCCGTTTGTCTTTCTAGCGCCCCGACACTCACCACAATCAAGGAGCTGTCGTAACTCAGCCGGGTTGCTGGAGCTCGGTGTCCTGTATAGAGTTGAACATTCCAGACCTAAGACACAAAACAGACTGAGCATGCAAAACACAGCTCTCTGGAGAACCTGTGAGCCTGCTGCCAGAAAGACATTCCAGTTTCCATCCCATATCTACTCTAGATGTGTACCAAGTATTCTTGGAAGTGAACCCCTACTATTAATCTTAGCTGGCATGTCAATGATTTTGGCAAAGCCATCTGGCCACGAAGGAGCAAGTTAATTGTATTTATTAAATTATGGAGCATTTAATAGTTTCCATACAGTAAGTACATGTTACTGTGGAGTCAGAAATCGGACCAAGGTTATTTCTGCACTACGTGGCGACAGAGAGCTTGTGTGTCTGGCTCGCAAGTAGCGGATTTAATGGACACCCGACAGACAGAGGCAAACTGCGACAGCCCCGGAATAAGACTCGATGACACATTAACAGAGCTCCTCGACCGCTGATTACCTTTCTTTTCAATGGCTTCCAGGAGCTTCACCAGCAGAGGCGGAGCGATGTCGGGAGGGGCAAACTGCTCTGCAAGATCCGGAAGGGCCAAGGCTGCAAACAAACAGAATCCTACGGTTAGGTTATTCGGTTATTCGATTGGGGTGATCGAATGCATCAGGCAACAGGAAGAAGTGAGATGCAAAACAGTTGAGCTGTGACACTAGTGAACTTAGGCCTGAGCAAGAGCACGGTGCTGGGGCCCTCTTCCCGTGGGGCCTCTCCCTGCAAGTTTCAAGGACGGGGGCCCAGACGACAGGCCCACCTCTCTCCGGGGACACACTCAGAACACTTAGCTGGAATCCAGGACTTCCCTGCCTGACTGGCCTCTCAAGCCTCCTCCCCAGCTCCGTCCTCCCCAGGGCAGGCCTCCCAGGGGCTGGGCCCTGGGCCCAGGCTGGATGTGCGGGGCTCGGGGTGGGACTGAATTCGGATGTGCCGGAGGCTGGGGAAGTGGGCTACTCTCCCCACATCACCACCCTCTGGGGCAGAACGTGGGACCCAAGAAACCGAGATTAAATTCACTATGAAGGAGTAACCGCCCAGGTAGGAGGATGAAACAGATTTGACCGAACAGTCCGTTCACGTGATTTATAACTTTAAAATATTTAGACGCAGGGCACTTGGAAATGGTCACTGGCCCCGTTAACGTTCAAATCAAGCCCCTGTGTACCCCCGCCACCCGAGCCTTCGTTGGCTGACATTCTGGTCAGTCGGTACATTCTGGTCAGTCGGTAGTTTAAGAACATGTGATGCTTTCACCGACTGGTTTTTGCAGGCGACAGCTCCATGTTTCACCAATCGGAGTGGTACGAGAAGAAACGAACTGGACGGCACACTAACAACGGCCCTCAACATCACATTTATAACTGCGGCATCGCTCCCAAAATACACAAAACCACTTGAAGTAAAAATATCCATCTCATAATACACCAGAAGAGGGAGCTAAATATATTCACCTCATTTTTCTCAAACTCCAAACTACACCTAAAGGACAGTCTACATGAAAATACCTACAGGTGCAGCCTTTACATTAGCCACCAATACGTAACTTTTTGACACTTATGGTTCATCGCTGTGCAATCTTACCTAGGAATAAATAGGCAACATATAATTTATATTTATTTATATAAATATAATTACATTTATAAATTAAACTTACATAATTTATATTTGTATAATTTAAGAAAGGTTAAATATAATTTTCAGTGAGATCTTAGTGGTGGGATTATGATGACTCATACAGTTAAGCAGATCTTTAATGGGTTAAGCAGATCTTTAATGAAGCCCATCACAGAGGAAATTCCTGATGCAGTCAACCTCAGAGAATTAAGTATGATTTGCGCCATTTTGCGGACCCTAAACCCTGTGGTCTAAGAGCCTTCTGGACCGCAGTGCGCCCTGGGAGAGACAGGCACATGGAATCCGGCCACCTAACTCAACTGGCCGCTCAAATACCCAGGATAAACGGAAGAGAGCTAGCTTGAGAAAGAAAATCCCACAGCCGCACCATCCAGTAAAACCTTCTGTGATGACAGAGATGCGTTATTGGCTGTGCTATCCAAAAAAGCAGTGGCCGGCCAACTAGCCGCATGCGGCTGGGAGTGCTTGAACCTGTAGACACCACAACTGATGAACTGCATTTTTTTCAGCTGAAACAGCCACGGGTGCTAGTGGCCACAGTATGAGAGAGCAAAGCCCCATGGCCTGAGCAAGGACAGGTTTTTGTCAAGACCAAACCAAAGATTCCCGAGTTGGCTCTGGGCTACTAAGACCCCACCATAAAGCCATCCCTGGGGACAGAGCATCTGGACACAGAGCTCATCGAGATCTGAACTCAGGGCATGAAAAGTCCGTCGCAGCTTCCTAGGTGACTCTGTCCAGCGGCACCATCACTTGAACACATTACAGACTTCATAAGGGAGGGACAGCCGGGCCACTGACTTTCTAGACGGTCACTAGGTGCAGAGCTGAGTGGGAGTGACATCTCTCCCGTGTCTCCCGCACCTGCCCGAGCCTATGATCACCTGAAGAACTTGCTGGGAAGACAGGTTCCCGGGTCCGACCACCCCCCTCACCCCCCACCCCCCCACCATCAGGAGGCCCAGGCATGGAGCTAGTGATGTAGTTTGGGTTAGTACTACGTCTTAGGACATGCGATCACGGTAAGAAAGTCAGTAATGACATGCCCCACATCTCTAGACGTTATAATGTGAGCACAGCTGAAAAGCACTGAAAATACCAGATGTCTCACAAGTTTCATTTACTCCTTTTCATTAAAAGCCTTGTAAAATCAGGCTACACTGTGAGGTGAAAAGAGCATATACCATTTCATTTCCTCTGATAAACTATAAACTACTTCCTCTGGCCTCAGAAGATTATCAGCTCACAAAAATGTCCTCCCTGCAAAATGCCTTCTGCACTGAACAAACTGATATGCATCGTCCTATCAGCATAGGCAAGAGGAAAACAAGGCTAGAGAAACGGTGTGGAGAAAATACTAGTTTGGAATCCACAGTAGTGTCTCTCTTTAGGCTTCTCAAACTTACAGGTCTTAGTGAGCACAGCCCTAGATACAAAAAGATGAAGATTAACTAGTAAATACACAATCCCACATGGCCACACATGCCCCGTCCCCCTGTCCCCACCCTCATAAATTTTACTCAGGCCATTTTTTTTTTTAATTAAAAAAAAAAATCTTTAAAGTTGGCAACTGAAAATGGAATTACTTAATAAAAGGTTTATCTCCTCCCAGAATCTTATCAACACCATCATTTCTGCAGGCAAATTTGAAAGTTAAATTAACTGATAATTAAAGATTTCATCTAATTGCAATTGAAATATGCACCCAGCAGTTGTTTTAGAACTGGGCTGGCAGCTACTATATAGAACAGGGTTTCCATCTTCTCTATGTATTCCCTTTGGCTTGAAGAAGAAAAAAGGGGAAAAAAAAGTCAAATCTTCTTATGTTAGACTTTTCTAGGTTTCCTTGGGGGAAAAAAATTGGTAGTTTACCTTCAGTATCCTGAGCTACAAAATCTCATGTGTTTCACTCAAAAACTGTTACATCAAGAGGCGGTGAAGCGTCCAACTGGGGGGGGGCTCAGGAGGTTAAGGGTCCAACTTGACTGGCTCGGGTCATGATCTCGGGGTTGTGAGATCGAGCCCTGCCTCAGGCTCTGCCATCAGGTGTGGGGCCTACTTGGGATTCTCCCTCTCTCTCCTTCCGTCTGCGCCCTCCCACCCTGTTCTCTCTCTCTCTAAAAATAAAAAATAAAAAAATAAATGGTCACATCTAGTGTTTGAAAAGCACTGTGATAACCACCAGGTACCTACCTAGGGCAACACTAGAACTTTTCTCAAAGAGACACCAGAATCTCAAGGACAAAGCTAGATGTACATAGAGAGGGTACAGGTACTCTTCTTGTAACATGTCTAGCGGATTTCCTACAGAGTTAATGTTGACATAAACTATTATTAAAAAAAAAAAAACAAAAAACAAAAAACAACCTATTATTCAAACATCTGAATCATTACAGCTGATTCAGGTTTTGCAATGGAAGTTTTAAAAGAGAAATTTTATAACCTTATTTTTTGAATAACAATTCAGGGATTTCCTATTCCCTAGTACAAAATCTGTGATTCAGTCCATTTCCCCTTTCAAATATTTAAACATAAGGGAACACGAAGCCCTACCCAAGTCTTTTAAAGTTCACATGTTCTACTTCAGGCTGCAGGATCAATCGACATCAAAAATCTAAAAAGTATCTCAAGGCAAAATACTAATTATTTCAACAATCCTAAAATCAACTATTCCTCTAATTTTATTAAGTATGCAAGGTCAGTGTTTCCTTTTCCATTACATGCTGTTTTAAGACATCCCAGCAGGAAATGACAATTGCCAGGCACTACCAAATTTGGCAAGTCGTTCTTTGAAAGGTCCCTGATAAAGCACCACATCGTATACTTCAATAAACTAAAGCATAATGGAACTAAAAAAAAAAAAAAAAAAAAACAATACAGATCATATATGGTCACTATCAAAGAAAACACAAAATGATACAGTGTGACCTTCATGATGTTTACCTATAAATTGTTACTGGGTTTCATCTTCCAGACAAATTTTTATACCTGAATGAGGAATGCTTTTTGGCTCTGAAGCCTGCTGCAGCCAGGATGCAAGTCTGGGGAGCCAAGTCCATCCTTAAGAACCTGGATGAGTACGCAGATTCCCCCGCTAGAGTCCAACACTAAGTTTTTGACTTAGTGGGATCAGTTTTCACCAAAAGAAATCAGTATTACTTAAGGAGAAAGAAGAAAGAACAGCAGAAGGCTCTAGAAGTAACCAAGCCAAGACACAGACTGTTTCCCAAGAGGAACCAGCCTTCAACACTGATAGGAACACCAATGAATTAGGTGTCCCCGACTGTAGAAAGAATTTTTGATGACACATCAAGACGCTGCCTTTTCCATTAGTTCTATTTTTCTACCTTAACCCTGGTGACAACCAATCACATGGAACAGGAGAGCTTTCTCGCCAAACTCAGACCCTTCCCAAACCACGAACATGGACAGGCCTGAACAGTCCTTGGGCACCAGTGGTGTGTGGGAGACAGTGGCATTCCTCACGTTAAATGGTGCCAACGCCGCTACAAAATGCAAGATGAAACCAGCACACAGCTGCACCTTTTGGAGGCGGTCTCTATAAAAAAAGATATTTCAGAGTCAGTGCCTGGCAGGGACGAATGGAAAGTTTAAGCTGAAATTCTGGGACTCCAGAGACTGCCCAAGCCGAGTATTTCATTACTGATGGAAGTAGCTTGGAAGTACATGAAAAACTGCCACTTACCTTTTAAAATGTCATACAAATACACAGAAAAGAAAGTGTATGTGCAAGGCGTGGGTCAATATTAAATCAAGATGTTTGTCGATTAACTGTTGCCGAATCAAAATTTTATTTCTCTCTGAAAACGACCTCTCTCGTTATTTCAAATGAAAAATATACATTCTGGTGGGCAAAAAAATATAACGAATCCCAAAGCTTTTCTGAAATAAATTGTATAAGCACGCTCATGCCTTATGTCCATAATGGTTAATATCCTGACATTTAAGCTTTTTAAGTTTCTACTGGCACAATGCCAACACACACTGGCTGAGACAGTATAGCTAAAAAACTAAAACAAAGCCAAAAGCCAGTATGGTTTCCTTTGCTTTGAAACACACCTGTTCAATCAGCAGTAGTGCAATTATTAAAAGCACACGTGGTTTAGAGCCAATGAGACCGGGGATTTAATCTTGGTTTCCCTACTTACTGAGTCTATTTCTTGGACGTGTTAATTAACTTGAACCTCAGCTTCTTCATCTGTAAAATGGGAATAATTATGAACGCAGTAAGGACTGAATGAATTATACAGATAAACACGGCAGGCACAGTGTCCAGTACACAGAATGCACAAACTAATGGGTAGCTGTTATGAATTTAGACTTATTGATGTAATCTTTTACACTATTATAGATTTTTAATTGTGATGGCAACTTTTAAGACCAGAAAGTATTATAAACGAGACAAAAAGAATTTTCAATGTTTTTTAAAAGATTATTTCATTTACATGAACAAAATGATCTTTTCAGAAGTCCTACCTAAAATATCACATTATTTTCAATATATTGCCCTTGTTCCCCTATCAAGTATTTGAGTTATTATCCTTGAGTTTTCTGACCGTAAAATAAAAACGGAGCTGGAATGATATCCAACGCAGTAGAAACAAGGACTGTTTTTTCAGGAGGGAGGAGGAAAAAAAAAAAAAGTATGGGAGGAAAAAATAAAAAGGAGTCGCATCTACGCGGAAAGAAATCTTCAGCCATAACTACATTATTTTCAGAGATAAGTCGTCAGAGGGAATGAAAAGACCTGTCAACAGATTTAAATAGGAAGTTTGCAAATCTCTTCAGACGCCCTAAACTAATTAGTCTTTAATATCTTTATCTTCTCCCACTTATCCCTTCTGCTCCACAGCTTAAAAACAAATGAAAGGGATCTGAGATCTCTGCCCATTTAGTTTTGTTTCTAGACCACAGCCTAGTATAGGACACAGACAGCAGGCAGAGATCTTATTAAACAGAAGCAGACATTACAGCTTTGCTTTGGACGATGGCCTTAGCTAGAACCTCAGGGCTGAAAGATCACTGAAAGCAAGATCAGACTTCCTCTTTGCCAGGCTAGCCCCATGAATCACGAGTGTCGCCACCCAAACTGGAGTCTCAGTCCAAGACGACAACTGATGGTGTAGAGCAAACATTAAAATGTTTGGGCAGGAGGTAAGTGAGAAGAAAGAGACTCCCCTCTTCACACCCCAGGGTGTCACTTACAGGTGAGTCTCTGGGACTTTGGGGGAAGTGGGCCCACTGGCTTAGGAAGATTTCACAGGAAGCGTGGCTGAGCAGCCGCCAAGAGGGAAAGGGGGAAGGGAAATCATAGGATGCAGCACCGTGGATGGGTGCTGGACCACGTGTGGCCTGGATACTCCTGAACGTCCACTGGGAGTCACAGCCCAACACCCACGCAGGCTTTCATTTCTTTATTCCTAGCAGCCCTTATTATCCCGCCTCCAAAGGCGAGGAAGTTGAGCCTTGCAGAAATTAAGTCATGTGGTCAAGGTTGCGAGGCTTGTAAACAGTGTCCCAAAGTTCAGCTTGTACCTGTTTCTCCCCCAACCCCCCCCCCAACCCCTGGGAGCCTACAAATCAGTCCCAGTAAGGAAAGAAACCTACTTTGCCAGAACTTGCTGCCAAATCTCCCTAATTTACAGGGGAGCTATGATAATGGTGTTGCACAACACTCAGATACCTGATGCTTGATCCCACCCGTGGGGAGCCTGGGGTGCCTTCTGGCCTGCTCAATACGGCTACCCGGACTAACGCCAGTTCCCGCGCTCCCCCCAGATAAGCAAGGCAGCACCTTCTCCCTCACCGTAAGGTATTTCTTAATGCAGGTAATTAATGCCCTAAACAGAAAGCACCGAGAGCCCCTCCAGCAACAAGAGGGAGGCAGGGCCTCCAGGTGAAGCTGCAGAGCCACTCGCTTCTCTCCCATTGGTATCTGACCACAGATTTCAGTCAAACGCATAAAAATATAAATGTTAAAAATGTTTCAAATTCATAAAGCAGGGTCTTCCGATGTAACCCGAGAGGCCCCCCCATCTCTCAAGAATTAATGATCCTCTGATCAGAAAAGAGCACAGAAGAGAGAACCCGTTAAGAGATCACCGGTTTGAAATGGGAGAACTGAAAGGAGCATCTTGATCTAAGCGGGACCCTCACCGAACTTGAGAGAAAGCAGGACGCGCTGCAGGACCAAGGAGCAAGTGCCAGAAGAGGGAGGAGCTGCCCAAGAGGCAGATTGGCCCAGCAGAGTGGGACCAGCCTCTTAACAAAGCCTGGATGGAAATCAGAGGAAAGAACCCCAGATTCCATTCTAATAACTACACAGAGAGCTGGGGCTTGCTCTCTGACATTTTAAAATACACCAAAAAGTTGAAAGAATTGTACAGTGAGTGCCCACAAGCAACATGTGTCATGTTTCATTACCGATCAATCCATCAATCCATCTTACTTTTCGTGAAACATCTCAAAGTGGGCGGCAGAAAGCAGCTGCTCCCAACCGGGCTGCCTCGGCAGCCCTCTCCCCCAGCCCCACGACGACGACGGAGCTTTAACTACCAGCCTGGCCGTAGCCGGGGAGGGGACTTCGGAGAGGGAATTAAGTTTAACCGAGGTCACAAGAGCGGGGCCATCGCGATGGCCATGTGAGAGCAGGAAGAGAGGCCACAACGGCGTGCAAGCCAGGGAAGGGCCCTCGCGAGAACCCAACCAAGCTGTCCCGGACCCCGGACGTCCAGCCACTGCCTGAACCGGGATGAACAAGCAAGTGTCTGTTGTTTTGGCCACTCGGTCTACCGTATTTTGTCACAGCAGCCCAAGGTGACCGAACATCGATTCGCTACACCCAAAGAAACAGCCAAGTCTAGAACAAAATCAGTGTCGGATACGAATTCTATAGGGACTTAGGAAACTTAACCTTCCAGATGTGTCAGAATATTCACAAAGGCAGGGCTTCCTACACTTCATCGTGCTTGTGAATCACTTGATTCGGATCTGGGGGGGCCACAGGGCTCAGGGCCCACAAGCTCCCGCATGAAGCCCCCGCTGCTGGTCCCTGGAACACACTTTGAGTAGCAAGGATGGAGGAACCCCCAGATCGCTGTGGGAGAGGGAATCCCAGTGACTAACCGTCCCACTTCATACCTGTCGCCGAGATGTCCTGAGCTTCAGGGCCTCCACCAGCTCCCAGGAGCCCAGCATCTAAACAGGTGCCCCGCAGATGGTGGGACTGACCCGGGGAGGGAGGGGGATGGCTATCAAATCTAATCAGATGTGATATCATACCTAATTAGATATCGAAAGAGAGACATTAGCAGCAGAGGCACTGCGGCCCTGTGCACCTGCGTACTGTGGCGCGTGGGGACAGGGATCACACGGGTCAGCACCTGCTAACGTCCCACGGTCAAGTTCGGGCTGAGGATTAGCACTCAGTTCCCCTGACCTCCCAACGAAGCTCCTCCCACCTGGTCTCATTTCAAGGGGACTCAGATGTTTACGTCCCACCAGGAGGAGAGGAATAGGAAATACTACCGCCACCAGGACCACGAGTACCCACACTACTACTGCTGCTGCTTCTACCTATAACTGAGACCTCTCGTGTACTTAACACTTAGCACTAGAACTGTGCTCAGGGTTTTATCTCATTTAATCTGTGCAATCTTGTGAAGTACTGTGACTGCCTCCATTTTACAGCTAAGGAAACTGAGGTTGAGAAGAGTTAGGCACAGTAGCCAATGCTGTGCAGCAGTAAACCCTCCCTGAAACTCGGGTGCCTCCTCAGGGAGATGCACTGTAGGACTCCATTTGGCGGGGGGGGTCACAAAGCCATGAGAAGAGGATAAGGATCGAAATGGATGGGCAAGAAGAGGCACCCACAGTGACAACCCTTAATGACAAGAGGGGCATTTGTTCAGTGTGAGCTTGGGCTGGTGGGCCAGCTTCTCGCCATCACCTCTGCTTTATCAGAACTGAACCCCTGCCAGCCCACTCGGCCAGGCTAAATATTTTGAGGACGGCATTTATTAAATATTTTCTCATAAGGCTAAACTAAGCGCATTCTTCCCCAAGGATGTAATGGGTTTCACTCAGCTAAATATAGCTGGCTAGCTTATCACTTTCAGCAAGGTACAGATGGACGATTCTGGTTAATCATCAGGTGGAGAAAGAGCCCGGCAAATAATTGACAAATGCATGTATGTTGTAACTTCTATTTCAACGGATCCCAAAATGAAATCTTAGTAAGATACACTTGATAGGTACAGGAAAGGACTTAAAGTGCTTATTATCAGAGAGGGAGAGAAAAGGAAAAGGATTACCTGTCTATGATATTGGGAAGAAAACAAAAACAAAGCAAAAAAAGACAAGGGGCCAGAAAATAATGAACAGAAAATTCCCTATTCAGCTACTGCAGAAAAAAATCATGTAAGAAAATGTGTAGTCAGATTTTAAGAAAAAAAAATCTTTAAAAAAAATCACTGATACACGAAACTATCCACTTATAATAAAGCAACTGTTAGCAATTTTAAGATAAAATAAACACAATCCTTAATAATTTTGTAAGGATTTAGATTAAAAAACTTAAAAATGGAGCAGTATGCTTTCACTACTTTTGGTAAATGTTATGAATTCTGGGGGGCTAATGAGTTTCCCTAGCTCATGATATACTAACGATCACCAGTGAACTGAGCAGATTACTCACCTCTCAGGTACAGAAATTCATGGACTTCTACACCAGATGCAATTTCCCTTTTAAGGGTCATTATTTTAGAAGGGTCAATTTGGGCAGCAGTTGGACCACCATCACTAAATTCTCAAAAAACAAAACAAAAAACAAACAAAAACCACCCCAGGTTGATACACAGTACTACGCCATAGAAAGAAGCTAAAACGAAAAAAAAGAAACACATCGACGGCTGCTATCTGAGGAGTGGATGTATTTTGCAACTGCTTACAAGTCAGCAGGGGGAAAGCAGCTATGTCCAACCAGCTAGGGAGACCTGTTCAAAGAAAAGGAGTGAAGTCAAAAAGATGAAGCTGGACCCAGAAACGGAACTGTTCCATCAGCCATTCTGATCAACAACTTGGGGTTGAGAGAAAACACACTGTGACAGTTAGAAGATGTCATACTGCTGAAAGCTCCCAGATGGAAGACGCGGGTTTAACCAGAATGGAAATGAGTGTGATGCTGGGCAGGAGGAGGTGCCCCTGGGGGACACCCTGGAGGGAGAAGCCATCACCCACCCTGAGGGGCTCCTCTCTGCCTTCCTGCCTCAGGGCCACCTCTGTCCTCACGACCGACTCTGACGACCTGGGCTCTCTCTCCTGCACCACTTCTGTCTCCGGGGGAAAGGGAAGCGATAGGGCCTGAACCCCAGGAGGGGGCGAGTTTTGTACATTTTGTTCTATCAGATTAGGCCTCAGTGACTCTCTGAATTATGAGCTGTCAACTTCTTTTTCATCTACTATAGAATATGCTTCTTAGAAATTGAAGCTATAAATAAAACAACAGATGTTTTTTGCTGGCTTCAACAGGAGCTTGGGTAATTTTTTTTTTTTCAAAGGGGTTAGAAGTTAAGTGAATTAATTCCAAAAGGATGTACTAGGTTTCCCCCTGTTGGTCACTTTTTGCATTATCCTACTGAAGCCACAAACTCGTTTTACTCTTTTGGGGGCCACGGTATGCAAACTACTGAAGAAACTAGGAAGGGCTTTGTAACATATTGCATCGTCTCTGTGACTTCTATTTAAAAAAAAAAAAAAAAGAAAAAAAACTATTAAACACCTTACCTATGCTTGTAACTGGATGACACCAAAAAAAACGATTGAAAAGCTACTGTGCAACAGGTGAGGGCATGAGTTCTAGAAGGCTCAGGAACAGGTTGGGAACTTTGAAGAAAACATTTAGTACACCCCCCCAACCCACATATCAGTAAAGTGATAAGGTTTAGCTAAGTAATTCTAAACTAATTTCTAGATCTTAAAAGTTCTAACTGGAATGTTAAAGTTGAGGGAATCACAGAGCCAACATAAAACCACTGAATTACATCTCAAGATGAATTACCCCCCAAATAACCCTATTCTCTTTAGCCATTACCTTGTTGCACGGCACAGCTGACCCAAGTCACAGGGAGGCACCCTGTCAGTGGCAGGCAAAAAATTACTTCAAGTAAGGGGGGGTGGGGTGGGGAGCGAACTGGTTAAATGAATGAAAAGAATGGGGGAAAAAATGGAAAAATTTAATTCCATTTCATCGGGCGACCTCAACCTATACAATTTCCAATGAGGGACCGGGAATCTCTTTGGAGCTCCTCTCTGCGCATCAGATCCAAACTTTGACTTTGTCGGGTGATCACCACACTCAAGAGAAGGAGAACATTTCTCCAACATCCTCCTCCCGGTGTGTGGGTCTCGAACTGGAGGCCGCTTCCTACTTGTCCTAAGTCACGACCGAGACCGGGACAGGGCCACCTAAGAGGCAGGCCAAGGGAAGCAAGGTGGGAGGGGCTGACACTTGCTGACCTGGATGCGGCTCCAGGCACCTGCTCCTTCCCAGGAGTCCCGCCAATAGCTCCATCAAGGACATCCGTCTCACTGGGTACAGGGAAGGCAGGAGGGCAGAGGACAGCAAGGTCACTTGATCCGTGTCTGGCAGGGCCACATCCGCCTGCACCTCGGACCCCCGGGGCCACAGGTACGCACTTCCCCTGAGCAGGTGCGTGTAAACGCAGCCCCGCTTGGCATCTTGCGATTTCTGACCAACACACACGGGGCTCCGGGGGAGAAGGGGGCGTCCCCGCAAAACCGGCTCGCTCGGGGAGCACACACGGCCCTGGCCAAGCAGGCCCAGGGGTTCGTCAGGAAAACGGTACTCCGAGGTGGGCGCTCTGCAACCCGAACCCGGGTCTCTGCAGTGGATCCGCTTCCTCCCAGGGCTCTTGGCATCCCCTCAGGCATTCGGAGACCACCGTAGGAAACCATCCCCAGCCCAACAGGGGCAGAAATGACACAGCCAGGGCTGCCCGTCACATCTGAGGCTCTCGGTACCGAGGCGCTAATGCTTACTATGGTGCAAGGAGAATGCGCCAGGCACTAAGCTGCTTTAATGAAATCATCCCCCTGTGGGGGCAGGTTGCATCAGCATCTCCATGTTACAGAGCGTGAGTGGCTCAGAGATGGCAGGTGATTAGTCCAGGCTCACCCGGGGCCAGGACTTCCCCGACAGAGGTCATCTTGTTGAGACATAAAGGTCCCTCCCCACCCCCACCCCCCACCCCTCGAGATCCTTCTTTACCATAGAGTGTTGGCTCACAGATTCCCTTAGGGCATCTGGTTTCCTTAAAGACTGCATCTTTTGGGGGGGGTGTGGGGTACAGCCCAGCCCACCACCCTGGCAACTGGGACCGCCTAGAGCCAGACAACCAAGATAGAAAAAAAGAAAGAGCTGTCCAGATCAAGAACAGCCACTCTGCTCCGCACCGGCCCATTTCTCTACTGTCTTCTTCTGATTCTACGACGTTGTGCAAGACGCTGAGCTTATCTGACCTCTGCCTACCCAGCGAGGGAAGAACTTGCCAGTCGTGGTGGCCACCAAACACCCCAAATCTTTGAAAACCACACTGTGATACCAACCATCTCCACAGTCCTGCGTCCTACCAGATGATCATTTACTTTGGAAGAAAGGACACAGATACATATGAAAAGATGCCGAACAGAATTTACAGAAACAGTCACCAAGTAGAACATATTCCAGAAATTCGGGAGACAGAAGGACTTTTAATACCCTGGAATGGTAGCGTTCAAGTATAAACCATACACGTAATTTAAAATTTTCTAGTAGCCCCATTACCAGCACCAACGAACAGGAGAAAATGTAATCTGTCGCTTAACCCTATTTATCCAAAATATTATCTCAACATAGAATCGATATAAAAGTTACTAATGGGCTATTTTCTGTCCTTTATTTCTTGTTTTACGCTCCCAGCACATCTCCGTTCGGGGCTGGCCGCACTTTCACGGCTCAGTGTGCCTGCGACACGTGACTGGGGATGGCACTAGGGCAGCGCCGCTCCAGAAGACACAGCCGTCGCCTCCCCCAACCCTGTGTGGCAGTCTGCTGACCACAGCTGACAAAAGTGCCATTATCAGGGAAAGGCTGCCACAGTCCAGCTATTAAGGGAGACGGTCCAAGGTCGGCTTAGGTTCACGTCTTGACAACACGAGCCCCCATCGTGTCATTTCTAAGATTACACGAATGATCACATGTCTGACACTGGCTACAAGACAGACAAACACAGCCGGGTGGAGGGAGGGAGGTCTATGGAGCAGTCTAGGCAGGAGGAGAGCCCAAGCGAGGGTGCTTTCTCCCTAGTAAGATGCTCCCATGCTGTGCTACTTTTTAAAGGCCCGCATCTTCCAATTCAAGGTCTTGGATGCAGCCCTCTTTCCAAACCACGCAATTTAATGAATCCACTCATTTAAAAAAAAAAAAAAGTGGAAAACATTTTTGCTCAGCTGTGTTGGTGACACTATTAAGTGCAGGCTGGGCACTTCCAAAGGCGGCAGGCAAGGTTGGAGCAATCTCAGGGCATCTTGTTCTGTTAAATACCGTCGCTCTTCTAACAGGTAGGTACCCGTGCTGCTTGCTCCCGGGTCCTACAACTTGATTCTTTTCCTAGTATGTGGAATGTAAGGCTTAAACCCAGCTCCTAACTGATGCTTCATTTTTTTTAAAAAAAAAAAAAAAAAAAAAAGGCTTTCACAGCTCAAATTTCTGCTTCCCTTTTGGACCTGGAAGAAAAACTCTTTCCTTTAAAAAGTCAAAGCTGGTTATTGTTTTCCTCAAATGTGAAATGTTTTTTTATGAGTGGCAGAAACCAGAAGTGGAAAGCAGTTCCCAGTTCAGATTATATGATAACAGTATACAAAGCGAAAAGGCACCCAAATCCAATATTATTATTTAGGAAAGGCAAGAGGAACGTAGATTGACAGTGTCGCCCTCCAGACCTGTGGGCTCTTACTGGGAGAGGGCCGTGTGTGAAGGTAGCGGGGGTCACCATGCCTGAGTTTCAAAGGAGAAGTTTACAAGAGCCTGCCCTTATCAGACACTTGACATTTTGAGAGTTTATCAAGTTAACATGGCTTTCAAGGTGTCAATTTTAATGGTTTTAGCACTTGACTATGCAGGTCACAACTCGGTATAAGGTGCTACTTGACGACGAAACCCAGGAAATTCGCTCTCAGGAGGAAGTGCGTGGTCTGTGTAGTGTGTCCACACTGCCTGTGTTGAACAGCTAAAAAAGAAAGACTAATTTTAGATGTAAACCAGCGTTTCAAGAAAGAAGCTCAAGACTGCCAAGAGAATGTCAGCTTGGGAAGGTCATTCACAGCATGCGTCCCAAATCCATCTTACCAGGATGCAGAGCATGGGATCACTGAATGCACTGGTAAATGAGTCCTTTTCTCCCAAACTGTTCAAGAATTCTCGGTCTAAGAGAACCACCTGAAGATGAGATTTATGACAGACCGTGACCTATATAAGATCCTTAATTAAGAGATCTTACTTATAGTTTAATGCAAATGCAATTTGAACAATCACTTTGGAAGTGCTGTGACTTGGGTTCAAATGATCCCCATTTCTTTTTCCCCTCAACGGTGAAGTGTCGGATGCTCATTACTGCACCTTGTGCTTTGTGGGGTGCCCGGCACAGGTAAGGTTCTTCACGAACAGTGGTTGGGGCCTCTGTAACTAGAGTCCTTCTGGACCTTGGTTTTCTTGGACATAAGCTATATGGACTGGGTTATCATCGCTAGGATCCTTCCTTTCAAGTGCTCTATGACTATTAGGAGTTGGACTTGCTGTCTGGAAATAACTGAGCAAGGGGCACCTGGGTAGGTTAAGCGTTCGACTCTTGACTTGGCTTAGGTCATGATTGGGGGGGGGGGGGGTCATGAGATAAAACCACATTAGTCAGGCTCCACACAGGAGCCTTCTAAAGATTCCCTCTCTCTCTCTCCTTCTGCCCCTCCCCTCCAACCCATCTTGCACGCCTGCGCTCTCTCAATCAAGAAAATAATTAAGCAAATGTGTTCTGTATTTCTGCTAACAATACTGAATGTAAGCCCTGAGCAAATGTTTCATTGAGATTTTTTACACCCAAAAGAAGCAGCCCTTCTCTTGCCCAGGACTTGAATGTAATACACGAATAACTCAGGGATTACTGATGAACAAAAAAATACTAGGGTGTTGGGAAAAAATCCAAAGCCAACCAAACAAAAAACCCAAGTAACAGGTCATATCCAGTGAATGTTTGAAAATGTTAATCTGTTCCACAAAGACTGTTTAACAAAGGAAGAAGAACACTGTCTTGCAGGACACAGGAATAAAGTAGTATCGGAACAGAGGAATTTCAGATGCGGTAGGCACCTTTCCCCCATCCTCACGGACTGTCGCCACTGTATCATTCCCTCTGGGGACGTCCCACAGACAGTAAGCCAAGAGCATAGGGACCACTGCAATCACTAAAGGTTAGCCCCATGTACAGCAGGGTCACCGTCTCTTGGTTCTATCTGCCTTTTGCCAGACTCTCCAGTAGACACGAGGGAGTGAAATTTGTGGGTAGAGGGAACTTTGTGGCTCCTTTTGATGAAGAAGCACCTTCCATCACCCATCTGTCCATATTTCATGGAATTACAAATCCCTTTACTTGCTCCTATAATACAAACTGCTGAAGCAGTAAAGTGGTAGGCAGTGCAGGTGAGCTAGGCCTGGCGAGGCCTGGCGGGGCCCTGCAGCTCACACCTCCTTGGCTCTCCCACCTCAGGCTGAAGCCCACGCAGCACCATTCCTCCCTGGTGGTACACCTCACGGTAGGGCCAGAGGGCCCCAGCCAGCATGCTGCCGCTCCCTCGGGTGCCCCTGCCCCAAGGGAGAGGCTCTCCACCCCAAGATGTGTGCCAGGGGCACCGCAACCCTGGCTCGGCGGGTCACCAACCTAAAGCTGGCAGCGTGCGTGCCCTGACCTCCAATGAGCCAGGCCTAGGCCAAAGTGAGAAACAGGAGGTTGATCTTGAGCATCTCCATCTCCCTTTCCCAAACCTTTCCCCCACGTTGGCAATATTCTTCTCTATTATCTCACTCTCTTGCTAATCCTCCTCCTTGGTCCATGAGACTGTTCAGTGCCTCCTGGTCTCTCTGGTAACCCCGCAAGGCTCAAAAACCAGCATCTTCCAGAAGGGTCTGATCGACCATCACAGTGAAAATAGGAATGACCAGTGAAGTTTCATGTGTTATCACACAGAAGTACAGGGTTGACTTCAATAGGATCTCCAGCCACACTCTTCTAATTAGAGAATTCCAGGCATTATGTTCTCTGAAGACACACACCCACATATATGGCTCTTTAGTACTTTGCTATGAGTCATTAGACTGGGTCTCATTAAGATCATTACAATGCTCTGGTCAATGAAAGAGTTTGTGAAGCTGAGACCAAAGGATCAGTGAGGACACCAGCCATGCTCACTGTGCTTCAACCACAATCAACCTCTCACACCACAAAAGTAAACTTAAGAAATACTACATACCTTAAAATTTCTATAGCACTTAAAAGATTGCAAAATGCTTTTTGTACTTTTTTTTTTTTTTTGATCCTCAAACTAGAGAGAGAGAGACACCTAAAGAGAACAGCAAGAAAAAAAAAAAAGGTAGAGAAAGACACAGGTTAATAAAGAAATTCAGGATGTTTACATTAAACACAGCAGGAAAACATATAGTTGGGGTCATCAATGTTGTTTTGAACAATGTGCTATTCTGAATAAACAAGTACTTGGTTTTAAAGATTTCTGTCAATCCGCCCTTATGAATTCTGTGTCCCTTGCACTTGCAACCAGGTGCTTCGGAAACAAAGCCTAAAACCACACCAGAAAGGCACTTGGTTATCAAGCCTGCAAAGCCCATGTATTTGTGGGTTGTTGTTTTTTTTTTTTTAAAGCATTCTAATGCAAAATGTCTTACAGACTGGAGTTCCAAACAATCACTGCTTTTTGGGAATTGTGCAAAGCATACATAACGTTCCGCACAACATAGGAACATTTATGGATGTGCGTATTATAGTCTATTATAAGAGCAATTAATGACAACCAATCCTAGAGAGAGGCGCTGTTGCACACTCACAACACGTGGGTTTCACTCGTGCCCTGATGCCCTCCCAAGAAGACCAATGAGCTGGGATCTTAAAAAAAAAATACTGAGAGCAGCGAAGCTGTCAATCAAAATAGGAATGCAAGCTGTCAATCAAAATAGGAATGCAGCTCACTCCAAGCAGGCCTAGGCGTTTCCCCCAAACCCCCTTGTCTTCATAAAATTATGAACCCATTTCGCCCAAGGACTCTTTCACAGAGCATGGCTTCAAACTCATGCTTGGTTCACGAGACTCCTGAAGAAGCAGCTGACAAGTGACATTTGTTTACCACCTCCTTGCTGAAGTAGATGATGTGGCTCCATCAGAGGCCGACCAGATAAAGATGCTATTTGCACACAGCCCGGTCTCAAGAATGAAGACTGCCAAAGACCCCAGAGAAGCCTTGAACTCACCATTTGTTGTTCCTTTACAGCACTACCTTTCCTTTTTCAGCAAGAGTAGGTTATATTTCTTCTACATCCATAGCATGGAAAAATCTTTATCTGACAAAAATGTCACAAGGACTAAAAAAGTGAGCACTTTGCAAATTAGGGGATGAAATGATTCTTCTTAGGTAATCTCGGAAAATCGGATGCTATTAAATTCTATCGCTCACTTGAAAATCTCAGGAGTTAACCTCTAAGAAGCTTCTGGCTCAACCCAGTGACTAGCGTTGCAGGCCAGTCCAGAGCTATTTCCCTTGAAGGCTTTCTCTCCCCAGCAAGTTTAGCCACAGAGTTATCATCAGGTCCATTTGTGGCACGAACCATGGCCTGATCCGTGTCAACTAGGGACAAAGGCAAGAGAATTTCAAGGTTACCCAGTGGAAAATTTAGGAATAAGATTCCAGAACCTCAGGAAACCTTGATTTAATTTAAGATGCTGCTTAATTTGCCTCACTGGAAAAAAAAAAAAGCAAGACTGTGCTCGTGCAATCTACTCCCCTGTATTATATAAAGTTTTAAGACCTACAAGAAACATAATTATGGATATGAACCATAGCTAAGCACTTCCAAGGGTGGCTTCTCTTAAATCGTATTAAAATCATATATATAT
The DNA here is from genome assembly GCF_048418805.1 of Vulpes vulpes. Taxonomy (NCBI): domain Eukaryota; kingdom Metazoa; phylum Chordata; class Mammalia; order Carnivora; family Canidae; genus Vulpes; species Vulpes vulpes. The sequence goes on from NC_132781.1 coordinate 136,966,586, forward strand.
ATATATATATATATATATATATATATATATATATATATATATAAAGGTTACAAACAGTGAGTAATGAAAATACTTACGGGTTCCATTCCGGCCCCTGCTCCAAGAGAAGGGAGTTGACTGTACAAAACAATAAAACACCTACACAGTTCACTTTGGGATTTAGGATGCAGAATTGTTCTTTTGTCAGCAACAAATCTCTCCTGGTCTAGCTCTCTATTTGCTGAGAGCCAGAAGAGCAGAGAGCTCGCAGAGCTCTCATCAGAAGTTTGCTCAAACGTGGACTGGTCCACTGAGCTGCGGGATATTCAAGCGTGCAGGCTCACATTTACTTACCATGTTAGCAACCAAATGGCAAACCATTAAAAAAAAAAAAAATCACTCAAGGGTCTGGAAAGGTTGTAAAAATACAAAAACAGCAGCAAAAATAAAAGGGGGGGGATTCATGGGAAGATACAATGTGGATATGTAATAGCTCCTGGCATGGACACAGATGGGTTTACAGTTCATTGTTTTCAGTAATCCCCCGACTAAATCAACTTTCCACCTGCTTAGTCAAGTGCTGAGAGAACAGGACAGCACCCAAGTATGTACCAAGCATGCGTTTCATTTACCATAAAGAACTCTAATAAGGCAAATGTGTGCAGCTGGAACTAACTTGTACCACATTTCGCCAATCTCCCGTCTCATGGTAGATATTTTGCAAACACCTCTCGAAGTCCCAGCTGTTTTGAGTTAATAGCTGATGTGGTGAGAGCATCTTGCCTAACTTTCCAGACTATCATTTTATTAAAAAGATGATTCTGAATCTTTTTTTTAAATAAGGACTAGATCCATTTATTTTCAAGTCAAATATATGACCCAAAGATAATTTAAGTTTAGCTCTTTTACAAACAGTAATATTTCACATTGAATGTGCTCCTGAGGCCAGAGGAAATGTTCTTTCCTTTCCTAAAATTTCTAGCCAAATACTAACAAACCCAGTTTTCTTCCCAAGAATATTTGTTTTCTATTTCTCCGAGTCTAGTTTAAAAGGGCTGGAACCTTTCACAAGACAGAATTATTCCATTTGCTGGCTGGCTCTTTCTCTGAATCCAGCTCTGATCCTATGGGACCCACAAATCCTCATCCGAAATGTAGGGTAAGTGTCAAGAAACATACTTGGAAACTGGGGAACCACAGTTCAAAGCATAAACATGAAGACAGAAGTGAAGACCCATTTTAAATTGAAGCTCTGAAGCACAGAAATTCTACTAACCATTAATTCTGTAGTCAAAAAATAATTCAAGGAAAAATTATGCATATTACTACTAATTTAGGGGGAAACACAGTAACGCAGATAATAATCAGGACTGCCAGGAAGGAGAGAGAAAGGTCAAGAAGTTCACACTTGCCCTGAATGACTTAAGCCAGACATATAGTTCACTCGTCTCCCCAAGCACGGTGTCAGATAGTATCTGAGAAAAAAACAAAAAACAAAAGCAGGAGCCACAAAAAGGTAGAAGAATGAGGCCGACTGCAGAGCCACCGTGCTACACAGACAGCTGCCACTGGATAGCAGTGGAGTGTCACACAGGTAAGCGCGGGGCGCTGGGACGGGCCCTTTAACACACTTGTCCTTCTGCCAGGGGAACCCAATGCTTCGGGGAAATGAAATGCAGCCCCTCTCCGCAAAAAAGGCAGGGGGCCTCTGGCCTAGGAATCTGCACATCCTCCTTCTGATCATAACCAAGTGCCCTGAAAACTACTAATTTACTCTCAGAGTATGGAAATGGGGGAATGAAACAAATTAAAACTTCTAAATAACTTCTAGGATTCCAAAATTCAGAGCACGCACACACGCGCACGCACGCACACCCTCCTTCTCTCCCGTTTACTAGTGAAACATTATCACCCCAAGCCCAGTACAGCAAATTGAAACCACATTTTATTCTACTTTTTCTTGTTAACTTGATGGCTTCACTGCACTTTTAAATGCTACACATTCTCCTCCCTCTCCCTTGGCATCTGACTCCCACCGGTGCCCCCCGCCCCACTTTTTTTTTTCTTTTTTGGTGAAATCAGTAATCTCACCAGTGACAAGCTTTGCTTTCAATAAGTGTATCTGCCAACTTAAACAGGATCCCCTAAGGCAACGGAATAATGAAAGACACATGTAGGTACTTGCCCATCATTAGACACAACCTCCTCAAGTCGGCCTGAAATTGGGCCTGTAATTCTGCTGATCCTTGGGTTCGGGACGGCTGTGGAGTAGGCTCGGACGGTCTAGGTCTTAGTCTCAACAGCGGAGGACAGAGACGCAAGCAGCCAACCTTTCTCATCAGTGCTGGACTCACCGTGAGACAAGTCATAGCTCTTCAGTTCAATGAGGGAGATGTGAAGGGTTGCTCAACACTTGGCAACTGTTAAGGTCTCAAGACATCAAATCCTGAATTCTGCCTCATTCCTGCTAGTGAACTCGAGGCAGTGTTTTCCAAGCCCAGACTCCTGATCCAACCAGAACATCTCCAAAGTCAGCCGTTCCTTCTGTGCACAGCCAAGGCTCCACCACCAAGTCCCAACCGAGGCGGGCAGGGCCTATGGAACTGATCTGCGTCCCTCCACGGATGACACACGTTCACCCCTTTCTCCCCCTCTCAACACTGTCAACTGGGTACTTCCCTCTGTGGACAAGGACAGACTCTAAACTTATACAGTCTGAAGGAACAGACTCACAAAAAGGCTGGAAGATTTGAAAGACAGACAGGAGTTGTAGTCTCAGCTCACAAGAGAAGTTTCGGACTTTCTTTTGCGGCTGGGTCTGCCATCAGAAATCAGTGGCTGATACATCAGCCCTACAGGACTCCCCCCGCCCCCGCTTCTGCACAACCCAATCCCAACCTGGAGACGGACTTCAGCACCTGTGCGTGTGCTTCCTATGAGTCAATGGCTCACAAATGTCCAGCCCCCTTACTTCTGCTTAACAAGTAAAACCCTGGAGGAGGGGGATCCTTGGGTAGCTCAGTGGTTTAGCGCCTGCCTAAAGGCCCGGGGTGTGATCCTGGAGTCCCAGTATCAAGTCCCACATCAGGCTCCCTGTATGGAGCCTGCTTCTCCCTCTGCCTGTGTCTCTGCCTCTTTCTCTGTGTCTCATGAATGAATAAATAAAATCTTAAAAACAACAACAACAAAAAACCCTGAAGGACCCTAAGGTCTCATAAAGACACGCTCATTATTAAAATTATCACTTTAAAAAAATAACAGTACATTGAAATACCAACTCAGAATTAGTTGGCACCTTTCATCTTCTGAACCAAGAGTCTCTGAGTCATCTTACGCACAGCATGGCAATCAGAGCTGTGTTGCAAAGGTTTTATTAGGAATACACTTCCAGTATGCATTGTTAAATAGCAATTTTAAAATCAAATGTAGAGGGACACCTGGGTGGCTCAGGTGCTGAGTGTCTGCCTTCAGCTCAGGGCGTGATCCTGGTGTCCCCAGATCGAGTCCCACATTGGGCTCCCTGCATGGAGCCTGCTTCTTCCTCTGTCTCTGCCTCTCTCTCTCTCTCCCTCTCTCATGGATAAATAAATAAAATCTTTAAAATATAAATAAATAAAATACAATGTAGAATCCAGGAATTTTAACTTCCTTAATGACAAAGGCAAGGTTAACCAACAGAACCAGTTATCACCTACCACTTTAAAGAAGCCCCCTGGCCAAAAAAAAAAAAAAAAAAAAAATCCTAAAGTAGTTTAAATGGAATCCTTATCTGAAAGCAATAGCAGTAACCCATTGTATGCTGATAGCTATTAAAGATTTATCTTCAAAACCTAAGAGTTGATTATTATTGTCAGGAAATGAATCATCTCCCTCACTTCCCTTCTCCCTTGGGGAGTCACAAGGCAACAAGTTGTTGGAGCAGTGGGTAATTTTAGTAATATGCATATAAGGTAAACACACACTCTCAATTTAAGAAGACCTTTCAGGCCACGAATTAGGTTTCCTTTAGCTCAGGGGCTCCGGTAAGCAGGTTGTGAGAGACAGTAAGTAACTTCAAGAACTCCAAGAGAGTCCATTCATAATCCCCAAGCAGCAGCACAAAAGTCTGGGGACATCGAAGAGCAAACAAAGCTTTGCTAGCCTGGCTAGTTACCAATGCAGGAAGGCCCCAACTTACATAGGGGTGATGTTTCTAAAGCTCATTTCTAGGTTGACTGTGCAAAACTCAGAACACATTTCACCCCAGAGATGTTCCAAAGGGTGGTCAGGTCCCCAGACTTGACCAGCGAAGTCCAGTTCACCCAAAGTATTTTGAATAACTCCATTTTTGATGACCACAAACGGGCATATTTCCATGATACGATGGGTAATAAAAATTGTAGTATATAGATATGGAAGCTTAACGCTCTTCTCTATCAAGTTTGTCAAGACCAATGGGAATAATCCAACCCACTTCCTTTGGCAAATGATGTCAGAGGCAAGGGTACGGACAGAGCAGCGGGACCTACAAGGGGCTGGTGGAAGGAGATGGAGGTCTGGCAATGTCAGAGAGTGTGTGTGTTGGGGGGGGGGGGGGAGGTCCCACCGCCTTGCTATCCTCTGCTGGGCCCTGTCACTGAGATCCCAGAGCCTGTGGGAGGCACCCACTCCCTCTTCCTGCTCCAACAATCTGAGGAGGGGGCACTGCAGCCCCAGCCACCGGAGGAAGGGCCAGGAGGCACAAGTGGATGGAGAGGGTGAAGGAAGGTACCTCCCTCCTGCTTCCCAGGTCCAGGTACACTACTGCTCCCACAGCTGCAGTGGCCCTCAGCTCAGGTAGGCCTTGCTTCCCTCCACTGGGTTCTGAGCTTGACAGGAAGCAGTGAAGATTCCTTAGCTATTATGGTGATCCCAGCATCCAGCCCGGTACTTGGCATAGAGCTAAGCATGTAATAAATGACTGTGAACAAGGGCACCCAAGGAACAGTCGCCCAAGGAATCTCTAGGTCTCTAGGGAAAAAACTTAAGGTCACTGGCACGACATGGATATTCACCCATTAATTCATTTGCTCACCAAATAGTCCATCATCTGCCCTTCTGTGTGGCAATGTTCAAATAGTGGCCTGAATGAGAAAGTATCTGTGTTAACCTCCCCACCCCCCGCCCCCAGAAGTTCCCATTCAGAGTACTTGAAATGCTTGGTAAGTGATGCCTATAAACACCTACTAAAATGCAGCTTTATGGGAGGTTAAATCATTACCGTGCTAGCACAGCAATAGGACCTAAGCAGGGTAGCAGTATTCCTACCACGGCCTGTTAGACTAACCAATGTCAACTGGAGAAAGAGATGGTTGTTACAAAATCCACCTGCCCAACACAATATTCTATAAAATTAAATAGTCTGATCCCATGTGTTGAAGTATAGGATATCGTGACAGGACCACTTAAGTGCCAGAGTAGATAATGTCTGGGCAGCACTTAAAAGGCCCAGTGTATCTGCTTTTATGGAAACACACTATAAAAAGACCAAGGAGAGATACCACTCTACACACGTGAAGGTCGAAAGAGTAGAATTTAAAAGGGGATAAAAAGTTGGATAGTAGGGGGGAAAAAAAACCAGCAGAAATTGAAGAGACATCAAAGTCGCACATATACCCAGGTCTACTCTTTGTTCACGTTAAGAAGAAAACCAACCAGAACAGGAAAGTGACTCTGAATTTTAAATAGTGAGTAAGCATATATTCCTTTTCCTAAAGGAAGGGACAAAAATAGAAGAGAAAGAAGGTATCATTACTGGTAAATGGGCAGGTCTTTACAGAAGGAAATTACACAGCCTGATTATAACAATGCACTTGGACTTTCTGACATAAAATGCTCGTGTCTTAAATTCCCTGACAACGTTCACAAAGCTGTCTTCTCCTCCACCTCAACTTTTCAAATTACACAGCGATGCTAGGTATGAGCCTACTGCTGACAGCCACAGGAAGCTGCTGGAAAATATAAATATATTTTACTTTCTTCAGGAAACGTTTCTTGATTTCTTATGGACTCGCTCCAACCACTCTTCTGTTGGGTTTTTGCTTTTATTGAGCCTACTCATTTAAATTCACCAATATGTTGCTTTATAACAGTTTTTATCTATTTCTCACACATATATAGGTGTACTATATAAAAATTAAAGCAAATAACATATGGTCCTCCCAATTTCCCAGTATTAGGTTCCCAATGCAAAGTGGAGCGGGGGTTGGTGGTAAATAACCTTTACCAAAACAATGAACTGAGTATGTCATGCCACCAAAGGGTACCAAATAATTATTTGAGAACTACCTAACATCAAAAGGCTTAAATTACAAACCTGGACAGACGAGCAAAAAGTAAGGCTACAACAGAGGAAGAGTGGTGGCTTTATTCCTAAGTTCTTAGGCTACACACCAATACACACATACATACACAGACCATCTCAGTTAAGACACTAATTTATGTAGGTTTTAATTTTCTCGAGATGTGAAAGGTGTTTAGCTACTGGGGACATGGAGGAGAGGTGGATTTAAGATGATACAGCATTAATAATTTTAAAAATTGCAACACCACTATTTCATAGTTAAATCCAAGTACTCATAATAGTTGAATCTATGTATCCATCCTAACATTGCAGAAAGAATTGTTATGAGGAACACTTTCCATGTTTGTAGCCACTTGAGACTTAGACAAAAACAACACACTTTGTTGTTGTTGTTGTTGTTGTGTTTAATTATCAATACACCTTGACGTTCAGTGACTATGGGGAGATAATCTCACCCAGGGCTGTGCTCTCTATGTACCACTCATGATCTGGAAAAACAGATCCTGGCACCTAGAGGCACAAAAGGCCAATGTCACCAAGCCCATCCCATTTTGGTTGGACAGGAAATGCTGGATTCCAGGCATGGATTGAAGAAAAGCCCAAACTAACAATAAAGTTAGAAAACTATTTTCAAAATCAAGCCTCCAACATTTGTCTAATCAAAAATGCATCTATCCATGTAATATTCCATTAAAAGAGAATTCTCAGAGTCTCAAAAATAGGCTTTTAAAAGGGACCATGAGAGCAGCACACCTCCTCTCCTTCTGAATCTCCTGTGATTTAATGACACTGGCTATGAAAATGTGAAAGTACTGAATAAGGGTTCCTCATCACACATTTTCAAATACCTCAGCTAAGAGCACCATCAAAATAATTGTGTTTTGATCACACTCACTACCTGTTAGATTGGCAGACTGGCAAACATTTTTTAGTTTTACTTCTTTTTTTTAACCAATAGGTGGCAATCTTTATTGCTAAGACTATTTAAGAAAAAAAAAAAAAAGTTTAGAAAGATTGTTTTTCCTCCCTCCTCCGGTCAGGACTCAGAACGTCTTTAGCTAATGAGCTACTCAATAAATGATTATTAAACACAAAAAATGAGTCTTTTTTCCTCAGCATGGTTTTGATGGTGTCATTACTACAAAGGAAGGCAGTGAGTAAGTACAGAGTATATCCAAATGGCACATGAAAACTGTGGACTGGGATCCCTGGGTGGCTCAGTGGTTTAGTGCCTGCCTTCGGCCCAGGGCATGATCCTGGACACCTGGGATCGAGTCCCAGGTCGGGCTCCCAGCATGCGCCCTGCTTCTCCCTCTTCCTGTGTCTGCCTCTCTCATGAATAAAATCTTAAAAAAAAAAAAAAAAAAACACTGTGCACTGGCTTCTCCCCAAATGGTATAGGTAATGAAGACATACAATGTAAAAAGAATACAGGAGTTGACCAGACTACATCTTCCAAGTGACAAGACTTGTTAAGTGCAAACGAAGACACACTGTCTTAAGAAACAAAGCATATGCCAGTGGTCTTTCGTTAGAGGCAACATGCACACAGGTGTCTGGCAAATTCACTTCTCCCTTCATGGTAAGTGGAGGCAGGAGTCAAGAATGTGTTTCAGAAAATGGGTCAATGTCACTGCTGGTGCTAAATCCTATAATGCCATTAGTCTCATTTCTTCTTGGGAGAGTCAAGAGAAGAAAATATGAAAGAATTCATTACTATCCTCCATAAAACACTGGCGCATACAATTTTCAGATGTTTAAATTGGCTCTCCGTCCTTATTTCCTGTGGCTGAACAATTTCAATCTCTTTCATTTCCTTCAGATCTCAAGCTATCAATTAAGTTCAAGAACTTTTTTGGTGTGTCTGCCAAACGTGTTTTTAAAATTTGTGAATCAATGAGTTTTTGGTTTTCACCAAACCCTTGATTTTTAATAGCCTAACTATCTTTTCAGGGGCTTAGTTGTGACCACGACGCCCCTGCCAAAATCCTCAAATCCTCAGTGTGGTAGACTGTCATTAAATTCGGTCTTGCCCCAAAAAAAAAAAAAAAAAAAAAAAAAACCTAAATAAATAAAAAAATTCAGTCTTACAGATGAGAAAACCCAAGTGACGTATGTTACTGTCTTTAGGACACACAGCAAATTAGTCACAGTAATTAGGACGAACGATCAGACAAGGGCATTGTTCGAAGCCCAGCCTGTTCACAAGTGTATCCGAAGTAAGCAAGAACAATGAAAAAGGACAATGAACAAAAGTGCAATGGTTGCTTGCGGGATCCCACATCAGTAACAAACCCCATCTCCTGTAGAGCTTCCAAATGCCCGCAAACACCCCAACTGAGCATATTCAATACTCAACCCGCTTGAAATAACAAAGAAAGAAATCCTATTTATCAGAATTCCTAAACTTTCCAACAGGTGCAACGACTGTTGCACATTTACAGTGCAATAAATAATTATGAAATACAGTAAGAATTTGCTCATGTAAAAAAAAAAGTATTTCAAAATCTTCCTCCAGCCAGGAGGCTCTTTTGAAGGGGGCAGAAAAAGAGAGTTTGTAAGACACATCACATATTGCACGCTATGTTCTTTTAGGATACCGAAATGGGTTTCTTCCTTTTGAAGACAGCAGCCGGGTCTCAGAGAACCAACCCGAAGCAGAGGGACTTGGATGCCTGATTTAATCCAGCAATTAACTGTGAGTCACTTCACCCCTGGTTTGTCCCTTCAATAACAAAAATAATTCCTCCTGCCCAAGGGATGCAGGGAGGTTGATCAAATGGCACACTACTTTGGACTTCTGTAGAAATTGTCTATAAAACCCATGGGATGTGTTATTCAATAAAATATCACAGAATCTTAGGGGATGTTCAGTTGAACATCATTTCTTACCTCTAGTCCCACTGACTGCCACATGAGACCTGAGTTCAAAGATGGATATTTCCCGAAAGACTACGACGTCTTAGGATGGTTATTAGAAAACAAAGGGAGAAAACTTAATATTACCATGGATCTGACGAGTCCACTATTCAGCGAACAGCAGCATTCACACATTCAGCATGAGCTACAATTATGGTTACGGCAAATACTCTTCATCGTACCATGAAATTTAACTTCTTCCTTGATATAAAATATGCAGTTAGAGGACAAGTTTTCACAAGGACTACTGAGGGAGCTTACTAATCTAATTAAAAGCAATACACCCTAAAGTCTTTAATTAAGACCCATTTAGGTAAGAAACTTTCAACACATGCTTGCTACTAAGTCCCAACGAAGGAAAGACCAGAATTTTCCACCCCCAGCCCTGGACCCATGCATATGTACTCTTTACAACTGCGTTTCACGTTCAGATGCTTTGTTTCTCTTGTACCTAACCAGAAACGGGAAAAAAAAATTTGAGTCAAATTGTTTCAATGGTAAAGGGTTTTTATGTCTAAATAAAATATCACCAAGGATCAGCGATTCACAGAACTTTGCTGTGCCCCCGAAACGCCACACTCCAGCTTATATGCACCTGTCAAATCCATGGGCATGTCATCTTAGTCAAGACAGAATCCATGTGGCCACAGAACTCTCCAAATTAATGCTTTAATTTAAATTACAGCTGTTTAATCTTCTCATTGTAAGAGACCAGAATACTTGATTCTAGAAGAGCAGGAAGTAAACAAGAGGAAGAAAGGAAACTGAAGTTCCTCAATTGTCCATGAAGCTTAAGGAACCATTGTACGTGGTCTCAATCAGATAGGCCCCTGCCACTCTGGTCCGCGTGACTGTTCAACGGCAGATGATCCAGAACCCGGATGCCACAGCTAGGAACTCCCGTTTCTGCGCGGAGCCACCTCAGTTAACTGAGCACTTGCTCTCTGCTGAAAGCCCTGGGCTGGGAGCTGGTCTCCGGGCAGCTTCTGTTTAACACACCCAACTGCCTCTGCAGCCAGAAAAGGGCTGCCCTGGACACGTGTGTCTGCCCACAGGTGGCTGACACGGCTTCCCTCAGGCAACAATCTGAGGAGGAAAGAAAGGTAGGCCTGTTGATCCAAACTCCCAGCGGGGCCCAGGCTACCGCTCTCCTCCCCTGTGAAGGGACATCAGTGACTTGTGTAGACAAAAGCCTGTGACCAACTGTGGGACTGCCCAGGATCCAGGCCGAAAATGGGTTGGTTTTTTTGTTTTGTTTTGTTTTTGTTTTTTTTCCAGCGACAGCTGTGGTAGATAGAACCGAACTCTGAGCTTCCCAAATTCCGCCCTCATTTAATCCACTGAAACTTCCCTTCAAAAATGGTCTAGGTTATGACCTCCACATAGATGGTTCATCCCAGAGATGAATTTTCTCTGAGGAAAATCTTCTCATCCAGTCAGAGTTCGTAAGAAAGGACATGTTTTTTTGCTTTGTTTTGTTTTACAACAGGAAACAAAACATCAAAACCTTTCAAAGTTTTATGTGTCTCCTCACAGTGGCTAACCAATCTTTTCTCGATCAAAATCAGACTTTAAAAGTTAGAGAGCCCAGGTCGTACTTGCCTGTGGTAGGTTCCAAAATAACCATTCTTCTGATACCAAGAACAGAAACGCAAGCACGTTTCACAGAACGCAGAGGCAAAGACCTCAAAATGGGCCTTCCTCTTTCATCACGGTCTTTTGCAAAAATTGCGACAGTGGACCAGTGGGAATTCTGGCAGGAAAAAAGTCCCATCAGACAGGCTTTTTGTTTAGAAAAGAAAAAAAGGGGGGGGAGCATGCTTATGCAGAAAATTCTTGCTTTTTCCATTATGTGGTGTCTGGGGGAGGGTGGGAAGAGGAAGGCTTCTTTCTATATCTGTAGAGCACTGTAATTTAAAATGAGTCATGAAAAACATAAATGAAAATGTTGACCTCTGAGCCCGGGGTCAGCAAATTTTATTCCTGTTTAGATCCATTTTTCTCTGGCAAGCTTGACTGATCCCAAACCAGGGGCTTTCCCCACAGACACACTCCCAGCGTACCCTGAAACTGAGGGGGTAAGTCTGAAAACCGGTCGGTGTGAGGAGGAGACCCCAAGGCCTCAAGGATTGAGAAATCCTTGGCCACAGCTCAGCCCTGGGTTATCCCCAGGCTATCACATCGGCCCAGCCCACCTCCATCTCACAGCAGCGAGTTTTCCCAAACACGGCTACCGAGGGATCACCTGCAGGATGGCTTACCTCTACCTCTACGTCCGCGGCCAGGGCTGGGCAGGCATCCACACGCCTGCCTACTGTGGGAGGACTCTCTTTCTGGGTATCCTGTATCTTACATCCATCCTGATGGTTTAACGGAATCACCTAGCATTCAGGACTTTTCTTCTGCCTTCCTGAGTGCCACAGGGACCAAAGTGAGACTGCTGGGCATTCTGAGCAAGACTCAAGGTGGGGTCATGTGCAGCGAGTGGCTCTGCTGTCTGACCCATATCCAGCCTCACATACTCTCAGTTGGGGCCCATCTCTTCTCTAAGATTAAACTTTTACTGAATTAAAGCACAGACATTCTTCTAGGTTGTAATTGCTTTTGACGAGTCCAAATCTAGGTTCAAATGCCAACCATGGATGGTCTAATAGCGCCATACTTTCACCTCGATGGAATGAGGTCACTGCTCGAACTCACAGTATTTCATAGTCTTCCCTCTTTGTTGGAAGGAATCTTTTAAAGACACTGATGATTTTGTACATACTGTCTCAACGAACTGTTTAGTTTGAATACGGTTCAAATACGTGATCTTGACAGAAACAAGACACCAGCCAATCGAGCGTTTTTAACACCTAGAGCTTTATGATTTTTAAATTACGACAAGGGCAACGGAATATGGCCCAAGATTATAGAGTTGTGAGGCCGTCTTTGAAACGCAGAGGTCACTTCTTCCTCATATTTACTTAGTATGCACTTCCAGAATCAGTGATGGTTTTAATATGACGTGGCCTCTGGAGAAGTTAATACTGCCAGAGGTTCTTTTCCTTCTCTGTTTCATGTTGAGGGTGGGACACAGCACAGGCTTGGGAAGGCACACACCCTGCAGTCAGAGTCGGCCTGCAGATCCCAGCTCTCTACCCTTGACTAGCATTTGCTTTTGTGCAGGTTTCTCTCTCTCTGAGACTCAACCTGAAAACAACCATGAGTGAGATGATGCAGGTGATGCACACAACATGGTGCCCTGCACAAAGCAAATGCTCAACGCATGCCAGCAGACCACAGAATCAGGAGGAAGAAATGTCCAACTTTTCACTCCAGAGGTAAAACATTTCATCCTACATGTATTTAAGAAAAGAAAAAGGCAGCAACCAGATGCAATGAACTAAAAAGGGTAGTATTAAAAAAAAAATGCAAAGACAACCTTTTTAGCAAATAAAAAATTCAGTGATACACCTATAAACGAAAGCCTATAAACAAAAGGTCCAGAATAAGGCAACGGGATTAATCAGAGCCTACAGTGCCTTTGCCTAAAACATTAAATATCAATTTTGTCCGATGAATTTCTGGGAAAAGGCTAAACCAGATCAGTCATGGACTCTTCTTTCCAACTCCTATAAGCAAAGTATTTTTGCCTTCATTCTAAGCTTTGGTTAGTAGAAGTATTATTGCTCCCGGCCTTCTCCATTTCCTTCTCTTAGCAAATGATACATTACATGGGAGATAACATAATTTGGAGATTCCTAACTACAATTTGCTAGGATATAGAATTTTAAACATTTCAGAATGTGAACTCCACATAGCACCTGAGGCTGGCAAAAGATGGTCCTTTAGTGATTCATTCAATCAAGAGATTCTTAAGCAAAAGCCTCAGCTGTATTTCAAACGGGCTTTAGAAAACAGATTGTGTGGGGGTGTGACCTGAGAGGTGGCAGGGACAGTGCTTTTGTATTCTGGGGAAAAAAGGTCATTGTAAAACTGTCCCCATCTTTCTCTTTCAGAGTATATGAAAGGCAACTAGTCTCAGAGCCAGGCGATAACTGACACTACTGGCCTCCCCAATGCGCACAAAAAAAAAAAAAAAAAAAAAAAAATGTTTTTTCACCCTTAGAGCTGATCCTAAATACTAAATACTAAAATACTAAGTACTAAAAGGATGTAACAGCTAAGTTGGAATTCACCAAAAGCAGTTAAGGGAGTAAAATAGTTATGTAATTAGGCAAATTCCCTTATTTGACCACACTGCCATCAGACAGGCGGAGGGCTCAGGGTCCAATGCACAGACTCCGGAAGCCAGCAAAGACAACAAGGGTAAACACTGGGTGCATCTTGTGAAACTTGTCCTGAGTGCAGGCCACAGTTAGACGATCCCAATCGCACAAGAGCTGGATAGATGTGGTCTGACAGGAAACAGAGTTTCAACCTAAACAACTGTGAATTTTATGCTCCAATGTTTAAACTTCCTCTAAATGTTAAAGCTGACTGGGTTTCTCAAGTTTCCCTGATGGGGAAGAGGAGACCACAAATGACAGTTACGATATAACTGGTACAAGTAACTACAAGCGTCTGATGATGGCTAGTGGGGTACAAGTTACAACTAGCTTTTAATCCTTTAGAAAAGCTGATTTTAGTGCAATCAGCAAACTCAATTACACAGGTACATTGGTATCGCTAAATCTACGACGACTTGTCTATGCTGCTTTATATGATGTGCTATCAGACACGTTTACGCACAACCTGAAGTGTGAATGCTGTTTTATGCATACACCTGTCATCTCACAAACACATGACGTCACATATAGGTGTGTAACACTCTGAGAGGCGCTAGTCCTGTGAGTGCTAACTTGAAGGGTATTATTTTAACCACTTATGGCCCAGAGATTCCAACGTGACTTTAATCACCTCTTCCCAGCATATTGTTCTGATGAGGTCCTTCTGCTGAAAAGGAAGAGTAACTCATACCACCGCTTCATTTCTCTCGAGTTGTTCTTGGGTCTATTTCCTGAAAGTGGAAAAATCTGGATGTTGAACTCATTGCCTAATACCAGACCACATCCCGGGTCACTGGCGAGCCAGGGGATCATCTGCCTTTGGCTCAGGGGTGCCCTCCCAGCCGGTGGGCTGTGTCCACAGACACTCCTACCCGAGGGCCATTCACAGGAGGACACAGCTGCTTAAACACACTGGGGCAACAGGCAGACCGTCTGGGGTCAAATCCCAACTCCTCCCCCAGCTGGGTAAGCTTGGGCTATCAATTAACCAAACTTTAACTTCTTTTCCTTTACAACAGGCATAAGAAGGCGGCCAGTGTCATAGAATTCTTAGGAAAAGTAGCAAGTTAATGTACTAAGATGTTAGCAGAGCACCTGACACAGAACTAGCATTTGTTGAACACACAAATATAGGTAGACATAAACCCACACGTCTGTATTTGCGTACGGACACCAGCTACACAGCTATGTGTTTCTATGTATTCCTTTAAAATGTTCTCCAAGGTTAGGTGTTTTCCCCACACCAATCATACTGTCACGCGTTCTCTGTAGTCTGTGTTTTGGAACATGCATTTTATTTCTAAGTATTTGGAAAATACACACCTTAGAGTTTTACTCTTCAGGTAATTATTCTTCAAGGTCATCTGCCTCCGCCTTTCTCATCACAAAGGTTAAATGAGAAGCAATGTTTAAGTTTTCCCACGTGACATGGGAAGTTTAATCTTTCTGAGCTCCTCCTGATATCAGAGGGTATCTCTCACCTGCCTCTCCATGTGAAATGTACAGAAGCAGGTGTCGGGCTCCCTGAATGAAGCCTGCTTCTCCCTCTGCGTGTGTGTGTGTGTCTCTTATGAATAAATAAATAAATAATCTAAAAAAAAAGAAGAAAAAAAATATAAGGAAGCAGGACCCTGAGTTCTCAAGTCACCATCTTTTCTCCTCAAAACTCTGCTACTATCTTTTTGGCATTTACTGCTACAAAAGAGGAGGAAGCCTGAATTCTGTTCCTTTGTACTAAACTAGGTATTATGACTAGATGCTTTAATATTTTTATACTTTAAAACTTTTCCCCACATACACACATACCTAGAGCTGGCTTTCCACTCGTTCCTATGAACGAGGTGGAGGACACATTCAAATCTGCACACTGTGCACACAGGCATGCAAGGTTATTTTTATTATGTTGCTCTTTTTCACTTGATAGGATTTCCTGTTTACTAGCACTTAACAATTCTCATGTTAAGATCTTCTTTCTATGTATCTATCATCTTTCTCCCTTATTTTTCTTTTTCTTTGGAGTCTGGAAGAGTTTTATCTACATTGCTTGTTCACAACACTAATTTTATTTTTAGCTGTGTTAACTCTACTCCTTACTGTCTCTCAAATCGATTTTAAGGTGCTATTGCAATTTTAATCCCTTTGCAATCACTCTTTTTACAGTTCCACTCCCATTTCATCCTATCCTATCAGTTTTTCAACTCATGAACATTTAACTGCTTTCTGCTCCTCTTTCATTAGGGCCGTGTCATTTCGAAGTAATAAATCACTGTTGAAGGCCTGGTCTTCCTTCGAATCTTCTATTTGATCTCCACCCCCACCCCCCCGCCCTTCCTTTATGGAGCAATGCCGTTCAGCAGGCTCAGCTGTACTTTTCCTGTTTAGTGATCACTCAGCAAGGAGAAATCTACCCAGACCTGGTGTTTGCTCGGAGCTACCCCTGATCCACCAGGTGCTGGCTTCCGACCTAGAGTTGGCTGGCCAGTGAGGATGAAGAGCTCCCAGCCCAGTTCCCCATGTGGTTTTCATTCCAGTGTAGTTCCACTAGCCTAGAAGGAAACTTCCTTCTGCCTTCACCGGCTGGCTTTCTGAGGCCCTGAATGGTGCAGAATTCAAACCCTCAGTCAACAGATGTCTTTCGAACCCTTCCCCACCTCCAACACTTTACTTTTACGAAGGAAGATTCTCAGGATGTAAGAGGATCAGCCCCTGTCCCACCACCTCAGCCCTGCCTAGTTATTTTCTGAGTTATGATCTTCCACTGAATAAAAAAGCACCACTGGGGGAGATCAGAAAGAGGAAGGGAAGGGCATTCTGGGGACAGCTGCCTAGGCTCCTTCTGAATTACGGACGGAGAGCCGGGGAGCCTCCCCTATTAAGAGGTGCTCAGAACGTCCTCTGGGTTTATAAACCCAGCTCCATGTAGTTTACTGTACTTTCCCTGCTAGTTCTCACTTTCCTAACTCTTGAGAATATGAAGTGCTTTTTTTCTGCCTTCTTAGGAACTCTAGGGAGAAGTCTCAAGAGGTGGTGTCAGGATCACCGGGCAGAGGCCTTTTTTTTTTAAGTCAGGAAACTTTCAAATGTTTCAAGGGGAAAAAGAGCATAAGCAAAAAAAAAAAAAAAAAAAATCCAAGAGGTTTTGCTGGCACTCATCGCCTTTGAGAGACTATCCCCCCCGTGCAATGTCATATGGTCCTTTTAAACACCCAGAAATAAAATTCACCTGTGCCTTTCACGTGCCCTCATCCGCCCTCTTGTCCTTGGAATTCTGGAAACAGAAACACAATGTTTATGTTATAAACTTGGCGGTGACTGACTTTCTTGAGAAATAAAGTTTGACATTCAAAGGAATTTAGCCATTTAGCCAGTCTTTAAAGTGGCGTTTACTGCTAACTCTGACAGACCTTAGGCCTAGCTTGAAGACTTCAGATTCATCTGAGTCAACTTGGGATTTCTTGTACTTAGGGATTTCAAACAGCCACTATCTACCTGCCAAAATGCATTACTTCGGATGCTGGACATCCTCAGCTTTCTGGCTTTTAAACAGCTAATAACCAGCCTGTGCTCCGTTTTAATCAAAATGATGTAAGTTATAAGTCAGAAAGAACAAAATCTGAAATTCAGGGAAATACCTGAAACAGACAGTAACTTCTTCCAAAATAACAGACATGGAAGGAAAACCATTTATTGATGGTATGTAACTTCTGAGGATCTGATCAAGTTTTATTTCTTCCCAACAAAAACCGCGTATACACACATGTACTCAAAACTGTCTTCCTTTCATGGCCTGGTCAGTCTCTTTGTAATTCAACCCTTTAATATACTTAACAGACACTTGAAAATGCAGAGAGGAGAGTCGTATGTAAAACAAAGGTAATTTGTTGTGTGGTTGTACGAATGTAACAGCCAATGAAACTTAAAAGATACACATAATTAAAGACCACCCAAAAAGCTGAAACTATCTTCTTTCTTCAGTAACTGGTAACTTCACAAAAGATTGCTTAATAAGACCCACACAGCTGCCTGCTGGAGGGATCCGGACCCTCTGAATGCCTCTCCGAGGGAGTCCCCCCCTTTCTTTTTAAATATTTACACAATCATTTGAGCTTTAGCTTCTTAATCTCGAAAATGATTATAACAATGCAATCTCTGCAGTGTGGATATAAGAATCAAATAAAAAAAAAAAAGAATCAAATGAAAAATGTCTACAAAAGGCCTAGCAAAATGTGTGGCAAACAGTAAGTCTGCACATTTTCAAAGTCCTTTTTTTTTTCTTTAATTTTAAGGCCTTGATGACACTTATTTTGTTAATTTAAGGTACATTTTGAAAAACGCCTCCTCAACATTTAAAAACAACTCTGGACAAGTGTGGTTCAAAGACCATGCTACATACTTTTGATATATCCTGACCACATTCATTAAATCTCATTCCTTGGTCCTTAGTGGATGATCAATAGTATTTAGCTGTAAAACAGTCATCTTGCTCTAACTTTTCTGAATCAATCTTTCTCCTTCAACAATGGGGAATTTACTTTCTCACTACCTAAAAAAGCAAGTTGGTGATGTTGTGAAATACTTTTAAATCATAGAGTACGGATACAAACATTCCACTATGTTTCTACAATTAGGACACAGGGATAGAAAGATGTATTTCGGGTGAACCCTTCACTGATAAAGAAGCAACATTCTTAAAGGTGAGAAGTTATTTTTTTAAAAATTGGATACAAAAAAATAAACCCAATGGTGTCTGATGTGGATTTCACAATAGATTATCTTATTTACAACCTGAAATAATTTTGACAACTGAATCTTCCAAGACCGAGCAACAAGTGGGAACCAATGCTGACTTTTTCTCGCAATGACAGTGGTACATCTGAGGGCCTTAGGGCAGTTTCCTTTGTCAGGGTAAAGCCTGGAGGGTGAGGATGACCACCCCAACAACCTGGCTAACTTTCCCACAATGCAGCCTTGGGCAATGCCTACGCTAACGTGTTACCCCTTGAGCACGTACTCTAGTACCTCTATCACATAAATTTGAAGAGCTCTGAATAAATCTTTATCACCCGAACAGACCAACGTTTTAACCATCACACTCTCTACCCACCTTGGAGGATTCAACAAAACACCCACCAGACAAATCCTTAGGAACTCTGAGCTCCTATCATGTCAACAAGTCTAGTTACACCGCCCAGATGTGGTACAACGGAGGCACTCCACGCACATCTCCTAATTCACTCGTGAACCGCAATGTGTCAAACTGGAAGTCACAAACTCATTTAGCTGTCAGCAATTCTGGAGCGGCCTCCAACAGAGGGAGAGCATAAATTCTCATACTGGTGAAGTGCATCTTAAGATCATACATTACGTGGTTTTGCAAAATCGAGCTACCAATTTGGCACTTTCATTAGCAACAGTCCCATCTGATCTCACAGCCCGACCTCCACATCAGATCTTGCAACGAGGTCACGCAAGCACGTCTGCCCAACCGTCCTCGCTTGTTTTTCTACCTAAATCCCTTCACCACTTACGCTGCTTCTGGCTTCTGGGCTGAAGTGCTGGGGAAATCTAGTAGTGACAACTCAGGGTTTCTGGATTTTTGTCTCTTAATCATTCTTACGAGTAGGAATAGAGAAATCTTTATTTGATCAAGTGTCAGCAAGTCTAAAATAAAAATACAGTCGAAACTCAAAAGAGACAGTATCTCCTTATTTGACAACTCGAAAATACTGGGATGAGAAGGGTTACGGAAGTAAAAAAAAAAAGGGGGGGGGGGGTTAAGGAATTTAGGAGAAGCAAAGCAGAGTGTAATTTCCCACTCAAAAAATGTATCACAGAGATCTGTATTTCACTTATATCAACATCTTTACTGTCTTGATATCAAATTTGATCATCAAATTAACACACAGTCTCCCACAATACAATGTAATGAATTCACAGTCAGAACGTCAATATGCATCAGAAACGGTGACAGGTTAGAACCACCTATGGGCACCACATAATGCACATGCTACCAAGTGCAAGCAGGTGAGCAGACGAACGCAAACACCTCCAAGCAATGCAGCGTCCAGAAAAGGTATTCCTGAAAATGACAGCCATCCTCGAACTGGCATAAAGCCACTGGGACAAAGCTCTGCCTACAGAACTGAACAGAAAATCTGCTGCTTGTTTTTATTTTCAATTGTGAGGCTATGTTTTATCAGATCATTTTAACAACGTGGAGTGTGTGGGATTCTCATAGTAAAAATAAATTCCGTGGTCGTTAATAGAAATTAGTAAGTAAGAATAACACACTTATCAAGTATTCTGACAATATTTTGTTAAACTTGACATTTTAGGGAAATTATACCCAAGGAATGAAAATAAAGCCAATTTCTAGTGCACTCTGACCTCCTCTATTTAGATTAGTTTCAATGAAAGCCTAAGAACTGTTTTGGTACAGAATGCTATAAAATCAACCAAGACCTCAAAACATTAGATATAATCCATCATGCAATTATGCTCCTCATTTCTAGCTATCACACCAAGTTATTTTCTCCCACTACAGCCTTCAAACCAATTTTATGTCATTCCTCATGGAAATTTGTTCACAACAAAGACACACATATATGCAACAGCCAGCTGTACTGCGAACATCTGTTTTCTTTTACTAGGAAAAACATGGATATGTAAATGGGCATCACGTATTTGGTATTCTTTTTTGCCAGAGGTACAAAATCCTCCTCTTTTTGGACACTACTTAGCAGATGTAAGGCACCGTTTGTCGTTGAATTTAAGAATTTCAATTGTTTATTTTCTCAAACTCTGACTTAACTGGAGAAGTGCTCATTAATCGGAATTTCTCCCGTTTTAGACAAAGCGGCGTTCACCTAGAAACCAGAGAAGGCGGACGTCAAAGGTATCAAAGAATCTACTGACAAGTAAAGTAAGAAACATTTTCGAAATACAGAGTCCTACTTTTATGACAAGGGAAGTTTCATCAGAACATCATCATCAGCTTGGTTGCTAGGAAACTATTAAATAGGCTCACTCTGCTTAACAGAGCTCCTGTTCAAATCAGAGGTGTGAAGGCTTTATTTAGCCTGTACAGATATGGATGCTGGACCCTTTACACCCACTTTGGGGGGAAAAAAAAAGCATAGAATGAAATGTCTAACGCCAAAGCCTGAATGAAATCATCTAAACACAGATCTCACCTAAGAAAATATAACCATACCATAGCCCTGTGATTCTAAATGACACGGGTCACGGTAACACAGCAGACAACTCTTTCTCAAGGCAGGTCTTATCTGGGACCTTGAACTCAACTGTCACCACAGATCCAGGAAAGAAAAAAACCCAACTCCTTCTGATCAAATAACAGACTGGAGAGGAAGACAAACGATGAGAGACTGTGGGAAACGAACAAAGGGTTGCGGAAGGGGAGGTGGGTAGGGGCTTGGGGTAACGGGGTGACGGGCACTGAGGAGGGCACCCTCAGTGTTGGGATGAGCACTGGGTGTTATATGTTGGCAAATTGAATTTAAATTAAAAAAAAAAAAAAACCACCGAGACTGGAGGAAGGAGGGAGGAATGTCTCCCTCTCCGTTTGGGGATATCAAGAGGAATTCCCTACTTATCCTCCCTCAGGGTTTGTTTATAATTCCTAACATGGCCAGCCAGCTCAGGGCAGAACTTTTCAGCTAAAAAGCAGCAAAGATGTGAGAATCTTTTCTCCATCAATTTCCTTCTCAAGTAAACCAAGGACATGCAAATTGTTAGCGTCACTTTCTTTGCTCTTCACATTTCTGGGAAGATAAAATAAACTTAAAATTCACAGGAAAAAAAGTCTTAAAAATCAAGAATTTAGTAAAAAGATGAGAAATGGAAAAAAAAAAGAATAAAACTGCAGGTACTTGAGCAGAAGAACTATATTATAACACGTGGCTTAATACATGAGTAACACATTCTGGGATCCTAAGAGAAGTGGTTAAGCTCATCTGATCTTATCAAAAAGAATTCACATTTGTTTTCTCCAGGCCTACTCTCTTTTATCAGTTTATACTGACGGTATCTTTTGGAAATTCGTTTCATGTCAATATTAAAACACAGAGGCCAAATGCTTAAATTTTTACACCTGGGTAAAAATCTCTAGTGTTCTGATGAGTTTTTCCAGGGGGGCAGTTAGATGGCAGGGCTCTGAGGCCTTTATCTTCAAAAACCCTCTAACCAGCCCCGCTTTTCTCACCAAAGCAGCCTCAGCCCCGGTCCCTGGGCAGTGAGCACCCCGAGCCAGGTGGGCTTACCCAACCAACCCAGGGGAGCTCAACAGGACGATCCTCCAACTTCAAGCAAAGTCTCACTGACGTCGGACAAAAGGTGAAGACCGTTATGACCAGGCATGAGCTCAACCAAAACAGAAGTCCTACAGGCAGGGATTTGTGAAGCAAAGTACTTCCACAGGCACTATATGGCTGAGCAACAGCAATACGTTAGGACCATGAGGATCAGCGAAGGTGTGTGATTTGGGATCGCGTCGCTCTCTTCGGTGACCACTGCACAGTGTGGTCAACGTATGTGATTTATTGCAGCCTTGCTTTCTAGACGAGGAGCGACAACCAGGGAGGAGACTCAAATGCTGAGTGTGGCAACTAAAAATAACTTGGCTGTGGAAACCCTGAAAGCAAAGACAGGTTACGTGCTCTTTTCTTTCTCTGCTCAGAAAGAATTGTGATCGGAATTCAAAACAGGCCTCATCCGATGTGTGCTTTACGTTTTACGTGTGGAACCAGCTGATCTGGGACTCGCTGTCAGGGTCCGGACAGAGGTGGGAGCTGGTAAGGGGCGTGTGGATGGGGGATGGGGTTGGTCTGAACTCGGATCCCTACATGCTCTCTCAAATTAGCAGATTCCAGTGTTCCATACAAACTAACATGGTTACGAGTCTGTGTAATGAGATGCTAGTTTGGCCCTAGTCTAAATATTCTCCGTTAGCATGACTTTAAAGAATCACAAAATACTGTCTCAAGCAAAAGCCCACTGGACGGCTTATTTATGAAAGAAAGGAATACACTTCCATTCCTTTATGCCCACATCTCCATCTCCATCCCTTCTTTGCGTACAGAGGAAACAGGGACCAGGGATGAATGGGGTTGTGTGTCTGGGAACGGAGTTCCAGGGTCTGAAGAGCCTAATGCAGAAAGAGCTAAGGTATTGTCTTTCCACAGCATGGCTCCCCTAAGGACCATGAGACACCCAATTTGCACACCCTTCACCTGTACAGAACACTGCAGACATTCTCTCCAAAGGTCAAGAAGGGCTTCGCTAGGTTGTGGGAAAGTGTAATGCGACACTCCTGGTGGCAACTTCAGCCCCCAAGCAAAGGGAGGGAGATGAAAGGAGGGGTGAGGGAATAGGATCTGTGCCTGAGGACACTCGCTCATCTTGACACATGTTCCAATCACTTTGCTCACGCGGCTGAGAACCCACTATCAGCTCAGCACACTTTCCCACTAGCAGAACTGCCTATACCCTACACACTGGAGTAGAAAAGAACAGTTTTGTAGACCGTATGCAAGGGTCAAGGCCAAGGCTGCAAGAGTCCTCAGAGGCGAATGATGCGAATTCTGACAACTGTGATTCTAACAACAGGATGGGCTGCTAGGGCCTTGGGCGCCTGCACGTCCAGAGGACGTGGCTCTCCTTTCAAGTCACCTGGGCTGTGTAACAGCTAGAGGATGAACCTCGAAAGCAAGCCTCTGATCCACTAAGAACCTGCTGCGCTATTCTAGATCCTTGGGATAACAGAGGAACCACCAAGATGCCCGCCGCCACGGAGCTGACAATCTACCGGAGGGAACAGAGAATAACCGTCAGGTAAATTCTACAGCAGGTGAGGTAAGAAATGCTTTTGCAAACGCAGAGGGGCAGGTCACCACGTGAAACAGGGTAAGCAGGGAGCAGAGCTGAGGGTAGTTCGCCCGAGGGATGTCTGAGGCAGAGCCGCCCCAGAGGGGGGAAGGGAGCACAGCCCTGAGGTGGAAGGAGGAAGGACGAGGTATGCTTGCTCTCTCTCTATCTTGATTTCATTCTTCATCACTACTTCCCAGCACAAAATAGGGAGGGATGCAGTCCAGGCCAACTGAATGAAGGACGCCGAAGCCGGTAAATACAACAATGTCCAGGGAACAAATGCAATTCGATGGACAGGCCGGGCTTCCTAAGAGACTTTACGCAAAATGTGCTGGTGGAAGGTTTAGGAGATTTTCAAATGGGTTTCAAGAGCTCAACTTCACAGCTTTCTCTCCAAGAACATTCAAGGAAACTAGGCTTCTCTCACGTGAGGAATCCCTCACACAGTCCACTTCCAGCCAGAGCCCAGTCACCACTTTTTAGAGAGAGAAGGTTAGCAGAGCAGGAGCCAAGAACCACACAATTCGCAAGCACCCAGGCACGTAAGCACCCTCTATCTATCCCACACCCGCTGGGGGCGGGCGGAGCACCAACTCTCCATTTGACACTATCTCCACAGGAGACCTGCATCTGACCTTAGGCCTCAGGGGTGACCTTCTAAGTAACATAAGGTCTAACACGAAAAACAGGCTAAATCAAGTCAGGGGAGTAATAAAGTGCTGAAGAATAAATACAATTACGATAAGAAAAGAACCCTCTTCTCTTGCTGTCCCACAATTGCTCACTGCGAAGGCCTCCAAATAAACATCCACGTGGGCACAAGACACCAGAATCCCAGTGTCCCAACATATTCATCCTTAAAATTATTTTCCTTATCAATTTGACATGCACTTAGTACGAGCTACTGAATTCTCGTTTCAGACAAATTCTACTTAAAGCAGAATGGAAGACCAGCATTTCCAGAAAATCTAATGTTCAGTTCTACGCTCCCCTCACGACCTGCCCATACTGCCGATGCTGCCTTTTGGTTACTCCTAATTTCTCATTTATATTTAGGCCCACTCTTTCTAATACCTGAATGCACACATGATTATGGGTTTCTTTCCTAAATTCTGCTAAAAATTTTCAATTACTCTGCCTTTTCATGTGTTACAAAGGAAAAAGAAAAGGCTGTGAAAAATCTCAAATGTCACCATATCACATGAGAAAGAAAGCACTGTAAAATAGGTTAGGATGGAAAAAGAGAAAAATCCTTTTGCTTATAATGAGAGTTACACCTAATAGTAGTTATCAAATGCAATTTTGCTTAGAAACTATTTTTTCCCAATCTCTGTGTCACTAATCTTGACAAGATACCCCCTTTTTTCCATGTTTTAACTAATCTTTTCTAATCCAACACAGATACCTGAGAATTCTGTGATCTTCTGTATTCTGGGACAAATTAAGGAATTTTGCCTTTTGAATTAGCCTACTTTAGTGTTTTCCTTTTAACTTAAAAAATAAAACAGCCAAATTAAAAATACGTAGTTTGGTGGGGGAAAAAAACAAGAATGTATCCACTTTCCATCTGCTCGGTGCAATGCAATGGTTTGCAGAACTACACATACGTAAGTGGTCAAGCTTTTCTGACTTAAACCTGCAAAGAAAAAGTAACTTTTGCTTTTCAGCTATAAAGCAAAAGACATTTTTTGGACATTACTTATAAAGTAACAGTATAATGTTCATCAAACAAGTACCCCTCAGGGTCGTGCAGGGAGGAAAGAGCACATCCCTTCAGGTGTCTCTAGGCAGGAACACTTGACTTCTACAAAATATTGGCTATCGTATTATTACTCAGTGCCAAAAGGCAGATATTTATCCTTGCATTCTGCTCTGTTATTCTCACGTCACTTCACTCCTATGTGCTAGAATAAGCCAACATTTAAGAAGGCATAATAGTATCAGAATCCCTTCCAGAAATATGCTGTAATGCCACAGGCAGGTTGTACTAACGTGCAACCACTGCAGCCGGGCCCACCTGTTTTAAACCTACCTTTCCAAACCTTTCTTAGTCTGAGGGGAAAAAAAAATTACGTAAGACAAAAGAAAGCCTGAAATGTACTAATGAGGAAATGAGCATTTTAACAAAGGTTGTAACAGCAAAGCTGAGCAAAGGGCTTGTCTCTGTGGGACACCGAACAGCAGAAAAACCTTAAACGACCAGCTGTGCACAAAGCTCAAGCATGGACCAGCTCCAATAAAAAACAAGGAGCAGGTTTTCAATCAAGGTGGTTTCCATTTAAGAAAAACAATCAGTCTTTTTTTTTTCTTTTCTCACGAAGGCCAAACACACTAGAGGCAATAATGCTACGAATCATACTGCCCGTGAAGGAAGAGAACTGTCTCCCCATCTATGCTGAGCACAGGATTAGGTGTCAGCTTCAGCCACCGTGTTTCTGGAGAGGAAACCAAGAAGGAGATACCAGGTTATAAAAACAATGCTTTCTTCTCTGCGGAGTCCTGTGGTCACTTTATGGCTCTTACATTTTCCCATACAAATCAAATTAATGTGAAATATATGAACATTAGACTTACCCTCTACTTTCCCCCAAGTGATTATTTAAATATATTAATGCCTGTTGCAAGAGGAAGAATGTAGTAAATGTTTAACTCCATGGCAAGAATAATAACAGGGTTTAAAGGCGCCCACGAAGCAAGTTCTCATACACCATCTTCCTCGTCTTACAACTCTCTACCCCACAAACTTCTAGTCTTGTCATGATTGATCAAGCTTTTATATACCATACATAAATTCAGATAAAGTGACCAAAATGAGTTCTTCACAGAGCACTACAGCCCGACGCAAATCTCAGGCTTTTCAAAAAAAAAAAAAACAAAAAAAAACAGCAACACACACACACACACACACACACACACACACACACAGAGGTCACAAAGCAATCATTCGCTAATACTGACCTTGCTGTTGCTCACTGTCTGCTTCAGCTTTCGAAGAACCTGGTGCCACGGGAAGGGGTCGAGGGGGTCGGGGCTTTGGTGTGGGAGGGGAGATTTTCTTCCTTCCAATATATTCAACATAAGTTCCCGGAAAGTCCCCTCTTTCCCCCGTTGTTTCATTATAACCATTTAACCAGCCAATCTCCTCAGGCCTGGCTTCCTGTCCGTCACTGAATCCAAGAGCTACTAAGGACCCTTTATTCACAGTCAAGACGTCACCCAAGTGCAGGTCAATATCTTCCTCTCGTTCCTTCTTGTAATCATACAGCGCCCGGTACTGGTAGCCCTCGGCACTCATGTCTGCGAACCTGCGACCATGCAACTCAAGAGTCTGGTCACACACGCAAGTCTAGTCTTACGTTTCTATGGAAAGTGAATTCAGAGAGGATGTTAAGACTCGTAATATGTGTCCAGTAGAGGACAGAGGACAGCTCTCCAAAGGTTTAAGAGGAGAGGTGACTGGATGTCCGGCTGTCCATCTGTCCTCCATCAATGGTGTGACTGAAGACAGGGTCCACTTCCTCTGCGGCCCACAGTCCTCCCACTGGCTTCCTTTTCAGCAGCTTGTCAACACTTGGCCTCCAGGCTGATTCTCGCAGCGAGGCCCAATCCTTTCTGACACTCTTGTCACACTGTCCATCTGGCGTCTGATTTGTACTGTGTCACTCCGCACGCGAGCTTCACCTAGCAAAAGGAAAAACAAGACTTATGAATGAACATCACACTCTGCCATCTGTGTGAATCTGAATTTCTATTTCCATTCAACAAGTATTTAATCAATTTGGCATCCACGCGCAGGCCAGCGCGCTATTGCTCAGCGCGGTATCCACACAGGGCTCAGGAAGAGCGTCCCTGCCTTCCAGGAACGTGAGCCAGGGCCCGGAGGTGTGCTGTGCTGGCACATGGCAGCGCCCCCAGGGGGACAGCCCACAGGGGACCAGAACACCAGGCAAACAGCAGAGGCCCGGCCGGATTGCTGCTGGGTTCCGAGGCAGGAGGGGCCGCGTCCAGCCGCGGGATCTGAACATGGAGCAGAATGTGCGGCACGACCTCAGGGGCCGAGGTGACTAAGCAGATGCCACGTTCTGGGAAGAGCTAGCACACACAGTCCCAAGCATCGGAAGCCAAAGAGGGAACCTGGATCCAGGGGAGAAAGACGGGCAGGGGTTGTGTGACCCGCCACCTGCTGCTCGGGGCCCGGGAGCACTGGGCCAACTCAGGCAGCCGCCGAACATGCTTCAAGAAAGAGGAGCAATGACATCACAGACGCGCCTGAGGAATCAGAGTGCAACCACCGTGAACGGGGTGGGGGGGGTAGGAACTGGGGGACAGGAGAGCCACGGACGCTGCCCTGCGCAGGAGGCCGCAGCACGGAGTATGGAAGGGCACAGACGGAACGACAGACAGCACAGGGATCGCACGAGTGTGCATGCTGCTGCTCACGCCGGAGTCAACAGGTGCAAAAGGCCAACCCGGAGCTGACCTGGGGGGGCTTGAGGACAGGCAGGCCATGCAACTGCCAGCATGGAGGGGGCACTCACAGGGAAGAAATGCTGCCGGTGCAAGGACGGCTCAAGGCTCAAACACGGAGGCGGGCCGGGGGGGGGGGGGGGGGTGTCCCTGAATGCAACCTCAAAAGCTAAGGGAAGGTCTGGAGACACACTATGTTTGGGAACAACGGGTAAGATGAGTCTGGTGGTGAAAGGCGATCCCTAAGACCAAATCCTGCAAGGGACCTCCAGCAGGGGGAAACTGAGGCAAGGCTAGGTGACCCAGGGCCCTGCCCACCACAGTATCCTCACCAGCAGACCCCAGGCTAGAGGTGAGTGAGGACAGTCCCTAGAACTGAAGGAGTCAAGGAACTGAAGAGGAAGTAGAAATGGTTGCTGCAGATCACCCTGGAAAGATAGCCCTGGTGTGTGGGGAAACAAGTAGGGCAAGTTTTTGTTTTTGTTTTTGTTTTTTTTAACAGAGGAATTAAAGACTCGCTAGAGAGCCAGTCAGCACGTGGCCTGCCAACAGAACAGGGTGTACATGTACACGCTTTGCACTCCGGTCATTTCTCAACCCTAGGTTTATTGTAGAGAGTAAAAGCAACTTAAAGGGTCCAGTTAAGCTAGTCCAGCAGTGAAGCAATAAACGATGGCCACATACAATCAGTGCGCTGCATCAAAGGGAGCTTCCTAGGTTTTATTTTTTAGGATTGTATTTAGTTATTCATGAGAGAGAGTGAGAGAGGCAGAGACACAAGCACAGGGAGCCCAATGAGGGACTCCATCCCGGGACTCCAGGATCACACCCCGGGCTGTAGGAAGGTGCTCAACCGCTGAGCCACCCAGTTTAGTATTCTAGGAACTTGTCGGTATATGCATCTTAATGCACAAAATCCAACCCACATCTAGTGACGTTGGCATTCAGAAGTGTCAAGTACCAAACTGTACGTGGTTAGAGCCTCTCTGTGGGAGTCCAATGACACTCCTAGGAGAGTTAATATTAAAAGAAGCAAAAACAAACATTGGAAACTTCTGAGTAGTAAGAATATTAATTTGAGATAGTATTCTATTTGTATTTCATCATCAGATTAAATGGAAAACAAAACAAAACCTAAAGCAACCAGCAGGATGTATTAGAAAAATAAACTATATTATGTTTGAAGACAACTTCTCCTTTTGATGGATCCTGAATCAAACATCCACTGCAGAAATTCACACAAAAAATGTAGAACTAGCAAATCTCATTTTTAGTACTAATGTACTCTGTACAAATGAGACACAGAACTCTGAAGAACATGAACATTTACATATCCCTAAATGCCTGGAAACCAGGCAACATGCCTAAGAATAATTTAATTCCTCCAAATCTGCCTTGAAATTTTTGTTAGCTTTTCCTGGCAATGTAGGTCTTTTTTGGGGGAAAAAAAATCCTCAACTAGTAGGTTGGATAGATCTTTCCACCAGCTGCTGCCTATGGCTTGTTCTATTTCAACAACCCAGTGGGCCAGTTTGGTGAGATTCTTAACAGAATGGAGAGTTATTATATCCTCCTTCTCCCCCTCCCTGTCTCTCTCTCATAATTACTCTCTCCCCTACACGGCCCTCAGCAACCACTAGGCCCCTGATCACAGCACACCTGTGCAGATGTGCATGTTCCTAAACAGGGGGCACTACACTAAGGAGAGGCCCCACGTCTGGTCCAGGTTTTACAAACCTGAAAACTGTGTGGATGTCAGCCTGAGGCTAAACCTGTGCTCTCCCCCCACCCCCCAAAAAAAGACTCCACGAGGAACCCGATGACGGAGGGTAGCAATCCCCATCCCAGGTGCCAGAGACCTACGTGATTATGAATTCCTACCCCTCACTGTTTTTAAAAGGAGAATCTTACTTTCTGTGTGAGAGGAATCCCGTACAGAATTCTGGGCCTGCATCTGATTTTAAAAAACAAACAATAAAAAAACCAAAAAACCCCAAATCAACAAAAGCCCTCATCTTCTACGATGCTAGGATTTTAAGAACACACCATTCCCGTCTTCTGGGACTCCACGATGTCAAGGCCCGGAAGATCAATCAAAACAATTCAAGGTTGGCCAAAAGTCAGTGCCAACTAAGTGGTTGGAGAGCAACCTTGTAAGAGAATGTAGAGCTGACTAGTCATCTGGGCAGCGACTGCACAGTGTCCCGTGGCAAAGTGCAGAGAGGCCTTGGCCAGGGAGGAGGCAGGCACATGCCCATCTCGATGACTGTCCCCTCCACCGTGGTCATCATGGAAGCGCCGCATGTGCTCATCTATTCAATCCTCATCTAACGCGTGGTGGGAGCCCTGCGTACTAACCCCTAAACCATTAGCACCTACTGCGGGTTAGGAACTGCATGCGGATCAGCAAGTTCAATACTCAGCAGAGCCCTGAGGCAGCGCTACCAGCATTCTCACCTCACACAGGAGGAAACTGAGGTGCAGAGAATTTAGTACCTTGGCCATGATCACTAAACTCAGCAATGGAGAGGCAGAATCACAATTCTCATTCAAGAAGTCGGGTTCCAAGGCCACCGCTTTCGCCACCACCAGAATCTACTGCCCAAATTCACCTTGCTTTGATGACCAAGGACAGCCCAGGTAGGTCCACGGGGTCCACGATGCAGGTACTTTCGCCTGCACCTTCTGACCCCTCAGCTTAACCCTAAATGTCTGCTTTTATTTGCTCTCTGTAAGGGTGGCCTGGTAGTGTTTTTGGCTCTTTTACAAACACACCTGCCCAAAAAAAGCCACCACAACTTGGCAGCAGTTCCATCGAGTTCAGGGCCCAGTATCTTGGACAATGCAAATTTTTCTTTCAAAGAGACTTCAGTAAAGCGCCTCCTTGCCAACGAAGTCTATAAACTAGTGAATGAGAGGATACTGGGCACATCACTTCTGGAAGGCTGCCCACTTCTGGAATCCTGCCCACTTCTGCTCTCCGAGCTGAAGCTTTCTGCCACCTGTACTCCTCCTGGCATTTAGGCCCCCCTCCCGATATCCCAGGCCCCGACTGCATGGTTCCTAACAGCTCAGCTTCTCCACAGGGGAATACGCGAAGCATTAATTCACAGTCACAAGAATTATCACATCTAGACAACTGGCCAATACCCTTTTTTTTTTCCTCTCACCTTCAAGTTCTCCCCAGGACTGCAGAAGGCTCAGCAGCCTCAGACACTGCCAGTCCCTGGGCAACGTAACCCTCCCAGGATCAATCAGGAGCCTGAACTACCGAGGTCCACAGGATATATGTGGCCCAGATTCACAACACTATGCCTCCAATCTCTTTGGCTACATTTACGGGTCCAAGGAACTACTTCCACCTAGCTCCAACATAACTGTTAACATAGTAAGGGTTTTGTGTGTGGCTAATACCCACCCGTCCATCATTCACGGTTTTCAAATAAGCAATGCAGATTTTAGGATCTAGGAGCCAAGCTGGTGCATATGTAAGTTATTGTAACAAAAGAGATAAAGGAATCTTATAAACAAATAACTAACTTACTCTTACATAACATCACATGCAACAGTTAGAAATTTAAGGGTAATTACTGTGTTCTAGTCTTTCAATCCCTTTAAAGGCTGCCTGCCTGCCACACCACTAATCAATGTATATTTTCTCTCTTTGAGAAGATACTGTGCCATTCTTATTTTGTTCCTCAGAATAAAGTTGTGTTTGATGCCTGACAATCAGCAACCCGTGACTTCTTAACATACAAGGGCCTGGATGTGAATTTTCAATTGAACCCTCTAACCCACAGGCATTCTGGCAAAGAACCAAACCAAATTCTTTGAAAAGTCCTCTGACTTTGCTAACTTACTCATTCTCCTTTTACAAAGGACAAGGATTTAGCAAACTTGGTGGGGAGACAGGAATACAGGATATTTTTAAATCACTTTAAATCAATCAGGAATTCGCTCCAAGCATATGATTCTATTCCTGTGATTAAATGAGCAGCTTGGTACTGGGTCCCAGCACACACTGGGTCTTCATCTCAGCTGCAAAAACCATGGAGGCTTCCTGGGCCCTAACCCACACTTGCCTACATTCTACTCCTCCATCCTCCCCAGGCTAGCTCTGAGTCCAGGGCAGGCTCTCAGCCTAAATTCAGAGTCCTAAAAAACCAAACCATCACTGAAAAATCTCTTCACCTTTCTGGGGCACCTGCGGGGCTCAGTGGGTTAAGCATCTGCCTTCGGCTCAGGTCCTGATCCCAGGATCCTGGGATGGAGCCCACGTTGGGCTCCTAGCTCAGCAGGGAGTCTGCTGCTTTCTCTGCCCCTCCTCTTGCTCATGCTCTCTCTCTCAAATAAATAAAATATTTTAAAAATAAAAATCCCTTCACCTTTCAAATACAGTGTCCTGGACATCATAGAAATCCAAGTTAGAGCGAAGTTAGATCAACCCTAAAGTAATGAGAAGATTAGTGTAAGCACTGAGCTTCAGATGCAGGCAGCCATCCCCATCCCTGTCGGGATTTTTAACCTTGGGCAAGTTACTCAGATCTCTCCATGGCACAATTTTATCATTTGTGAAACACACAATAAGCAAACGTACACCTCCCAGAGTTACTAGGAAGATTATATGAAATTGCGTATGTGAAGTACTTAGCTCTGTGCTTGATAATTAGAGCTTAATATAATTAACACTACCACAGTGTTTACTAGGGGCCAGCCGCAGCTCTTAAGAGTTTTGCACAGATGGCCTCAATGAACCCTTACTGCAATGACCATCCCCATTCTGCAGATGAGGAAACAAGCACAGAAAAGTTAAACAATCTGCTTGATGTCACACAGCTGTGTCGTTACTACCGTCATCACTACTAGTATCCAGCATCTCTTACTGCCATTTATACAATTCATATTTGAAACAGAAATATTTGCTAGGAATTTTTTTTTTCACT
Organism: Vulpes vulpes; assembly: GCF_048418805.1. NCBI lineage: Eukaryota > Metazoa > Chordata > Mammalia > Carnivora > Canidae > Vulpes > Vulpes vulpes. Next base: position 136,999,375 of record NC_132781.1, read on the forward strand.
GCTTCTAAAAGCTTGCAAATTCTTGTAAAGGAATCCTCAAGTTAGCCCCAAATAAAACTCTCGGCTGTCCCTTTAACTTCTTTTTCAGAATAAAGAGAGACAAAAAGGCTGCCTGTGGACTTTGCCCACCTAGTTGTCTCTGAGCCCCAGGGAGAGGGGTGGCTCCAGAGAGGTCAGGGCAAAGGAGACAGGGGAGGGGCCAATGCTGCTCTTCAACAGGGTTAGGTGGCTGCTCCCTAGCTGCCCTCAAAGAGGAAAAAAAAGGTCCTCCAGGGACTAAAGGTAGCTGCCGCCTGAGGTTTAAGCCCTAGCTCCTGCAGGGCACTGGGTTCAGGGTCTGAACCGTGAGGTCCAGCCAGGAAGGGGAGGGGCAAGGCTTGCCTGCACAGGCACCGCGCTTTATTAACTCACTCTTGAACACTGGGGGAGTCTCCTCACACTTTGGCCAGTACCCTCTGGGGGTGATCCTTAACCAGAACCTATTTTGACTACCGGTGCCTGTGGGTATGTATTTGGTTTACTTTAAGGAAAACAATGCTGGGAGGGTAAAATCTCCAAAGATGTTTTTATAGCAGGATTTTTTTTTTCAGCAAAAACTATACTATGCTCATTGTATACATGAGGAAAGAAAAAAAAAAAACTAACATAAGCCAGACAAGTTTATGAGTAATTACATCGCCTATTTTTCAGCTCATTTGGCATAATGCACATGAAATGGCCTTTAATCGCCATTCTTCTAGGCAAATAATTACAGTAAGAGAGATGGGCTGAGGCATAGCAAGAAATCACATTGATGTAGGTGGAGGAGCCAGACAAAAAAAAGCAATAAATAATATGAATATTTTAAAAATTACTTACAACCCAAGTTACTGATTAAAAATTTATATAATTTATCTTGTGCCTTCTAAGGTAAAAAACTGAATTGATAAGCCATTCCTTCCACTGATAAGTAACCTCATTTTCTGAGAGCTTCACTAAGAGGCTCCATTCTCTTGAGTTCACTGGCAAATCCCTGTGCCCTTCCAAACAGAGAGATCTGTGGGGAGCCTGTCTAAAACGTGTAACATACAGAGAAAAGCACTTTCCATTTTCTTCTGCATGGTGTATGCCCACAGGTGAGAGAATTAAGAACAAAACCACAAATGCAACCATTATCTCAGCTTTTTATCACATACCTGACCATAAAATCAGTTTCTTTAAATATGCTCATTCATCATCTCTTTATTAAATACAATGCATTCTGGAGATCACAAAATGCAAACACAACAAAAGGTGAACTGAAATTGTCCCTGTTTTAATGAGCAAGTGGACAATCTTTCCGAGTGGGTATCTTTTTAGAACCTGATCCCTGAACTACCTAAGGAAAAAAAAAAAGGACATTCTAACCAACACGGTACTTTAAAATTACACAGAATTCGTGGAAAAGTGTAATTACACGTATGGTCACTTTTAATAACACGAGTTTTGGGCAGCTGGTGTATGTTTGCATTTAAGATACAAAACTCTTCAAAACTCGGCATTTCCAGGAGATAAATGCACACATACTACAAGGCACCACTACCAAACCAGAATATGTATTCACTATAACGTATCTGTACCACTTCTGTCCCCCAAAAGTCACTTTATGCTATGGGGATTTCCCGATCTTAATAAATAGAAATTTCGAAAAATGGTTAAGACAATTAATTGATGGGAAGTGAAGTGCTTTTTCACACTATCAGCATCACAGATGTGAAGACACAGTGATAACATCATTTTACAAAAGCAGATAAAAGAGCAGATAGACATGTGTACACTAGAGTTCTGTTATGCAACTGACAAGAACAAGTTCCAAATCAAGATGGAAGTTAAAAAGCAAAAGCACGTCACACTTGGAAAGCCAATATGATATACAGGTATCTTCCTTCCAATCACCGAAAAACCTATACACATTGTCATGAAAAAAATGATCACTATCTAGGACCTACCTGCAACTGGCATATAAAAGCTGAAGAGGCCAGCAGTGACACAACCCAACAATTCTGCAAAGCAGGTAGTTTCCTCTACTGACCTTTCCAGTAAAAAAGCTTGATTCTGAACCAAACACACCTTCTCAAACTTCTGAGGGACACCACCCCCGCCCCTCAAACTAATCGTAGGGTATTTTCTTTGTAACAACCAAAAACACTTGCTCCCCCAAGTGTAGGCAACTTCTGTTTCTAAGAAACTACCCTCTACTGATTTTTAGCTGTTGTATTTCAAGAACAGTGTAACCTATCAAAACCCATATGGGGAGGAGGTTCTTTTTTTAAAGATAAAAACCCATCTGTGGCCTTCTGGGGAGAACTCACCAAATTCCCAATGATTCCCACCTTGAAGATCCATTACCGTAACAGCATGCCTTAGAAATGAACTTGTCTTCTCCCGTCTTCTCCCATCTTCTCTACCCGTCTTTAAAGTTGCAAAACGCGACCCATAGCTAATGAAACATTAAAATAGAATCCAACATAAAAGCCCGGGTCAATAAGCTTGGCGAATGTCCCGCCTCACAGCTAAAAACTTGAACCTCATTACACTGAAATGACAGTCTTCTGCTGCTCTCAAAACCCGGAACTGCTTTATCCAGTCCTACTTCGCACTGAATGACAAAGAGGAGAGGAACGGGACAGAAAAAGAAAATAGAAGAAAAAAAAAAAAAACCAACGTGTCGCTTCCAAAGCCCCCAGATGAAGAGTAAACTCAAACCACCAACGGTGCTGCAGCTCCACCGGGGATTAACGGGTGGAAGGGAGACCTTTTTGATATTAATAGCACTCAGGGAAGCCGAAGACTGTCCCCCAGGTCCAGCTCACACGCGCTGTGCACTCGTGTGACAGCCCTTCCACTCCCACCCTCGCATTTCGGGCTGGAATTCCGGCCACCGGCGTGTGGATCCCGGGGACCGGTGGGTCCGTGCGGAGCGGCCGGCCTGGGCTCCCCGGGGCTCTTTGTCCTGGGATCTGCGGGGCACCTCCTGCCCTGGGGGACCGAGTGCCAGGGCTGGGTGGCCCGACGGTCCCCCACGACGGCCCGGCCCTCCCCGGCCGGCTCCAGGGCGCCGGGCAGCTCCCTCCAGGCTCGCCCCGCGCGCCCGAGAGCTGGATTTCCGGGCAGTTCCGAGGACCCCGCTCGATGTGAGCCTCCCGCGACCGGCCCAGGCCCGGCCGGCCCCAGACGCCCCGAGGCGCACTTCCCCCACCCCGGAAGACGAGGCCGGCAGCTCCGGAGGGCGGGGGCTCGGGGCGAGCTCCGGGGACCCCCGCCGCCCCGCCCGCCCCGCGGATGGGCCCGGGCAGCGACCCCGCTGCAGCCGGAGGACGCGGGGAAGGCTCCGCTCCCGCCGCTAACTCCAGGGCAACGGGCTGCGCGCTCTCCTCGGTGAAGGACCCCGGAAAACCGCAGCCGGCGACCGTAAGGATCCTCCCAAGTGCGCGGGAGCGGAGGGGTGCGGACCGGCCCCGCAGCGCCCGCAACTCGGGGCGCTCGGAGCCCGGCGGCGTGCAGGGCCAGCGCCGAACAGGGCCCGAGACTCGGGAGCTCGGGGGCGGCCGGAGCACGCAGGGCCGGGCCGCGAACCCGTGAGGCCGGCGGCCCGCTTCCCTCCCGGCTCGGCTCTGCAGCGGCGGCGGCTGGTGACAGGAAGAGAGCGGCCGCCGCCGCGCGCACGCACGGCCTCCCCCTCCCGGGCGCACACACACCCGGACCCGCCGCCGCCGCCTACCTCCCCCGCCGGCCGGCTTCCTTCCTCCGCGGGGGCCCGGGCTGCAGCGGCGGCGGCCTCCGACGCGCCTCTGACCCGGCCCCGACCCGCCCGCCGTCCCCGGTCCGAGCGCGGCGCCTCCGACCCGCTAGCCCGCCGCGCTCACCGCGCCCGCCGCGCCCGCCGCCTGCTCCGACTCCGCTGCAGCCGCCCGAGCCGCCCGCCCGTCCGCCGGCAGCTCCAGCGCCCGCGGCCCGCCCCACCCCCGCCCCGCCCCGGCCCCGCCCCGCCGCCGGCCCCGCCCCGCCGCCGGCCCCGCCCCCGCGCCCGCCGCCAATCACCGCGCGCGGCCCCGCCCCCTCCGCTGGCGCCGCCCCCTGGCCGCTGCCACTCACCGTGCGGGCCCGCGGGCTGGCGGCGGAGGGGCGGAGCTCGGGCGCCGCCGACCCTTCCTGCCGCCCGCCCCGCCGGCCTTCCGCCCCCCGCCCCCCCCGCCCCCCCCGCCGCGGGGATGCCCCGGGCACCCGGGCCGCGCGCTGCCTCCGCCGGGAGCGCCTTGCTCCGCGCTCGCCCGCCCCACGGCCGCGGCCGGCGTGTCCCGGCCCGGAGGACGTGGAGGACGAGCCCCGACCTGCAGGCTGCGTCCCTAACCGGGGCGTCTGCAGACGAGCCCCCAGCGCCCCAGCGGAGTGCCGGCGGCGGGGACGCCCCGGGTCCCGGCTCGGCGACGCGAGGAGGCCCCGCAGTCCCCGCCGCGCCGCCCGCGTGGCGCCCGGGGCTGAAGGCAGGGTGGACCCGGAGCCGGAGGGGCGGGCGCCGCTGCCCGCCGCGAGCCCCTGCAGCCCGCGCCGCCGCCGGGAGCCAGGCGGGCCCGCGGACAGGGAAGCGTCTGCGGACGGGGGCGCGCGCCGGCCGGTCCCTGCCAGCCTCGGCTCCGCCAGCAGATGTGGGGCGGGCGGGCGGACCGCGGCCCCTCTCGCTGCTCAGGGTGCGGGCAGTGCAAGCTCCCGGGAATTACAACGTCCCGAAAACCTGATGTCAAATGCAGGTTCTTCCACCAAGAATCATTACTAAGTTGCTAAAACAACAACAACAACAACAACAACAACAAAACCCTGATGTTGGTTCAGACCTAACAATGAGGCCAAGGTGGAAGGCCAACAACCTGTGTTAAGTCTGCCCTTTACTCTTAGGCTGGGTAGGGGTCTGCTTTTTAAACGTCTATTCCCAGATTCCTCTATCAGCACTTCTGAGCCCTTTCTACAGCTCTTAATTTTCTTGCAAGGATATTCTTTTTTTCCTTTTTTTTTTTCTTAACAAGCATTTAGACTTTTGTCAAACCCTGAACTTGGTGCTTTTATTCCTGTGGGTGTCAGAAGTAAAGAATATCCTGAAACCTGAGTATCGTCCAAAAATAAAATCATTTTTAAAGGCGACTCACACTCTTAACAGGAAAGTGAGTCCTACTTGACATTTTGGGTCCCGGCCTTTCTGTAACTCCAACAGGTCTCTTGTACAGACAGAGAAATAGAGAGCTACCTTCATGTTTAAGAATCCACTTTATCTAAAAGTTCACCCAAGCCGTGGCCTTTCCACCTACTCTATGAAATGAAGGGCCTCATGTGTTGTTTGCCTCCACTCCATAAGTGAAGAGTCTCACCCTGTAGAATTACTTTGACCCAACCCAATAAGTTGAGCTGTAACTGCTGTGATGTTTAGTTTCCTTTAGGCTTTCATCTGAAGAAACCTTGCCAGCCGCCTCCTCCTCTTACACACGATGAGTTCCTGGAAAGGTACTTATGTACCGTTAGGTTGGGGATCTATTCCCCTCAAACTTAAAAAATCATGAAATCTTTAATTGAGCTCCCTTCCTTTTTTTTTAAGATGGTCTTCAGCAATTTATATTTAATATTTTCCATCGCACTGAACCACAGAGCCTAAGTCCAAAGGGGGTGTGTTGGGAGGACAACGGGGCTCTCTTTTTGACAAACTCAGTAATTTCAGTCTTTGTTTCATCCATATTGACACCTGCCCCCCGTATCACTAACATTAGCTTTCTTAATTTTCATTTTCCATCGATTTCTATGAAATAATAAAAAGCAACAAAACACCAGTACTCAAACTTTAAAGTAAACCTTTTTCCTGAATAAAATCTTATCTGGGCTTGCAAGATGTAACTGGGATATGAAGCCACGTGGTGAGGCCAAGGGGAACCTCTAAGGTCTTTGTGCAATCCACGTTATTCTCTCCTGGGGTGTGTTGCAAATGCATTTTCTCTATCCTTACTGAATTAGAAATGCTGGGGCTGGAGCCTAGCAATCTTTTTAAATAAGCCTTCCCAGTAGTCTCAGGGAAACTAAGGTTTGAAAGACTTTGCTCTGGGCCTAGGGCATCTGGGAACACAAGCTGAAATCTGCTGCAAGGAAATGCTCAAATGGGCCCAGAAACGCCACCCTTCCATCAATAGCAGCCAAAGGCTTGGCTGGCAGGTGGTGCCACCACCAAAGAGATCAAGGTGTCAGAGGATGTACAATTTCCCAAAGGAAGACAGGGATGTCATATACAACTGGCAACTGGAAGTCAGACCTAAGAGAGACAAGGACCCCCAAGCACCCTGAAAGGCTTCCAGCAGCCACAGCAAGCTAAGTGTCCTCTCCAAAGACGACTGGTAGGATACTCTCATTTGCCACCATCACCCAGCTACTGTAATAAAGTGAGGGCTAGAATACAATTCCTTCAGACTCTAAACCCAAGGATGTAGTTTAGAATTCAAAAAGTAAAATAAAATAAATATAACAAATGCCTTAGAACCTTACTTCTCAACAAGAGGGCCAGAGACCAGCAGGGCTGACACCATCTAGGAGCATGTTAGATATGCAGCATCCCAGGCACTATCCCGGACCTACTTACTCAGCCACAATCTGCATTTTAACAAAATCCCCAGGTGACTGATGTGCAATTTAAAGTTTGCAAGGCTCTGTCTCAGCAGGGGTCCTCAAATCTGGCTACAGCACTTGTAACTGCCTGGGGAGCTTTCACAAATCCCAATGCCTTGGTCTGTACCCCAGAGAGATTATATCAAAACCTCTGTGGGCAGAACACAGGCATCATTGTGGCCTTTGTAGTCCCTCACGTGGTTCCAATGTGAAGCCAGGACTAAGAACCACTGCCCTGGGGGACCCAGGTAGCAAAGTGTCATCAGGAAAGCCAGCTGGGAGAGACCGGAGCCGAGCCGGAATGACTGGGCTTATGGGAAGCAGCTGGTACTAGCATACCACACAGGAATGTGAGCCCAGATTTGCAGACCTTCTAATTCTCACAGAGAAGCTGGAAACCCAAAATTTGATTGGCAATTTCTCAATTACTAAGTGCTGGTGATTAATTCAGCATTTTTTGAAACCTAGGTTAGGCCACATATGTGCAATGACCACCAGTTTATGGCTTTATGATGCCTTACATTATAAAACTAAGTGGACCTCAACCAGAAAAAGGACACCCAAGAGGACAACTAACTTGTTGGAAAGTCAAACTGCTGGTCTACAGGCCCATGTATTTTCAGTCTTCCATTTTCTACGGCACCAAACATTGCAGGCACTCAACCGCTGAGAGAGGGCAGTGGGTGAGATCCCTGCGCAAGCCACCCTGGGGCCCAACACTAAGAAATTTGGCCTATTATTTTAATTCTTCCTCTCTCCTGCCTTGGTAACTGAAATGCTTGGTAGGGTGGTGGTGGGGGAGTGTCAACCCTTGTATTACTTAGCTTAAGATCTTCCACTATTGTGGGTTAACTAGGTTAAACACATACTAAAAGAAACATGAAAAAAAAAATGCTGGAAAGCTTCCAAGCAGAGAATTCATAAGGCCACCAGTACTATACTTCCTGTTCTGTTGTTTCTGAGCTTGAACAAGCTGTTAACCATGGTGAAGTACTAGAAAGAGTGGCAACTTCTTGATTGTACCCAGAGAACGTGCCCGATCATAATCACCTGTACCCCAAGTTCTCTGATCATCATCTGTTCTCTAGGCATCCCTGTCTAACCCTCATAAACTGTTGGGAAGAAGACTCAATAAGTCAACCAGTATGAGATGCAATTGAATGAGTCACTTGGATTAGTAGTGTCAGTTATATTTTACTCAGTATCTGCCCCCAAATCCCTTGAAATAAGAAGCTGGCCTTAAAAAAAAAAAAAGGTTACACTATAATAATCTCAGAGTTGATAAAATGTGAAACACAGAAACAAATTTTTGTGTAGTTATTTTCTTGAATTCAAGGACAGCTTCTTTTTATTTTTGTGTAACTCCAGCAGCTAACAGACTGCTTGGTACATAGTGGGCACTCAGCAAAGGAGAAAGGGCTGGAAGGTTCAAGGAAATGCAATACAGATTCCTGTATTTGTGATTGTTGAAACAATAGTATGCAAGTGTGATTCAGAAAGAACCTCTGAGAGTCTGAGGAAGTCAGAGCCAGATTTGGGGACAGAGTGAAAGGCCCCCAGGCTGCCAGTCTATAACTGGTGCTAAAACATCAGCAGGCATGGAACAATGAGACAACCACATGCAAAGAAAAATGAACTTCAGTACTGATAGCCACCATATAAAAAATTGACTGGAAATGGATTAAAAACTTAAAAATTTCAGAGCCTACAAAATTCCTAAAAGAGGGTATTGGTTTAGAAAAGATTTCTTAAAAATTAGGACACAGAAAGCATCAACTATCAAAGGGAAAAAAAAACCCGATAAACTGAACTTCATCAAAATTGAAATGTTTGGGGCATCTGCGTGGCTCAGTTGGCTGGGCATCCAATTCTTGGTTTCAGCTCAGGTCCTGATCTCAGGGTCATGAGATCGAGCCCCCACGTTGGGCTCAACAGTCAGTGTGGAGTCTGATGGAGACACTCTCTCCCCCTCCAACAGTCCCCCTCATTTGCTTGCTTGCTCTCTCTCTCTCTCTCTCTCAAAATAAATAATAAAATCTTTAAAATAAAGCTGAAATCTTGTGCTCTTCAAATGACACCTGTGAAAATAAAAAGCCATATCTTGGGAGAAAACATCTACAAAATGTATATCCAACAAAGGACTTGTATTGAGAATGCATTAGGCGCTCTCACGGCACACTAATGAAAAGAAACAACACAGTTTTTTAAAATGGAAAAAGATTTAAACACTTTACCAAAGAAGATATGTGAATGACAAACTCAAGCACAGAAGCTAAACATCTTTAGTTATTAGAGAAATGCAAATTAAAACCACAAGAAGAGACTCAAACAGAAAGTTGCGTGCCAATGTTCACAAAAGCATTATTCGCAATTGCCAAAAGCCAGAAACAACCCAAGCGTTCATCAACTGAAGAAGAGATGAACAAACGTGGTATATGTGCACCCAATGGAATAGTATGTGGCCATAAAAAAGGCACGGAGCTCAGATCCATGTCACGATGTGGATGAGCCTTGGAAACATTCAGTGTAAATTCTGGAATATTTCCTCCTGGCTTTGGAAAGCCTCCTTGAAATGTCCTGGGCGCCCGGTGGAGTATACCTCCCATCCCTCCCTGGGAAGCAGCACGTCTATACCTCCCGCCCAGCAACCTTCTCCTGGGGTCTGTCTCCCTCTGCCTTCCTGACACTCTTTGGCATGGGCTCTGTGAAGCTACCTCACTTTGATTAAAAATCTTTTACAGAGCTTACGGGACACTTAGCTTTCAGCTCCCTGAACTAACATCACACTCTGGGCTTGCCTCTTAGGCACTAAAACAGAATCACCTTGCTTAGACTTGGTTGATACAAGATTTTCTTCACCACTATTTACAGGCTCTCTCTCTCTGTCTCTCTCTCAGTGACACACATACAAGAAACACACACACACACACACACACACACACACGCTGCTACATCATGTGTTGTTAACAACAGATTTCTCTCTCTGAGTGCCACTTTTCCTCAACCTTCTGGAACCACCGTATTCCAATACAAGCAACTCACTTAGATCCATAAGCATGTGCCAGTAGAGCTAAGAAAACAATTCTGAGACATTCTATTTTTTTTATTTGAAAATTGAGCTTGCATTTGAAGAGTGACAAGTGTAAATACAATGAGAAGCAAGCAAATAAAGTGGGTTTTTTTTTTCTGATTCGAATAACTGGAAATTTAACCCATGGTTGAGGATATTCCACACCCAAAGCTTTGAGCGCAGGCACAAATTGCAAGGGTGCTATTACAGCTGTCTGGGTAAAAGGATTTGCTTAAATATGCTCATGTTGGCCCTGCCAGCATAAAAATTAAGGGTAAAGTCATACCGATAGATAATGAGCCCTTTATCAAGGGAACTGTGTTGGACAATCTCACTGCTCAGAAAGAATTTTTCAAAAGAAACCCTAGCCTTTGTTCCCTCCACTGGAGGAGGTCCAGAACTGTCAGTGCTTCTGACAGAGCCTAGCCCGAGTATTCAGACAGCCTCGCAGAATAAAGGAAACCCATTACCATCAGTCTCCCCACGCCAGCTCCAAGCCCACAGCCTTGCCTCTGGGTCTTGCCAAGCTGCGTAGGCAGAGAAAACACTGCGGATCAGGTAAGGCTGCATTCTGACAGGACCGATCCTTCTAAAATCGGTTACGGTCTTTTATTTTAACACCCCAAATCTTTGCTGGGTGGATACATCATAATGTTCACAAGGATTTCCTTTCCTTGGTGATGAATAAAATGCATCCCGAAGGAATGGATGACCACTCATGATTTAGGATGCTTTCTAGGTTATCGGTTTCTTTAGCCACTAATGTCTTCTGTTTTCCGTTTTATGAAGGGAGCTGTGCTTACGATGGCTTTTGTGTTGGATTTCAACATTTAAAGAGGACTTTCCCATGAATCGTTTAATATGATGCACTGGTCCTGGGTTGCAGACAGAGCACGCATCACGATTTCTGTCTTATAGATGAAGAAACAGACTCTTGAGGCCTGTGTGATGTGGCCCAGGTCCCAGTAGCAGGAGCAAATCTCCACTTGGGCCTCCCGCCTGAGGACTATGGTTCTTGCTGCCTCTGTGCTCAGTGATCCCTCCCCCTTCCGTTAATGCACCCCTTATCCTGAATTTGTGACAGGCTGCTTTGAGGCAACTCTCCACTGCGATTATCCACTCATCTATCATCACTACCCATCAAAGAGAAACTCTGAAGAGCTCCCAGAGGATTTGGGTTCATCAACACAGAATTCCAGACCTCTGGGGCCACCTGGGCTCTCTCCTCGGGTAATCCTGAATCACAGAGCAGCCTGCTGCTTCTAGCGTACCCCCTCTCCTTTTCGGATACAGAGACCGAGGCCTAGAGAAGTTGGGTAACTACTCTGTGCTATAAATTTACTTGATGCTCCAAGCCACCAGCTCCTGAGTGACAGCATTGTGACAAGTACTGAAGGCTCCTTGACTTGGGCGCCGGCCTCACTGGGGTAGCTTGTGGCCTCACTGGTACCAATCCAGTTTAGCTAGTGCCTGGTAAATACTGGCCAAATAGAATAGGCACTGTTGAGTTATTAAAGATTTATGGTTCGTATACATGCTGGCAGGCCTGTCAACAATGCCCTTGTAAAGATGACTAATCTTGCGCATAACTTAGGCACTGTGCCACTTGAAAAGCCGGAGAAGCTATGCAGGCTGATGATGCAACCTAAGGCAGGACTTCTTCAAACCTGAAATGCCATAAAATACTTGACCACACAATTCTGTGGCAAAGGTAGAGGCAATTCCTGCTATTTCTTTTTTCAAGATCTTATTTATTTGAGGGAAAACGAGCAAGAGAGAGGGGCAGACAGAGAGGCAGAAGCAGACTCCCCACTGAGCAGGGAGCCTGACACAGGGCCCTATCTCAGGACCCCGGCCGGGATCATGACTTGAGCCAAAGGCAGATGCTTGACTGACTGAGCCACCCAGTCGTCCCTCCCCCTCCAACCTGCTATTTTTTAAATCACTGAATTTGAAGAGAAAAAAAGATACATGTCCATTCCCAAGCTGTTTACCCAACCATGAATGTCAGCACACACACCCACATGCCCACCATACCTCCATGCCTCAATCCATGGTGGAGCCCATTTAAATCATATCCTAATATTCCTCTCATTCAGGGAATATTCCCTCACCAATCCCTGTGCAATACTAAAATCCCAGGGTTACTAAGTCTGAAAAGCTCACTCTCTCCCTCACATGAGGCTCCCTGGCTTACAACAGGCTACCCTGCAGAAGGCTACAAGGCCATTTGTCTAGATTCAAAGCAGTATCATACAAGTGAGCACGAGAGCTTTTACTCTGAGGTGGGCCACGTTGATGTGCTTTTACTCTGGTAAGAAGCTTTAGCTGTATCTAGGACTTTCCACCACCAGAAAGCTCAAGAATAGAGAAGTTTCCTTACAAGAATAGGTCTTTCTTCCCCCAGCAGGTGAATGCTCTTGCCCTATGACCACCTCCCTGCAGAAGAGGTTGTTGGGCCAAGCTCATCAACAGAAACACAGTCTACAGAAACACAAAATGAGGTGGAACAGAGGAAGGACAATAAGAGTTAACAGCACTTATAAATTGAGCCTTGTGCTTTACAACACATCTGAATTCGTTGATTCCCCACAGCCACCTTAGGAGGTATGTCTAGTACCATTTCTCTCACTGTTTACAGATAAAGGCATCTGGGGGGCACAGAAAGGTTAGGGAGCTGGGAGGGCTGAGCTTTGAACTCAAGCAACTTGGTTCCAGACAACTTATTCTAAACGAGGGGGTTTACGTTGTTACCTTGCAGGCCAACTCCAGCCACACCTGCTTGTGTAAACAAGTCCAGTTGTCTATGGTTGCTTTCACATCACCACAGCAGTTAATAGTTGCAACAGGGACTACATGGCCCACAAAGCCTAAAATATTTACTCTCTGGCTCTGTACAGAAAAGTGAGCTGACCCTTGCTCCGAATTACCCTGGGGAAGAAGAAGGACTGTCCATCTCACACCTTTTAAAGATGTTAAGTAGACCTGGAGCCTCTTGTTATAGAAGCCAACAACTGAATATCTGGAGGACAGCTTAGCATCGATCTAATTCTTTCGTGTCTGATTTAAAGATGAGAAGATGCGTCTGGGACAGGAAAAATTTTGCCCACCCTGAGTGATAACAGCAGAGCCAGGTCTAGAATCTGAATCTCCACCACACAGTTCTGCTGTGTCTGAGATAATTGTCAATTATCAATTAACACCTCAGCAGCAATTAGTTGAAATGAGTTAAGAACAAGACTGGAACAAATTAAAGGTACCATCTAGTAGGTGGAAGCCAAAGGGAAGTATAGAGACCAAAGGGGAGCAAACACAGTCCTTGCTGATCGAGGAGGAAGGCCACCCCAAGGCCAACTGCACCTACTTCACAGCCTTCACCTACTCAAGCCTGCCTGCACTCCCAGCCCCTGACTTCTCACTCAACTAACAGAAATTGCCTACTGGACAGTCAAGAATCAAGGAGTTTATAAATGTTATTAACCCTGTTATTTGGTTAGTCCTAACTATACATTTCTTGAGGGGAAATTCCAAAGGTCACAAACACATGAAGTATAGGGTCTGCAAAGCAGGCTGTACCCTAGGAAGTCCCAATGCAAATACTGGGCCTGGTTATTTCCTAGTCATTTTCGACACTCATTCATAAGAAAGCTCATGGAAGATCTTTATTTATGATCATTTTCATCACCAGTAATCTGCCCAGACCTCATTTTCATTTTGGAGCTTCCAAAGAACGCACTGTCAAAACCAGCTTCTTCATGACTTTTCCTCTAGCACGTTCTGCTTTATTTCTTAGGGAATAAAGTACATACTTTGCCCCAGTGCGACTGAAAGCTCAACTCCAGCTGCTTCTCTTTGGGCTTTGGGGAGTCTCAGCGTTAAGGAGATACTGAGGAGAATCAGAAGAGCTGGGCTGTGCTACATAATTATCCAACTACAGAAATGCAAATGATAGTTTTAAAATCAGTATGATTTCAGAGCTAGTGCCCTGCTTTGTTGAATCAGCTCAAAACTACACAATCCAAATAATACACCAGGCTCCTGACGTTCATCACTATCTGATATAAAATTCTAGAAATCTCAGGAACTTCAGACGCTGTAACAACTGCAGTCTAGAGAGATGGAATATTTCGTAAAAATGATCAACCTGTTTGGAATGGCTTTTGCTTCCGTCTTGTGGTTCATTCCCTTGGTTGGGATGTAGTGGCCAACCTGTACTACTTGGCGAGCCCCTGCTTTTCCAGGACTTGCCACCCTAGTCCTACCACGGTTCCCAAGGACTAGTCCAGGAGCACCCATGTCAACTACTGTGACGTGGGATCAATGAGTCAATGTGGGCCAATCCCAACTAGCCGCAGGTGAGCCAGCGAGTGCCTTTCCCGGGACTCTGGAGTCTGTGATGAGAGTCAGATTAGCTTCCCTGAAGTCTGAGCTCTAAACCAAGGGATCGATAAGCCAACAGCTGCCGATCCCTTCACGTGTGACAAGAAGAGGCCTGGGATCAGTGAGGAGAAGGGAGGCCAAAGCAGATTGGAAGAACGAGAGACCCTAAAGTCACCAGTTTGCGATTTTAGGTTTTCGTGGAACCCGGCTGCCAGTTCCTCTCGGTAACCTGCGTGATGCATCTATAGCCTCTTGGAATAAAATGTTCCTTTGATTTAAGCTTGTTGGGCTGCGGTTTCTGTCGGGCGGCACCAGACGCCTGAAGGACGGAGGAACGCGGACAATTCCTAGGAGAGGAAAGGGCCACGACTCTGCTGGGAAACGTGAATCCACTCGGAAGGCTCGGCTGCAGGTCCCTGAACTGCTTCTAGGACGATCCGAGGCCCATCCATCAAGCCACTGACTTGGATTCAGTGGTTCGTAGTTTCCTGATGTTCCTGCCGTCATCGTTTTAGTGCATAACAAGCGGCAAGGGGTGGGGAGGCCCAGAGGAGAGAGAAGCAAGGAAAGGAGCCGACACCTGCACCTGCCGAAGCCCGCGTCCGCCTTCCCTGGGACCAGGTGTGGCTCTGGCTCTTGCTCGGCCTAAGGACAGCCCCGCTGCCAGCCGCCTCGCCCCCCAACCGCTTCCCTCCTCCGGCCGCACGCGAACCCCAGGTGTCGCATTGCACCCAACAGACTCGCCTACCGATCGACCTCTGTCTCTTCAGCTCCACTGCTGCTATTCCAACCCAAAGTCGCGCCACCCGGCAGCCAGGGAACCCAGCTCCTTTCTCTCTCTCTCTCTCTCTCTCTTTTAAAGATTTTATTTATTTATTCATGAGAGACAGAGAGAGAGAGAGAAAGAGAGAGAGACCCAGGCAGAGGGAGAAGCAGGCCCCACACAGGGAGCCCTCGGCGGGACTCGATCCCAGGACCCCGGGGTCACGCCCTGGGCCGAAGGCGGCCCTAAACCACCAAGCCCCCCAGGCCGCTCTGTCTCCTTTCCGAGAGCAGACCCAACTTTCCCAACCCCAGGGTCCCAGCCCCGGAAGGCTTCTGAAACATCGATCCTGTGATGACATGCCTCTGGCCCTAAAAGCACATGGTACACATGGTCCCTTTTAAATACCTTGTGTTTATCCACGAGTGGAGGGTCATGATTTCCAATCACCTGGAAGCTTTAAAAACGAAAAAACAAACAAAAAAACCTACGCTCAGGTCTCACTTTCAGGAGTTTGGATTTAATTTTCTGGAATGAGATTCTCTGGTCAGTGTTTCTAAAACGCTCCCCAGGTGATTCTGATGGGCAGCCAGAGTTGTGGAAACCACTCCGCGTGTGTAGGCCAAACTCCTTACCACGGGCCCGGCAGTCTCGGGCCTGGCTGGCTTCTCTTCCCTCTCCCTGTGCCACGTCCCCAGCCTTTGTTCTCCGGCCACGTGGGCCTTCTTTCAGTTCCTCAAAATCCCCACACTCCTTCCTGCCTGGGTAGAGGGCCTCTAAGCAGGTTCATCCTCTGAGGCGTCCCCTTTCCTCCCCGGAGCTGCACCGTGTACCACCACCTCCGGGAAGGCTCCCCTGGAATCTCCGGCTAGGCCAGCCCCCCACTCTGGGCTCAGCACACTCTTCCTTTACACCCTAGTCACGGTGCCTCTTTCTACGACGTGTGAATGATCTGTGAGCACTGTTCGGCTTCCTCAGCAGACTTTAACCTCTGTGGAGGCAGAGGCCACGTTTGCTCTGCTCACCTCGCCATCCCCAGCCCCCGACTCTACCTGTGAGAGAGGGCCCCCTCTTGATATGTGGATGAAGACCAATAAGAGAAGGGGGATATTTACTCAGAGCAGGCTACCTGGCTGTGGAAATTAAAATTCTGCGCAAAAAATTTTTTGATACAAAGGTAGCAAAAACTTCAAAGCATAGCCCAAGTCTTGAGTAGAATGCACAGTACAATACTCCAAGGCGCATGTGGTTGAGGGCAGGTTGCATGATGGATGGGGGTGGGGTGTAAGAAAACTTCTGAGGACAGGTGACTGCAGGAGAAGCCTCTGCCCTCTGCTAAGTCTGGGCTTTCATTTCGTCCCCCTAGACCTCTGCCTGTGGCTCAAGCAGCATGTCCTGAAAGCAGGAAAAGGGAGCACTTGCCCAGCAGCCCTGCAGGGTCACTGGAGCCCACATGGCTTTGCCTGGGTGGCAGAGGTAGAAATCACCCTCGCTTGGTAGTTAGACGCGAAATTGGACTCCTCAGTTTCGAATCCCTGCAGGTAGCTCTGCTCCTTGCTTGCTGTGAACCACGTACACGACCAGGCCTCTGTTCCCAGACTGTACCATAGGGACGATAACAAAACCTGCCTAACGGCAGGTATATAAGATTATATCATCTCTTTATCATGGTAATGACAAAAAAAAATATGCATTCCAGCCAACAGAAGCATGAATTCTCGCTAACACGAGCCTTCCTCAGCCATCGTGCTTATAATTTTGTTCTTGTTCTAAGAACTCTGCAAGGTTCCCCATTTTGCTTCTGTGTTGACAGATCTGCAGTTGTAGATCTTCCCCCGTGCAAGCCAAACCGTCTACCGTCAAATGGGGAAAAAGCTACCGGTTTCTGAATGTGATCAAAGTGCAACACACTGACGATTTCTGAATTTTAGATAAATCGTATAACTGTGCAGATGGTGTGCTTCCCAACTCTGTGCACTGGAATGTCACTGCTGAGACTATCCACGAAGCTGTGCTAGCGTTTCCATGACCCGTAGGAACTCTACAGGCATGTCTGTCAGCTTCTGGAGTGAAGACAGAAAGCTTTCACCAACACCCCTGTCTTGGAGCGTCACAGAGGCAACATGCGACACAGAACACCCCTCCTTCTGACCCCCCAGGATCACTGCAAATGCATTGCCAGCGACACGAACAAGGGGCATCCCATTTGTTCATGTGCTCTGGAATGGGAAGTGCTGAGTGCACGGTGACACCCGAAGGCTCAGAGAACTGGATATGTTACATATTTTAATAAAACGTGCTTTTTAACCAGAAGATCACTTTTGTTACAACCATGCAAATTTCATCTACGATTCCAGTTTGACCAGCACTTGTCGGAGGAGTGATGGTTCATTTTGTATGTCAGCTGGCCTGGGACGTGGGGTAGTCAAACGTCATTCTGGCTGGGTCTGTGAGGGTGTTCTGGATTGGTAGGCTGAGTAAAGCACACTGTCTCTCTCTGACGTGTGTGGGTCCCATCCAGTTAGGTGAGGACCTGACTAGAACAAAAAGGCTCCCACCAGTAAGAGGCAGTTTCCTCGTCCTGCGTGGCCACCTTGAGCTGGGATGCTATTTTTTCCCTAGATTCAAACTATAACGCTGGCCCTTCCTGAGTCTTTAGCCAGTGGGCTTCGGCCTGGAACTATACTCCTGTTCTCGGGCTCTTGGACTCATAATGGAATTAAATCTCTGGCTCTCCTGAGGTCTCCAGTTTGCTGACCACAGATGTTGGGACTTGTCAGCCTCCATAATCACAAGAGCCAATTCCTTATATTAAACATCTTTCTGGGGACGCCTCGGTGGCTCAGCGGTTGAGCATCTGCCTTTGGCCCAGGTCATGATCCTGGAGACCCGGGATCAAGTCCCCCATCGGGCTCCCTGCATGGAGCCTGCTTCTCCCTCTGCCTGTCTCTGCCTCTTTCTCTCTCTGTCTCTGTCTCTCTCTCTCTGTGTGTGTGTCTCTCATGAGTAAATAAATAAAATCTTTAAAAAAAAATTTTTAAAAATAAATGTCTTTCTGGGGACACCTGGGGGGCTCAGTGGTTGAGCATCTGCCTTTGGCTCAGGTCATGATCCCGGGGTCCTGGGATCGAGTCCCTGCAGGGAGCCTGCTTCTTACTCTGCCTCTGTCTCTGCCTCTGTGTGTCTCTCATGAATAAATAAATAAAATCTTTTAAAAAAATAAAAAAAAAATAAATGTCTTTCTGTGTGTGTGTGTGTGTGTATACATATGCAAGTGTCTAGTTCTTGCACAGGCATATATTCTATTTGTTCTCCGGAGATCCCTGACCAAGGCACGGAGCTTAAGAGAAAGCCTTAATAAAGCTTTTTCTGGCTTAGCAACTTTGGGAGGCCAAATGCATGACTTTTTTTTTCTTGCTAACCAAGATTCAGAGGATTTTAGAGAAACACTCGACATTGTGCGCATGAGTCACTGACTACACAGTGCGGAGGGGAACAAAAGGGGAATTAACATGTACGAACACTCACTCTAAGTCTGTGACTTCCACAAACAGCGACTTCATGAATTAAAGCAGAATCTACTGGCCTATGGAATTAGCTTAAGAACAAGTCCTCATTCCATCATTCGTCTTGCCCGGTAAATACGGAATTTACGGAATTTACTAAATTGGAAGAGCCTCCCATAAGGCCTGGCCTGACACAGGCTAAGGCAGTAAGAGCCTTTTCTGGCTCAGGGAAGTCATAGAAACTTCAAAGGAGAAGGTGTGATTTCTTCCGTTGTTAAGTTACTGAATAGGGATGTTAAAAATGCTGTTCTTCTTGACAAAACTGCACCTTTGTGATGCAAAAAAGGTGGCTTGACGTGTTGCCTTCCTGACCCACAACAGCTGGGTTGGTGTCTTACCACATCACAGGACCACATGGGGTCACCCCCTGGAAATCCCACAGGCCCCTGTCACAGATTTATGCAGGCTCAGGACATCTCCGTTTCCTGATGGGCAGTTTTGTAAATCACAGGAAGCCTTCCAGACTCAGCAACACCCCAGTGTAGAAACGACAAGATTTTCCTGGAAGACACAAGGAAAGGGCCAGAGAGTTGGTTTTTCTGACCTGTATCTGAAGAGGTGAGTCTCATGGCTCCCAGGTGCCATCTTTCTGAGACCTTCCTCTGTCTGACCAACGGAATGGATAGAAAGGCTGAGGAGGAAAGGCCTCTCGGCTCATCTCACTCAGCCTCATATATAAAAAGATCTAAACCTCAGTCACCCCCCCCATTTTTGATAAAGTCATAACCTGACTGATGACGGACAAAATGTTTTATCTTTATCTTGGAAAAGATGCAATGGCTGGCATTTACAAATAGACACTCTACCTCTGTCATTTAGTTAAGTCACTTAACTTCCCAGGACCTCAGCTGAACAACTGGAGTTGGGTAAGGAGGGCTGGGAGGGGGCGCGGGGTGGGGTGAGGCAGGCCTAGGGGAGTAGGAAGGTGGCGTGAGGCAGGCCTGGGGGGGAGGAGGGTGGGGTGAGGAGGGCCTAGAGGGGGGAGAAGGGGGGGAGAGGCAGGCCTAGAGTGGGGGAGGAGGGTGGGGTGAGAAAGGCCTACAGGGGGGGAGAAGGGGGAGTGAGGAGGGCCTAGAGGGGTTGAGGAAGGTGGGGTGAGGCAGGCCTAGAGGGGGGGAGGAGGGGGGGGTGAGGCAGCCCTAGAGGGGGGAGGAAGGTGGGGTGAGGAGGGCCTAGAGAGGGGGAAGGGGGGGTGAGAAGGGCCTGGGTGGGGGGAAGGGTGGGACCACAGGATTTCTGTGACTCTTCGACCTTTAAAAACCCATGCTTTTCTGTTATCTCCATATTAGGGTGGTTTTATCGGCCTGATAAGCCTTTCAACTTATCGAAGGTAAAAAGCTGGTAGCCCACAAGTCACTTTTTTATTTGGATGGCAGGGTTCTGAGCTTGTCGGCCCTCTGTTTAGTTTAACAGATACTTTGGAGCATTTGCTAGAACACAGACCCACGCTAGCTTCTGGATGCACAAGACAAACACACAAACTTGTGGGGTCTGGAGGAGGATCCAGGCTACCGTTTAAGATAATACACACTAAGCTGTTATTCTCAGAGAAAAACACAGAAGCCCACAGAGGGCAGCCTAAGAATGGCTTTGCTATTCCTTGCAACAAGAGGGGGCCAATCTTTGCAACTCGTTTGTGACCAAAGGAGTCTTGCAGCAGTGATGCTATGTTGTGGCAGAGGCAAGGATGGAAGGTTCTGCTGGGACAATCACCGTGGCAGAAGCCACCCACCATGTGGGAAGTCTGACTACCCCCTGAGGCCCCTATGCTGACTGAAGGGCTCTGCTCACCACCCCTGCTGGCTCCCAGGGGACTCTTCAACTGTGGGCCTGGGAGCGAGCACAGGGCAGCTTGGGTTACAGCGGCTTCCCCAGAACCAGGCTGCAACAGCACTGGCACCTGCCCACGCTGAGCTCTTCCTAAATTCCCAGCCCCCAAGACTGGGAGAACTAAGGGGTAGTGGTAGCTACTGGTTTGGGGGTGATCTGTTATGCAGCAATAGCACCCAGAACAATATCCTCACCAAAATCACTCCTGAGATCATTAATCCAGATCGCAGTTACCACAGCAACACTTCTACTACCAGAGGCTCCTCCAATGGGTATGAAGTCCACACTTAAGGAGAGGAAGAACAACGGTACAAAGGACCTAAAACCTTCGCGAATGGAATCATGCAATGCTCTAAAATATCTTTGTCTTTTTAAAAACATAACCTTGAAAAGTAGTCTTTGCTCAAACTAGAAACAGATCCACGGAACACTATATTCTGAAAAACAAACATTTAATAGAATTGAAACCGAGATGACCTTTTTAAAAAATTTATTTATTTATTTTTTGTGTGAAATCAAGATGACCCTTTGAATAACAACTACAGTTGTACTATTTCATATTATCAGTGCTCCTCAGGACAACTGAATTTTTTGTTTTTGTTTGAAAAAAAAAAAAAGTCATCCTGAGTCTTTATTTACTCTAACCACAGTGAAACACATTCTGGCCTGGTGATCAGAGGAAAAATACAGGAAGGTAAGAATAGACTCTCTGCCTCCTACCCGTTCAGATAGATTTCACGGCACATAATCTTCCCATCATAAATGCACAGATATTTTCAACACCATCAAGGGTCAAGTGCTCTAACTGAAGTGGTGAGTGGAGCATGAGGCATCTCCTAAAAAAGAGAGCTTCGTGACTTGATGGACCTGAAGCTTGCTGAGGATGCAGCTCCTAGTCACTGCAAAAAAACAGCTCCATTTCAACAGGTGACAATTTAGGGGCCCACCTGGCACAGCAGCTAGCAGCTGACCTCACCTCTTCATTTTGGGTTCTCTATTTGCAAAGCTGTAATTATACCCCTGGCCTGCCTGTAACAGTCACTGCGTCAGTCGAGGGAGGCTGCAAACACGTTAAAAAAAAAAAAGAAAAGAAATCCTGAGAATTAAGAACACTGAGTCAGCTTTGCAAGTGTGAGGGTTTTCAAAATAAACTAAACTTTATTTTTAAGTTCATGTTTGAAATTTTGCATTCACTCTGGCCATATCTGCCTGTACGAGGGCCTCCCTTTGGTCACCTGAATTTTAATACTCACCATAAGAGCACAGTAAGCGCATGTGTGTGGATAGGTGGGAAGGTGGCAGCAAATAAACATAAAACTCAGGGTCGTTTTGTGCTTGGAACTAGCAAATGGAACAAGTGGGGCGATATCTGTTTACATGGTAGCACGAACCACAAATGGTATGGAAAGTCCTATACGAGAAAACAGCCCAGAAAATAAGGGGTCATCTTGATCAACAAATTCACGATAATCCTTCTTTAAATATCAAGTCCCATTATTAATCGAAATATACTTAGAAATATCAAAGTCCATCCAGTGCAAAATGTTTCAGGAATACTTCTTTTAAAATAAATAAATAAATAAATAAATAAATAAATACATACATACAAATAAATAAATAAATAAATGCATACCTGTTTCAAATAATTTTGGGTCTTAAGCCCATGAGGAAAAAACATTTTAAACTACAGTTGCTTTTCTTTGCTAATCAAGTGTGCAAAGTCCCCCAGTGACATCTGTTCTCCTATGCTTGTGAGGTCTCATTCTTCTCAACTTGGCTGCAAAGTTGCTTTCTCCCTGAGACCTTCTGATCTTCTGCGAAACCTCTTTGGTCTTCTGCCGGGCTCTCACTGGACTTCAACCATTTCTCTCCCTATGCAATTCCAACGCGGAGCTGAGATGGCTCCCTTCTATCCGGAGTCCTCCCTAGCCTGTGGCTGACGCACCCATCTTCATACCCAGCGCATGGCCAGGTGTGTAGCAGGTCCTCCAATGCTGCTGAAGGGCCTGTCCTTGCATCTGCCTGCCATCACTTTGTTTCCTCTGCATTTCTCATATGTAATATATCTTTTCCTCTTAATATTTGTGATTTTTGCTGAAGTCTTTTGAGTTTTGCTTCTACAGTCCTTAATTAAAAGACAAGATCACATCCGCTGCTGCAAGGCCTTGAGACCGCGGATGTGCACGAGAGCTGAGGCACTATCTCCTGTCTCTGCCTTTGCTCTTCACATCCACACCCCACCCTTGTGCTCTATTTTCATTCCTTCTTCTCATTTCCCTTTTGGAGCACATCTGAAGGTGAAAAAACGGGCCTCTTACTATTTACTTGTAGTTGCCAAATATTCCACTGAATCTGGCCACAATTCTTCAATTATTCTGAAGAAGGCCATCTATCTAGTGCAAAATAAATTTCCTGTGATCGCTAGTTATAAAAGTCCTGTTTGATTTTGTTTAAGTATGGCATGGTATATGTAAAACTCTGTCCTGAACTTCTTCTGGCAACAAGACACATACGGTAAAAATATTCCCAAGTCCTTGCAAGTGATTTTTTTTTTTTACAAGTGATTTTCTGAAGAATATCTAATGGTCTGGAAAATGGTCACCAAAAGTGGAAAAAAACATGGTATAAAGTTAAGGAGAATTGGATTCCACCTAAGTATACTGAAAATATCTATCTGTGTATGTGCGCATCTATGAAGACAGAAACGGAAATACATAAAAAATCAACACCAATTCAAGGACATGGGGCTTACACTTTCTTCCTTACACTTCTTTTCTGCATTTCTCAATTTATCACAGTTATAACATACTTTTCTATCACCAGAAAAAAAAACAAAAACAAATTCTGACATGCTAAAGAAAGATAACTGAAAATATCAGAAACAGAACAGAGTGGACATTTAAAAGAAAACCCAGGGATCCCTGAGTGGCTCAATGGGTTTAGCACCTGCCTTCTGTGTGGGCCATGATCCTGGAGTCCCAGGATCGGTCCCACGTCGGGCTCCCTGCAAGGAGCCTGTTTCTCCCTCTGTCTATGTCTTGGTTTCTCTGTGTCCGTCTCTCATGAATAAATAAATAAATCTTAAAAAAAAAATAAAAGAAAATCCACGTTTTGCATTGTAGCCTGAGAGAAGGGAGGACCACAGGGGCATTTTACTGTAGTATTTTTTTTAATGCGTTCACTTTGTAAATTCTCAAGCATGGACAAGAGCATAGTAAGGTGTCAGGTGCCCGTGGCTCACCCGCCTTACCACACTAACGCCCCACTCCCACGGTTCCCTCCTCTATCTTCCCCGTCCCCACTTTTTCTTCCAAGCACTTCTATGTTGTTAGGGATTCCAGTTGTCCTTCCATTTGTTCGGATCTACTCTACGGGGTCTCGCTCGGGTTTTCTCCTGGGGGTGGCTTCCAGGGCCGCCGAGCCTCAGGATGCCCGCCCTGAGAGACAGCACCTGGTGTCCCCAGGCCTGTGCCCCCCCCCCCCCCCAGTGGATCCTCCCTGGGGCCCTGCGAGCCAACACCAGCAAAAGCAAAGGGACAGGTATGTATTCAACTCGCTCCTGTCCGTGGGTCAGAGAACAGGCTCCAGGGCCCAGGAGGGAGCCAGGCTCAAGTCGCTCCATTGTGACTGGAGGTCAGGGTGCAAACACAGGCGGGGCTGAACCTTCCCATCCCCCCTCCCCCAAGGCCTGAGGCTCAGCCACAGTGCGCCTTCTCCGTGGACTCTTCCTAGCGGCGGGTGGGGCGCCCGGGGGCCAGCCTGGGCCATCCCGGCCCGCGACAGGCGACAGATGCCAGGTGCCCCCACCCGCCTGCCCCTGGCCGGCCCGTGTCCCTCCCCTGCGGGCAGCTGCAGGTTGCGGCTGGGCCTCCTGGGCGGGGGGACAACGACGACAAACACCCGGCTGGCACAGGGGCCGCACAGAGCCTTAAAGACCTGGGTCAGAGGGGCAGGGGGCTGTGAGCAGGGAGCTCTAGGCTGCACTTGGGGGCAACCAAGGGAGGCTGTCCTCTCCTGATCAGGACCAAGGGCGACCTTTATCAATAACTCTCATTTCCTGATCTAAGTTGCACTTGGGTGCAACCAAAGGAGACTCTCTTCTGATTGGGACCAAGGGCCACGCTTATTGATGACTCTCATTTTTTTTTTTTTTTTATGATAGTCACACAGAGAGAGAGAGAGAATGTCAGAGACACAGGCAGAGGGCGAAGCAGGCTCCATTCACTGGGAGCCAGATGTGGGACTCGATCCCGGGTCTCCAGGATCGTGCCCTGGGCCAAAGGCAGGCGCCAAACCGCTGCGCCACCCAGGGATCCCCGATGACTCTCATTTCCTGATCTAAGTTGCACTTTGGTGCAACCAAAGGAGACTGTCTTCTCCTGATCAGGGCCAAGGGCGACCTTTATCAATAACTCTCATTTCCTGAGAGCTTTCACGTGCGAGGAACGGCATCAGGTACTCTGTGTTCATATCCTCGCTCACTACAGCCCTGCAAGGTTTTGTTGTTGTTTTTCTTTTTTTTCTTTTTTAACAGAAGAGAAAAAGGCATGTCAGAAAGGTTTAGTACTTTGTTCAGTATGATTATGCAGCTTATAAATGGTACAGCTAAAATCCAATCTTGGTATGACGCTAATAACATCTTTTCCTCTTTCTTGGGGAAACACACAGTTTATGCCTTGTCCACTTTCAATTCAAGGTACCAGGTGACCGTGGCCCAGAACAGATGAATTGGCCACGGGAGTACAGAGTAAGCCCATGACTTATACACACAATATCTACTCTTCATTACAGGGAATTATAGAAAAATTCAGATGAGGTGGAATCATTTTCCAAAAAACCCACAAAGGGCAACTGACTCTGTGATGATAAACAGGAGGACAAAGATGATGGAGGAAAGGAATTAGGTGTACGTAAACTCACTGCACACTACACATTTCTACCCAGTACATACATAACATTTGTTTGATGTCTACAGTATTTGTAAAATAAAAATAAATAAAATAACCTCAGGTGTAAGCACAACTGTTACCCAGCGAGACACAAAATTTTAATCACCTCTGTCTCCGGACTAATGAGGCCACTTTGTTTACTTCCATCTTGTTTAAGTATTTTATAGTGTATTTTCATAAATTACAAAAATTACAACAACTTTGTCGCCATGTTAGCAATGTCACTAAAATTGTCTGACAGCTTACTTTAGTGGGGAAAAAAATGGACAAAATCAGCAGTGTGCCTTTGACCTTGAACTGTTATTTAACTAGCAATCTGAGGACCAAACTTTTAATGTCTTATCAAGATCCCAGATTACTTAGGTGCATCTTTCCTGTAGGTCACATTTGCCTTTTTTTTTTTTTTTTTGGAGAGGGAAGACTCATAAAGCAGAGTTCAGTCTGATCCAAAAGAATCTGCCTCCAAATCTATATATGGAGAAAGATGAATTAGGGAAGATGGGTTCCGTGAATTCACCCAAGGGAAAAATAAAAATTATTTTCTTTAATAGAAATACACTGAGAGATATTTTAAAGGAAATTTTTAACAGACACGTTTATTTTATTCAATGTTCCAAACAGGACACCAAATAGATACTCTCTGGTGGTGGAAGTGGTAGGCAAAGGGATTGTATTCATAAACCTGGTGCATGATTGAAGCCCATGGTAGTGGTCATGAAGAGGCAATGATACAGCCCAATGTTTCATATATTTTCAAGAACAAGAATCTCTTTTGAAAGTCACAGGTCCCCATAAGATAGGAGCTGTATTCATCGATAAAATAAGGACTTATAAATTAGGGATGATATTAATCACATGACCATACTCTCTATAGCTCCCATATACATTTGGAAAAGCAGTGGCATATAGGTGTGAAAACATGTGTCTATTAAGTCTGTAGAAAGTGCATAAAGCCTTTTAATAACCTCTGGGGCCCCTCAACATGAAGACATAAACTTCTGCTTCCTCACCCTTCCCTCCTTCCATGTCACTGCTAGGTTCCTGACCTAGGTCTTCTCTTCTAGCAGATGAGCTATTACATCTAGTCTTCCAGTTTCTATGGGTCCACTTCCTCCTATCTCCAGAGAACTGTGTGACAAGGAAGTACAGATGGAACTCCATGTGGGCTGTTGTGTTGACCTGGCCGTAGTTCCGGTGCTCTTCCAGAGTCCAACCAACTCTTGGTCACAGAGGCCAATGTATCTCCCAACTCCCACCCCCAACTCTTGGGACAGTGTACCAAGTCCAAATGTACCAAGAGTGTGGGAAAAGGAGTGTTAGTGTCTCGGCGTCTTGCATTTGTCTGTGTCCCATTGCACCAACCAAGCTCAAGTAAAAGAAGGGTGTGACCTCTGGGTTTGGACTCACTCCTAAGGTCACTCATGGGGCACTCTGTTCTACTGTGGCATTTTAGAGATGATGCATGCTTTTTTGTTCTCAGTAAACTCTTTGCTTCTTGGCAGATCTGCCTTCCACCTCAACCCTTTTGTCCCCGGAAGGCAATGCTGATTTTTACCCCAGCTGGGCTGCCTCAGGAAGTCTTGGGGAAAATACAACACTCCTTTCCTACCTGCTCACCTAGTTAGCTTTAGCTCCCTCTCAGCCTGGGGCGTGGAACCTGTATTCATAAGAAAGACATGGGTTTCCTCCCTTTCCTAGTCCCTTATCTCACACCAGCAAAACACAACGAAAATGCAAACCTGTCCCACTCTTAACTGATACTAAAACTGTAACATTACAGATCCTTTGGTTTAGGCTTTAACTTTTGGTAAAAGTACAAAATGCAGCTAAGAGCAGAGGTCACCGGTTAAGCCTTATCAGCAAGTTGCCACTGACTGAGCTTATCTGATCCTCTCCTGGTGGCAAATCTCAATACTAAGCAGGTAGAAAGAGGAGAACACTGAACCCTGCTCCTTCAGCATCTATCAACAGTCAGGAAAAGCAAAAAGAGAAAACTAAAGGTTAGAAAGATTAGGAGTAAAATTAGGGACTCTCTTCTCCCATACCATCATCAGCAGAGATTCTTTTTTGGAGCAGATATAGATAGATGGTTGACAGATTGTGATTTATTTCATACTGGATGTAACCAGACTATTAGACTCCTGAGAGGTGCTCCAGGTTGGGCCAGAATGGGAAAAGAATCAATGCCATTGAAGTAGTGAGTTGTGAGCTGGAGATGGTAGGAAGGACCCAGCACTCAGTACATTTATGATGTTCTTTCATGTGGTTTATATCCAAGAGATAGATGCTATTACTGTGCCCCCATTTAACAGATGGGGAAATCAAGGTCCAGAAAGATTAATTTACCCTACCCCCTTAGTAAGTGGCAGGGCCAAGCACTGACCCCAGGCAGTGTGGTTCCAAAATGAGAACTCTCAAACAACACTATGCTAGGGACCAGAGAAGTGGAGCCAAAAGCACACTCTGGTTCTAGTTTAAGCACTGCCTGTAGCTATATGACTTTAGGCAAAGTCATTTCAGCTTCCTGGCCTCAATTCTACCCACTATGTAAAAAAAAAAAAATAGAGTACACAACACAACGTTCTCCCACTGTTCCAACATTCAGTGATTCTACATGGAACACATACAGCCAAGAAGAATTGACAGCCTGTGCAACTGATATATGTAGGCTGAGGGTACATGCACACATGTTTATCTTCAAAGACCTGAACATTTTTTTCAAAATCAAACTTTATTATTTTAATTTTTTAAGACTTATGATTCCATTTACCAATGTGTCTATATGTATTGCTAGGATATAGTCTTTTTAAAAATCCATGGTATCACCATCACTCTTAAAAATTAATGACTCCTAAATATCAGATCAACATTCAGGTTTCACTAATTGTCTAATATTTTTTAGGGCAGTGGGTCTCCAAGGGAGGCACAGTCTGTGACCTCAAGGAAAAAAATGAAACAGGGGCATGTAAGCCGAAGACCCTGGCCTTTCTCTCCCTGTTGCATTCCTAGTCGTTCTTTCCAATCAGCTCAAACTGGACCTCTTCCCTTATGCCAACTCTATCTATTCCACCAGGCTGACTTACTTGCCTCTCTAGTTTCCCACAGCTCATTGCAGCAATCTTCCAGATATCATTTACTCTGGGAGGTGGGAACTTTCTGTTGCATGGGGCAGACAGAATTTTATGATGACCCCTAAAGACCCCTTTGTATGATTCCTTCCCACTGTGTGTGACCATGTAACGCTATATGGCAAAAGGGATTTTACGGATGTCCACATCGGTTAACCTTCAAACAACATGATCGCCCTTTGGCTGGACTGACCTATCTGATCAGGTCAACTTTGCACAGAGATGAGTTTCTTCAGAAGACACAAAGTGTGAGAGGGATCTGAGGCAAGGGAGATTGCTAGGCTGGCAGTGGAGGAGGCCACATGCAAGAAACACAACCAGTCTTTAGGATCTGAGACCGGTCCCTGACGGACACCCTGTAAGGAACTTAGTCCAGTAACCTCAAGGAAATGAGTGCGGTCACAAGCACACCAGCTTGGAGTAAGATCCCAGCTCCAGAGGAAACTTCAGCCCACCTGAACCCATGATTTAGCCCAGTATAGCCCATCCGTGCTATACTGAGACTTCTGATCTACCATAATGTGAGCTAATAAATGGGTACTGTTCCAAGCTGCTCAACTTGTGATTTGTTATACAGCAATAGAAACTGATACATTATACATCTGCCTTCTCCACTGCATTGCGACCTCTTGGAAGGCAGGGTCCATGTCTTAATTATCAAGATAGGCTCCTCTGAGCAAAGTGCCTGACTTGGAGCAGTGGTCTAATAGATGATTATGGAGCAAAATTATAAATTAATCCCAAGTGTTGCATTCTGCAGCACTGTTCAGGCAGTTAGGAACAAGGATTCATTGTACTGAATTTATTTCATTAAGTGTTCTTCAAATGCTCACGAGGTGCTTATTAACACTATGCCAAAGTCAACTTCCTCCCAGGTAACACCCACCCCTGATTCTCTTGGTCTTCCAGGGAGCCTCTTTATATAATATTGAGTTTTGGAACATTACTGAGGCAGACATAATTAATCACGGTTATCATAGTAGTAGAGGCAAGAACGGATGGGGAGATGAAAATAAGAGATAGGACAAGTTTTAAAACTTAGTTTGAGGAATGGCTTTATTACACTACCCTGACAGAACTGATTAATGCCACTCTTGATTATAACTCAGGGCAATTCATTTATCTCTGAGTTTCAGTTTCCTAATAAAGAAGTAGATTACATTATGTCACTCCTAGCCATGAGATTCTATGTAGCCTATGAATTTCGTGTGTTCTTTCCATCCCTGCTCACTCTCTGTATAATGAGACTTCCCCATGGTGACATGTAGGCTCAAGAAATGGCAAGGCCACAACCATCTACAGATTAGCTGCATTATTTTCTGCCCCTGGGTCAAAAGGTACATCTTAGAATCCTCAAGAAACAAGAAAACTGGCTTGTATTTAAAAAAATCTCCCAACATCTTAGCCTAAATGTTAAAAAAAAAAAAAAAAAAAAAAGTAAATAGCTTTTTTACTCTGGAAAAGTGCAGGCATTATAGTGTGTTTGGAAGAATTCCAGTCTGAAAGTCTTGACATTTGACTATCTGAGCAGCAACAGAGCATGCACTCAAAATGAGAAGACAATGACATGATGCTTCAACTATGCTTTAAAGTCCTCCCACCCCCGGCCCTGCCATCCATTGTAGTGGGCTGGGGACAGGGCGGGGGGAGTGGGAGGCTCGATGACATAAGAAAGAGTATCTCAAGTGTGGATGAAGATGTTAAAAGTGAGCAATATCCGGAAGCTTTTAACCCAGAAAAATAAAATCCACTGGCAACTAATTTTGGTCCTCTCTACAAATGGAAAAATACTCAGAGAAAGGCAGTTCTTATTTATTTAGCAACCAACCATGTGCTAGGTACTGCTCTAAATGATAAGGATACAGCCATAAACCTGACCGTGGAGCCCACAATTTTAAGTATACTAAATATTATGTAGAGGTCACTGTGGCCAGGGAATTCAGTTCTACAAATGTTTACCATGTGCCAAGCATGGAGTATAGACGTGGCTTTTAAATTTTTTTTTAAAGGTTTATTTACATGTAAGAGAGGGAGAGAGAAAGAGAGAATGTATGGAAAGGGGTAGAGGGAGAGACTCTCCAGCAGATTCCCTGCTGAGCATAGAGTCCCACTGGGGGCTTGATTCCATGACCCTGAGATCATGACCTGAGCCCTAATCAAGGGATGCCAAACTGAGTGAGCCACCAAGTCACCTCTAGAGGTGGATTCTTGGTAAAACTGATGAACTTTGAGTTTCATAGCTGCTTACTTTCATGGGTCCCTTCTAAGGTATAGGTGTCTTCCTCAGAAATTTGGGGCTCATCTTGGTTCTTGGCATGCTGCCCCACAGCTAGGGGGCTGTGCTCTGTATCTTGGGTCTCTAGGTGAGGTCAATGGGCTGCTGAAACCTGACCACTTTTGCTGGCCCCCAGTGACATCCTGTACTCCATGGGGCCTCCGTAAGTATCTGGAACTTATCATTGGCACCAAGGAGAAGGTGAAGGTTCTGATTCAGATACCGCTCCACTCTCTGTGTAGTGCCCTCCAGACTAAGGCTGCACCAGGACCACCTTGTGCTCTGCAATGTCCCTTCCCCTGCCCAGACCACTAACCGGATGCTGGACCTGGCTGAGCTAGACCAGCTGCTGGGGCAGTGGTCCAGCAACAGCAAAGATCTGAAGCCTCTAAGGGCTTTTCCTACGACAACAGGCACCTCCAGAGCAAGACATCGTTTCAGCTGTGGCATGACCAACAAGTTTTAAAGCTGAAAGAACCTTTTATAAACCAGCAATAATGAAAAACATATTTCTATCTACTATGCCAGAAGACAAAATTATCTCTCCATGAAATGGTATTATAAAACATTTGCCCTATGAAGAAGGATCAAAGAATATAAGGCCAAAAAAGGAGAGAAAAAAATTATTATATAGGTGAGTCAAGCAGTGAAGGTGTAGTAGTAAACATACTCATTAATTAATGCTAATTATAATAATGCTATTTTTCTGGATGCTTCTTAAAATGTGTAATTCGTTATGGTTTCTTTTTTCATATGTACTTTTGAACTTAATTTCATGTTCTCTTTCATAAAAAGGGTTCCATATTTGATAAGCTTTAGGACCCATAAGAATCTGGATTTCATCTGACATCTTCTTTTCCTGAAGAAGTGAGGAGAGTATATATATATATATATATATATATATATATATATATATATAATAATCACTAATATCATGAGAAATGTGGGGATTGTCCCACAGTCTGTCTTTACTCCATTAAATCCTCACCCTCTCACACTTGGTCTTGAATCTATTAAAAAAGTTCAGAAGATTCAAATGCCAGTAAGGACTGTTGAATATAACGAGATACAAAAGCCCCAATTGAACTGACCTCAGTGAAAAAGCAAGACTCCAACTCTGTCTTCCTACTCTTAAAGAAGGCACATTTCGGTATATTGGTTTTTAGAAGGTAATTGCCTTAGAAAATGAAAAGTGTATCATTTTGTGAGTATGTTTCTTTTAAAATTAGTTATTAATACAGAGGTGCTCACTCTTGAGTGTCTTTGTAAGGACACATCCACCACTATTTTCCATCAATTCAGGAGGGAATGACGAGGCTGAGAGCCAAGGAAGGAAAAGAAGTGACTGCCTATTTTGTTGCAACAAAACCAAAGGACTCTTGATTTATCAGTACATTTGGCACACTCTTTTTTGGGGGGGTGGAGGGCTGATCGGGAGATGGAAATAAAGGGTTGTAAATTTTCTAAATGCAAGCCCTCTAAAGTAGGCCAATTGGTCAGCTGCAAACTTGGCAAGCGTGATGAAGCATGTGTGCTGGGGCAGCTTCAGAACACGATGTTCTGGTTCATTCTGAGAGCAAAGGAAAGTGGAAGAAGGGCTCAGCCCAGGACAGACAGGGCTCAGCACAGACATGCAAGAGGCCAAGAGACAAAGCCAACACCAAGGAATAAATGCAACTTGGTTACACTGTTGGCCACAAAATTAAGAGAGAGAGAAAAAGAAAGAGAGAGAAGGAAAGAAAAAAAAAACTATTAAAGCCCCCAAGAGAGGTCCTGTGGTTCTGATGTTTATTCGAACTAAATTCTGGAAAATTCAGAGCTGTTGTGTGATTAATGATGAAGAGTAATCACTGAATGTTTTATGTAACAGTAATGATGAAATTCTGCAAAAGTGCTTGGAAATCATGCTGAGTGTATAAACTTTGAGACATAAAGATGTGTGGCATGAAGAGAAAAAGAATATAAAAAAAAAAAAAACATAGCTTGAAGCATAGGCTCTTAGGTCCAAATTTAATAAGGACCTTCTAGGGTTTTTTTTTTTGACCCCGTACTTATATTTCATACTGTTTCAATGATTACTTGGCTGCTAATAAATAAAATAGTAGTGTGGAATATATATATATATATATATATATATATATATATACACACATATATATAAAAATTTATATTTATATATATAAATATAAATAACTTAAAATATTTGCCATCTTTGATTATGCAGGCTTATCAGATATTTTCAAATGATTTAAGAAAGTAAACTTAATACTTCAAGTTCAAATAACATGAAATAATATTAAAAGCTCAAGAAAAACAAAGAACCAGTAGTAAATTATATTTTAATTCACAAAACATTTTGTGGATGAACACTGATTGGCCATAATCTTGAGATTTTTATTTTTATACAAATGATTTTGAATGATGCTAAGGTTTTATTCCATTAGATGGGATCATTTACAACCCATAACACACAATGAGTAAATTCACACATGTTTTTCTTCAAATATCTGGTACTGTCAGAAGCTTGAAAGGACAGAGATTAAGCTAGTGATAATTGCTTAATTCCAAATGTACAATATCATTTAAAGTTGAAAGTAATTTCTTAAGGAATGTCTCTACACTTGACTTATTGCACGAAAGAATTCAAGTCTATATGAAAAAATGTTTTTTGCTACTCCTCCACATAGCGGGGGAAAAAGACACCTTATTTATCAGTGTAAAAAACCAGAGACCATAGTGGCCAGAAGACTCAGCTGGTCTTTGTAAAGGAGTTTATAGCTTTCAGCTGAAACTGTAAGTGAGAATTCTCATTCTCAGCTGCTGGCTTCTTGTGAGCTCCCTGCACAGCCTCTGGCCCTATCTCCGTGGAAACAGAGGTGGGAAGGGTAAAATAAATAAATAAATAAATAAATAAATAAATAAATAAATAAATAAATAAATAAATAAATAAATAAATAAAGTTAAGGGAGAAACTTTTTTTAAGGCAGTATTTCCAAATCCCGATTCTTCTAACATGTAAGAGCATCCAAGTTAAAGCTGACCACATATCAGTTACTGGAATTCCCATTCACTTCTTTGAGGTTCAAGGACTGAAAAGTAATTTAATTGATTGTAAAGGTAGAGTTGCATGAATAAAAGCAAATACCTGCCCTGTTTGGTACCATGTGAGTTCAAAATTGAAGCTTGGAATGAAGGTAAAATGACTGCTGCCCTTCAACAGTGGACAGAGAGATCCTACCATGTTTCAGGGTCTATTTACTCTTTAACCAAAAATCCTGCCATTTTTTAATTGGCTGAGACCTGTGGATATTACATGTCAGGACCCTGCAGACCTTCACTGTGGCTGGGTGTGTGGGTTGGTGTTACCCTAAATATCAAAAAGTTGGGTTCTTCACCAGGAGAACTTTTTTAAAAAGTGCAGGGGCACCTGGGGGGCTCAGTTCGTTAGGCATCTACCTTGGGTTCAGGTCATGATCCCAGGGTCCTGGATGGAGCCCCATGTCGGGCTCCCTGTTCAGGAGGGAGTCTGCTTCAACCTCCCCCGCTAGCAGGCACGCTCTCTCACTTCCTCTCAAATAAAATCTGTTTGTTTTTTTTAAAGAAAGAAACAATTTTTTTAAAAACTGTTGGTTTTCTCCTCATGTACTAACTAATCCATTGCCTTGCTGTAGGCTTTTGTTCCTGGCCATATTCCTGAGATTAATAAAAATAAATACGATGCTTAAACTGCCATCACTCACTACTAGTGGCCTTTTATTGAGTCATTGCTGCGTATTTGCTACTATCTGATGTATTTGCTCTGTTAATGATCATATCCCGGGAAAAACTTTCCATTAGAGAAAACTTCAAACATATACAAAAGACAACAGTGTGATGAGCCCCTGTGTTCGCTCAATTATGGCAGTCATCAACTCAAGGCCACTCTCCTTTCATCCATACTACCACATATTCCTCTATTATTTTGAAGCAAATCTCAGATATCTTTCTTTATGTGAATATTTTAGGATGTATTTATAAAACATAAGGACTCCTTAAAAATGATACCATTTTCACACCCAACACGAACAATATCACACCTAAAAAATTAATAATTTCCTAATAAAATATTAAGTCAGAGAACTTTGTGAGTTAATTATTACCGTCATGTTATTATTATTCATTATTCACAATGACAGAAAGGGAGGGCTAAAGAAGTTTAAAACCCTGCACGGTACCCCACAGGAGGTAAGCAGGAGAACTTACAGAGAGGTCCAGATATAAAACTACCACAAAGTCCATGTTTAAGGTCACCAGGCTTACAGTAAGAACAATAATGATACTAACAGTTTTTGTGTTAGTTACTCTGAGCCAAATTTTGTCTTGCCTGCTTATCTAAACTTACTGAACCCTCCCAACAACCCAGTGAAGTAGGTGCCATTCCCTGCATTTTACAGAGGAAGGCACAGAGCTAGCCTGGGGTGCATCCAGTCTGAACAGACATTCACTCACTGTCTTATTCATTTACTCACTGGCTTTCACCTTTTTAAAAAATTTTATTTATTCATTTTTAATTCCAGTATAGTGTATATTACGTTTTTTTTTTTTTTTTGTATATTATGGTTAATTACAACATACTGATTTAACAATTCTATGCACTACTCAGACTCATCGGTTAAGTGTATTCTTAATCCCCGCTCCTTCACCAATTTCTCCCAGCTCCTCGGACCCACCTCTCCTCTGGTAACTGTCAGTTTGTTCTCTAGAGTTAAGAGTCTGTTTCGGGTTTGTCTCTTTTTTTGTTAATTTGTTCTCAATTCCACATATGAATGAAATCGTATGGTATTTCAGATCTTAGGGGGAAATCTATTAGTTTCTCACCATTTGGTATAATGTTAGCTGTGGGTTTTTCCTATATGGCTTTTCTTATGTTGAGGTATGCTCCCTCTAACCCTACCTTGTTGGGTTTTTTTGTTTTTTGTTCTTTTTTTTTTTTTATCATGAATGGATGCCATATTTTGTCAAATGCTTTTTCTGCATCTATTGCAATGATCATAGGATTTTTATCCTTTCTCTTCTTGATACAGGACTTTGTCGTTTTACCTCTCGATCAATCCATGCATCTATAAATCTATTTATGTGAATACATAATATATTTTCATAGCTCAAAACTCAAAATGATCAGTGAAACTCATGAAAAAAAAAAAATCTCTGTATCACCTCTGTCCAATTCTCATGTCCAGAGGCAACTGACAGTTTTGGTTTCCTGACTGTCCTTCCATAGGGATCTTATGCACACACAAGCAAATGCATATCCTTTCTCTATTTTTACATGGAGGGCAGCATACTATATACATCATTCTCCACTTTAGCGTTTTTTCAGTTAGCCTCTTTTGGAGATTTATTATTTTCTTTTACACAGAGCCCACACTATCCCATCCCGCCACTCACAGAAGTAAATCCAGGTCTGAGTTTCTAAGTCTCTAAATCTTAACTTCCATGTAAATATTTAATATTGACTCAGAATTGTATGTTTCCCTCATTCATATTTTGAGGTTGTTTAAGCATTCTTTAAAATCAATTCATTCTGTTACCAATGTGTTAGGCAATGCCTGGAAACTTACTTTTAAAGCAAAGCACATTGGATTGTGTTGCCTGAGATACTAGCAGTTTCACTTAAAAATAATCCAATGCTATACTTAACTAGCTTTTAAATGTTCTTGAATTTATTTCTTTCATTTTACTGTCTCTATTTAAAAGTGTTCTCAAAGAGGACAGAAGATGGCTTGCAATAATGACACTATCAAATAATGTAGTTGAAATAAAAAATAATAAAGATAGGAAAAATAATTTAAAATGTTTCCTTGGAGCATTTCTAGCCATAGGTTTGAGGCCTTTGCTGCCTCTATACAGTGTTTACAAAGATCCCAAATTGATACTGTCCCTAGATGCATGGGAGAAGTAAACATAAATCTTCTTTAAATCCAGCCTTCAAATGAATTCCTATATACCAAGTTCCAAGGATATCAACCATCATCACCGCCCCACCCCCCCCACACACGCACCATGGTGAGAGACACCATGAGTAAGAGTTAGCAAAACACCACAATAAGCAACAGTCCCACAAAGGCAGGAGATTTGAGAATTATCAGATATAAATAAAGTTAAAGAAAAATAGACTTGAAAACGAGTGAAAATATAAAAGAAGAGTCTAGAAATAATGAGCATGGGGTGAGATGATCCAATGTAATCAGACTGTTAGAAAATAGAAAAATTTAGCACATTTCAAATTGCATGAGAACTGTAGAATTTAATTCATTTCTCCATGAAAAGACCATTTCTTAGATTCAGGCATCCCAACAAATCCCAGGCAAGCTAAATGGAAATCTACATTTAGACATATTGTGGAGAAATGGCAGACATTTTTAAAAAAAGAAAGAAAGAAAGAAAGAAAGAAAGAGCATCAGTTTGAGCATAAGACAGGTTTAGTACAAAAAAACAATTTGGTGACCTTGCAACAGCTGTATGGAAATGAGAAAAACACTAGAATACTGGTTGCATATATCCCAGTCATGTAGCTTCAAATACATCAGCTAAATATAGACAGAACTACCAGGAGAAACCAACAAATCTCTTATCACACTAGAACTGTGGTTCTTAACCCTGAGTGTGCATCGGAATCACTTGGTGGTGAGGTTAAAATGCAGATTCCTGGGCCCACCCTTTTAGTTTCTGATTAAGTAGGTCCGGGATGGGGCCTGTGAATTTGTATTTCTAGTAAGTTTCCAAGTGCAGCTGATGCTGCTGGTTCACGGACTACACTGTGAGAATCACTGCTCTAGAGAAGTCTTACATATATGCGCCAAGAGACAGGTATATAGAAGTTTAGAGCAGCAATGGATATTACTGAAAGTTACTGACAACCTGTTTTGTTAATCAGCAACACAAACTATAAATAACTCATAGGACACTGAGATAATCGAATACTGTTCAGGGATGACAAAGAATGAACTATGGCTACATGTAGAATGTATCTAATTCTCAAAAACAATGAGCAAGGGAAGAAATTCTAAGAAAAATACATAAAGTGGGATCTCATTTACATAAAGTTCAAGTCAAAAAAGAAATTAAAACATTGTACAGGGATGTATCTAGTCATAATGAGCCCACAGAGCAAGAAAATGAATAACCCAATCATAGACCTGGTAAGATCCCTGGTGCGGTGGGGTGGGGTGCAGAGATGAAATCATGGAGAATAATGTTCTATTTCTTAAACTGGGAGGTGAGTTGTTAGATGCTTATTTTATTCTAAATTGTACAGCTATGTGATGCACATTTTCTGTACCTAAGGTGCATTTTGTAATAAAAAAAATTAAAAGGTAACAAAGCCATATAGTATACAGGAAGATCAAATCACTGTCAACTAAGGTGATCAAGAGTAGATTCCAGAAGGAATGAGGATTTGAGTGATTACTGGAAGTGTGAAAGACAAAGATTCAGAGGGGTAGGGGGCATTTTAACTTCAACAGAATAATATAATCAAGTGATCAGAAGTGAATCAATCTGGCCAGAGAGAACTGTCATGTGGGATATAGCACACAGATCAGGCTGGAAAAGGAAGTCTGATCGAACTCTTAATTAAGGATATAAAGTCAAAATTTAATAAAACATGACATACTGCAGACACATTTTGATGGTAGGAAGTCAAGGAAAATCAAGGCTGCGATACTCTTAGGCATGTCTTACTATACGGTCAGAGCTACCTACAGAGGAGGTGAAAGGTCTTTGATTTAGTACCAGTATAATTTGAGGTAAGATATATATATATATATATATATATATATATATATATATATATATATGCAATTATATATATATATATGCAATTTTTGATAACTCTGTAAGGCTTAAAATAAAAATAATCACTTTGAATCTTAATCCTCCTGCCCATTCCTAAATTCTATGACTCTCAACATTTTTCACGCTTTTCTGATTCTAACTTCCATTTTTTTTTTTTTTGAAGTAACATACTTATAAAGCAAATCTTGATTTAGACATGATTTTTCTCTACCAGGATTTGGCTCTTTTATAACCACCACCTGTAGACTTAAGCACACACAAGCACTTTCCCACTCATTCCGCACCCACCCCCAACATAAATCTTCAACAATTTTTAGGTGAATCAACGCAGTGTTTCCATTATTATGGCCATGTGAACAGTATCCTTGACCTGAGCCACGGAGCACAGCGTGAACACTTTTCTTTTCTTGTGTAGCTTTTAAATTTCCTAGGAGTTAACTGCCTTTTAAATATTTGGATAGCTTCTATTTACCTTTTAATAACTGATACCCAAACTCTCCTCCATTCAGGTCTCTAGAATACCCCTCAATATGGTGAAATGCAAAGGGTAATTTGTTTGTTCCATTTCTCCTCCTTGGAGGCATCCCCCTTGGACTACTCTATATTCTTGTTTCAATCTAGTTACTAAAGAGCTGTTATCTGAGAATTCACTTAGTAATCTAGAAATTCTTACCACTTTATTTTTTTGGCGGATATCATTTTTCTTTTCCCCCTGAGTACTTGCGGGAGGGGGGGTGCTTGTCAAATGGCAGACCATGGAGTTTGGGTGGGAACCCCTATGGCAGTTATGAGTAAGTTTTACCAGTTTTCTCAGACAGAAACGTTCAGGTGCCTGATAGTAGGAGGCAGTGTTAAGACTGGCAGCCAGACTGTCATGGCTGTGCCACGGACGGCACTGGGGAAGGAGTAGGTTTATATCCAATATGAGAAACTACCTTAATCACTCTGTTTTCAGTAGAGAGCCTGCTTTTGACTTCAAATATTCCATGAGCCTAAAAAATAGCCCTCTCCTGTCTAGATGGATGAAGGTTGAAAGTCATATCACCAGACCATAAAACTATCAAAACTATAAAAGATAAATCAATTAAATTTTATAGTTGACAAATATTTGAGTGCCTAATCTGAGCAAAGCACTGTTGGAAACTAAATGAACGCATGCTTCTTTTCCAAATTCCTTGGAACTGGAAACTATCCTTTAAGAGAAAAAAAAAAATAGAATCCGGAAGTAGTGCTGACACATAAGGTCTTGAAATTCATTATTTTGAGAGGATCGAGGCTAAATGTGAAAGTAATTTAAAAAAAGATACAGGAAAGTTCACAAATGTCAGCTCTATGAAGAGAAACTAAAATGTTTAGAAACATTTCTAACTTCTGAGATTGTGTAAACAGAGCAACAACCATCGTTTTCCACAGTTTTACTGGCTAAGGAAAAAATATTCCTGGAATGCCATGTGCAGTTCTTGAGATCTACTAAGTTCTAGTTTGAAGAAGTACATCTGCTATTATGTATGACTATCAGAAAATGTTTTCGATAATCTTCAAATTCAGCGTGTTGTAGAATGATCCTCAAAGACAAGCATTTCTTTAAAAGTTAGTCTGTGGGTCTCTGGGGATTCCCAAGGTCAAAAATTTTTTTATAATAGTTCAGAGATATTACTGGTCTTTTTTCACTGTGTTCATATTTACACCACTGGTATGATTCATGCTGGTGCCATAGCAAGAACCAAGAGCGTGGCACCAAACTATATTAGCAGACATTTTCTTTACCACCAGGCACTGACAGTGGGGGGAAAAGCCAGGTTCACTTAAGAACGTCTTTGATAGGACAGCCCGGGGTGGGGAGGGTGGGGGGTTGGGGGGGTGGGGGGTGGGGCTCAGCGGTTTAGCGCCGCCTTCAGCCCAGGGCGTGATCCTGGAGACCCGGGATCCAGTTCTACATCGGGCTCCCTGCATGGAGCCTGCTTCTCCCTCTGTCTGTGTCCGTGCGTCTCTCTCTCTCTCTGTGGGTCTCTCATGAATAAATAAAATCTTTTTTAAAAAAACCAAACAATGTCTTTGATAAAACAATGATTACTTGTATTAAATCTCAACTATTAAGCAAACTTTAAAATATATCCTGTATGACAAAAGAAGAAGTGAATGTAAAACTCTCTCCTGGCATACTTAAGTGGAATGGTTGTCTTGAAGAAAAGTGCACATTTAATTGTATGGGTTGCAAGCTAAATAGCCATTTTTCACAGAACACTTTTTTATTTGAACAAACGACTAACAGACAAATAATGGTTTTCATGCTTGAGTATTTGTCTGACATTTTCCCAAAAATTGATGAAGTGGGTCTGTCACTTTGAGGGACACAACTGGCAGTATTTGTTGCCAATGATAAAATTCAAGCTTTCAAGTGGAAATTAGAACTGTAGAAAACTTCTATCTACCACTGTGAGCTTGACAACATCCTAAATCTTAAAGATTGCTTTGAGATTGGTGGTTATGTTCATGATTGACTTTTTATGTTAAAACAATAAAATTGATAATAAAATATGGTAGAACCACCACATAACTCAGAAAACCAGTATTTTCCAAATGACCAATGATGGATGGGTAAAAGACCCATTCAAAATGAAAGGTAGATAAAATAATGTAAACATTACAAAGTCACCTTTAAGAAATTACTCCCTGGTAAGTTTGGGGACATATGAAAGAAAAATATCCAGAAGGACTTGAGAACACTATTAAAATACTCCTCCATTGTCCACCATATCTATGTGGAATTTTCTTTATATACTTCAGCCAAGACAACATAGATCGACACAACAGAGGAATAGAAAAATGTAATAATGCTACTCTTCTCATCAGTTTTTTTTAGAAAAATACAGTTAATATTCATAAAATATAGTATTTAAACAAGCATGTAATGAGTTTATTATTGTATTTCAATGACCACATAAATGTTTTTTTCCTCATGCAGCACATATTGATATTATACCCAAAATACACAAAAGCTCGAGGAGTTCCTCAATAATTTTTAAGAGGGATCCCAAGACTCAAAAGCATGAGAATTAAACCAACCTTAACTGGTCTTTCTGTTCATGGCTCAATCTTAAATTGAGTCACAGGTTTGGGTAGATGGAGGAAATAGATTTGGAAGTGATGACTAAGCACTTAAAAAAAAATTGGCAAAGCAATGATTCCCAACTG
Organism: Vulpes vulpes; assembly: GCF_048418805.1. Taxonomy (NCBI): domain Eukaryota; kingdom Metazoa; phylum Chordata; class Mammalia; order Carnivora; family Canidae; genus Vulpes; species Vulpes vulpes. Next base: position 137,041,021 of record NC_132781.1, read on the forward strand.
GGGCCACATTGATCACCTCCCCCCTCCCCACCCCGATATTTCAAATGTGAAATGTGCATAGACATTTTTGCCTGTCACACTGGGAGGGTGCAAGGTCAAGGAGAGGGGGATAGGTGGGGAGAGTTGTTACTGGCATCTAGTGTGTAGAGCCCAGGGATGCTGCTAAACATATTACAATGCACAATACAACTCCCACAGTAAATAATTATCAAGCACAAAATGCTAGTAGCACTGAGGTTGAGGAACCCTAGAGTGAAGTGTAGTAAATAAATATAAAAACTGCCTGTCAAAACAAAACAGCGATGCTAAATCACTTAAGTGTATGCATCCAAAACATCACATTTTTTCCATCAAGATACATACAGATTAGCAGAGGACAGTAGGTCTAAGCCACGAAACTGTCTTCTGATTTACCAGTGACACCAGTCTGTCACTTTCTAAAGGCAAATACAGGGCTAATGTTTGCAATCTGGTCTATCATTAAAATGCCAATAAGTTCTTAAAAGTTCAGTCTATCCCACATTCAACATATAACTCAAGTCTGGTAATGTATATCTGTATTTTTGAATACATAGCAAAAGTGAGGTCCATAAACTTTAATGTTACCTTAAAAGACACAGAAATTAACAACTTATGCTCTGACTCAAGGCAACATCCTAATGTTCCCCACTTGTTCATAAAATATAAGACTTAAATAATCAGCAAGGCAGACACTAAAAACAAACAAAAAACCAAAAACTAAACAAGAGATTAATACTTACTATTCTGTTTAGTACTAAGGGAGATTGTTAATAATTATTGGGCCAACTAACATCATCATTTTGGTAGAAAGGAATAATCAACTCCTGGAATCTCACAGTAGATAGGATCTTCCTACCAGCCAACTAGTCATACCTAGCATACCTAGTGAGTCGGACTGTGGGCTCTCCACAAGCCCCTAACCCTTGGTTGTAATCCTAACCTTCTGTACCTGTGAATATGACCTTATACGGAAATGGGGTCTTTGCAGATGTCATCAAAGGGGTCATACTGGGTTAGGATGGACCCTAAACTCAATGACTGAAATCCTTGTAAGGAGAGAATGATTTGGCGTCACACACAGAAGGAAGAGGTCCCCATGAAGACAGAAGCAGAGGTTAGTGTGACACAGCTACAAGGCAAGGATTGGGATTAGGATTTCTGACAAGCACCATAAACCAGGAAGAGGCAAGGTATGACTCTTTTCCTGGAGTTTTCAAAGAGAGCATGTTCCTGCTGCCATCTTGATTTCTGACTTATGGAGATGTGAGACAATAAAATTCTCTTGTTTTGAGCCACTTAGTTTGTGGTCTACTTTGTTACAGCCACTTAAGGAAGCTAACATATCTACCAATCTGTACCAGAGTCTCTTCCTTCTAACCCATTGCTAATTATTTTCTGACACTGGTTTAAGAAGGTCCAGTGATAGGTCACTCATCAAGTAGCAGAATAGGCAGGTTCATTGCTGGATGGTTCTAAAAACTATGAAGCTCTTCTTTACATAAAGAGCAGACAGTTTTTCCCACTTGGTTGTCTCAATTGTTTTATTTTCATCAAACGTCGGTCTAGAATCTATTATCTTTCATGCTTATTGCGATCCACTTTGGCAAATGGGCCACTGAAAGTTCATCTCATCCAAAGGCAGAAACCAAGATTACCAAAGGCTGAATCAAGCCGCTATCTAACTCATTATCCTCAGAACAGACAGTAACACAGATGTGGAGCCTGCACACTGAGCTCAGAGGAATCAGTACCTCAAGTGAGTCATCACCTCAAGTCATTCAAACTCAGTCGTAAAAACGTTTGTGGAAGGGAGGGAATTTGGCCCAACGGGTAGAGGCTCAGTTTACACAACATGGATAAGTGACTTTTTTAACCTTCACAAAATGAGTAAAGGAATGAGATTAGAATCCAGCCTTTTAGGCATCAAACTTCTAGTGTTTTTTCTGACTTGTATGCAGAGCCTTTCCTGAGCACACTGCTGGAATACTCATCATGGACGCCATTGTACACTGTCCCTTGGAAGGGGAGATCTTAATAAGGTGTTTAATAAATGCTCACAAATTAGTTTACTTCCGTGCCATTGAGTGTCCTTCTCTCACAGCAATTGCAATTCTATTTATAATAAATTCACTCAGTATTCACGTGGGCGATGCATACATTTCAAAATGTTCAGCTGCAATTTGGATCTAATTAGTTGACACTTTGAGTACTGCCAAAAGTTTTTTTATTCAGGAGTGGATTGGCTGTTTCAACAACAAATCCTCAAAAACATCTGTAGAATAAAGCCAACTGACAAAAATATTTATGTTACAGTTTTCAGCTGTGACATAAGGGGACATTCCGTCTTATGTGCTTTGCATTTATTGCAAGAGCTTTGGCCACAAAGATGCTCTGTGGGAAGGGCTTTCCTCATTATCATCTTGTCTTGTCCTTCCTTTCTGTTGGTTCAAATTTACAGGGTGCTATAGATAGAAAATTCAATGGCCTAACTGCATACTTTGTTTGGTGTCTCAACATCTCATTGTCCGTCTTGAAAAATTGAAAGCAAGGATTACAGCCACATTGAAGATCACTTTTCATGCTGAAGAATGATAACAACAGAGCAGGTGGTGCCTAATTATGATGAAGATGTTGAAGAAGAAGGTGATGAAAACACGAGTGGCTAACGATTATGGGGTGCTGACGACCACACAGTTGCTGCACCAATCACAGCATCCCATACGGCTCTCAACAACTCTGGCATGTACGTGTGTGTGTTATCCCCTTTTGAAGATGAAAAAACGGAAACTTGGGGAGATTAAGTTACTTTCCCAAGGTCTCAGAGCTCCTAAGTTGGCTGGAGTGGAAGTGGGGGTGTTGGGGACAGCATTTGAAACCAGGTCTGACTTGTAATGTCATAACTTTCCATGGACTTAGCAGTGTTTCTGGAGAAGAACAGGACAAGAACGATGACACAAAATGAAAATCTGGCTTTCTACAGTCAGAGGGAGTATCCAAGGGACTGTGCCTTTCTAGGCAGGTGTCCTATAGCAACGCATAAGAAAACCCCAAAGTAACTCTCTTGGCAACTTAGCAACCTTCCTTCTGAAAATTGCCAAATTTTGCAATTTGGTTAATTCCCTAATAATGTGCAGGGTGGATTTTACCCAAGTAATTGTTACAGTTGTTCATTGTGCTAATTGCTAGTAAAAGGATGCAGACCTATTTCCACAGTCTGATAACATGGGCCTTTGACCCCAGCTGGCCTCCTCAAAGGGATATGGGCTAGAGAGGCTGGACTCTAATGCACAGTGTGCTGTGTTAAGAGCTCTAGAACAAGACTGTCTGGGTTCAGTTACCAGCACTGTGAATCACTACCTGTGTGACCTTGGAAAGTTTTAAAATGTTCTTCATGATTCAGTTCTGTTCCCTTAAAATGGGGAATATGTCTGGAGTACCTGGCTGGCTCAGTTAGAGGAGCATGCGACTCTTGATCTGGGTTTGTGAGTTCACATCCCATGTTGAGTGCAGAGATTACTTAAATATAAAATCTTTTTTTTTTTTTTAAGGGAATAATACATCTAACTCCTCACAGACTTGCTGGGTAGATTAAAATAATCCGCATATGTAAAGGACTCAGAATAGTGCTTGACATATAGTAAAAGCCAGTAAGTATTAGCTAGCTATTGTCATCGTCACTGTCATCTCTTGGCCTCTTGTGAGAATCGAAGATTTTGACTCTGTTATAGACTCTTTATTTTTTTACTATGGAATAACAGTCTAAAGATCTTCCTTTATATCTCAAAACCTTAGGGAAATTTTTTGTTGGAGAGGAAGTGGGGCAAGGGGAGAGGGAGAAGGAGAATCTTTTTTTTTTTTTTTTTTTTTTTTTTAGTTTCTATTTATTTATGATAGTCACAAAGAGAGAGAGAGAGAGAGAGGCAGAGACACAGGCAGAGGGAGAAGCAGGCTCCATGCACCGGGAGCCCGACGTGGGATTCGATCCCGGGTCTCCGGGATCGCGCCCTGGGCCAAAGGCAGGCACCAAACCGCTGCGCCACCCAGGGATCCCGAGAAGGAGAATCTTAAGCAGGCTCCATCTCACAAGCATGAGCTCATGACATGAGCTGTAATCAAGAGCTGGACGCTTAACCAAGTTAGCCACTCAGGCATTCCTTAGGGAAATTTTAATAGGTATTAGAACTCTTATTGCTATTTATGTTTTTACTGAAGAGCAGTATTTGTCAAGATAGTGATGAGCTGGAGAAGTTTAAAATTTTTTAATTTTCATGAAATTACCTTTTTGAAAATAATTCACAAAGCATCTTATTTCTAAAGTGACTTCTCAGTAGAGATAACTTAACAGAACATATAGCACAGTCATGGCCCAGGGGAGGCACTCGGTAAATCTCGCTATCATGACTATTAATGTAGTATCTTCCCATCAGTTTTGTGGTTCTTAGTAATAGTTCATCACACAGTGTGGATTACAGTATTTGTTAAAACTCCTGACCACTGAAAATGTTGACTTTTTGAGGTAGAACCACCATAATTTCTCTATCTCTGAATCTTCTGGCTACAAATATCCGCCTTACCCTTTTCTCTACAGCTGGACTTAGAAAAATTTAACCTGGGGCCTGAAAAAAGAAATCAATTAGAACATGTACCCACCCTCATGACAGCATTTGGTTGGATGCTGGTTATACCAAGGCTTCCCATTTCGTGTTTGCCAAGAGAATCAAGTCTCAAATGTCACTGTGGATGGTCTTCCATTAACATCAGCTCAAAGTAAGTAAGTGCATCAAAGGATTCCATTTTCAGCCCTTTTAGAGTGAGGAATGAACAGCAACTCTGTGAGTAGGGCCCCTGGGATGAACTACCTGCTATAGAGCATCTCTTCCTCATCAACAGACATATTTAATCTATTTTACTGGAAAATGATGTTTCAACAGGGAGTCTTTTCACCGTCCCATTATAATATCTCCCATTATTTTAAATGTAAGCTGAGATATGGTTTATTATTAAGTAATGCACATTAATTTCTAAAAACAACAAGCAGGAAATAAGAAAAAGTGGAAAATCAAATTCACCTGAGCAATACTACCACAAAACCAAACCTCTGCTGACATTATGCTACCTAAGCCGTGTAGATTCTTTCTTTTCTTTCTTTCTCTTGAAACTCAGAGTCTGTCAAGACGACGAATGTGTGAGTGATTCTCGTGATTCTTTTTTGCGTGTGTATAATTTCTGTTGTTAATCATATTTGGGGAAATTCTGAAAGTTTTGTTATGTACTTAATTATCTAGCTTCTCCTTTTTACTTGTATCGTATTTGATGACCTTTCCCATGTCAAGATCCTAACACCGTTCAGATATCAGTTATTATTATGATTTCATTTCTTTCATTCAAAATTTTAACCGATTTGAAATTGATGTGGGTTTAGGAATGAGTAAGAGACCAAACTCTATTTATCTAAATGGCTGGCCTGTTGCTGAGGCACAATTTATCACATAATCCATTCTTTCCTGTTGATTTGAGGTTCACCTTCATGATATGGCAAGTTCATGTAGAGTATAAGGTTTAGTTCATTATTTTACACTGTTTTACTGATTCACCTAACCCTGTATAGAACCATTTCCATTCATTATTACTGATTTAGCATTATTTGCAAAATTTGGCAATTTTAGTTATGAGGCCTGCATCCAAGTAATATGCGTGCAGCATATACATTTGAACGGTACACATGGTATAGACATGCAAATGGTGAGAGGTCTCCTTCCCTTTCCTTCTCTGCCAAAGACTTCCTTATCCTGGAGCCAATCACTATCTCTCACGTATCCTTCCAGGGCTATTCCACGCATATGAAAGCACAGAATTAGGATGTTAAAATGGTACTTTCAGCTAAGACTCTAAGATGATAGGTATTAGATTGCCAGATACCAAAATATGGATCTTCAAAGGAAACACTGAGAATCTAGCTGCATAACTCTTAAATTTCATACCCACATTGAAGATATAAAATGGTGGTTTGTTGGTAAAAGAGGAAAGTGAGCTTTATCTGTCATCATGAAGCAGTGAGGTATGTCCCATCTCCCACACCTTGACCTCAGACCTCCAGAGAACCTTCCATGGAACTACTGTGAGAGTTTGACATGTGGCCCTACCCACTGAAGGACACTGACAACAGTAATAGTGTCTCAGATAAGACCCAACATGGACAGATGGGCTGGCTACTGAAGGTGGAGCCCTGGGAGCGTAGGTCATGCAGCTTGGATCTACAAACTCAGAGTCTGTCAAGACGAGTGTGTGAGTGATTCTCGTGCACCAGATGCAGGCCACGCAGGAGACACAGAGATACAGGCAGGGGTAGGGGGGGGATGGAGAGGGACAGTGAGTGTGTGTTAATTCATGCATAATGATCTATCTAGGCAGACAAGAGACACTGGCAGTTAGAAGCTAGAGGTGGGCTGCAAGTTTCCCAGGAGGAAGAGAAGGCAATGCCCTAAGGAGACTGCACCACACACATCAAAAGCAAGCAAGTGCAATATCTCCACTGCTAGGAGGGATGCCACTAAAAGGCCACAACAGTGACCTCCAAGGAGGGTGACCAACTATTCCAATTGACCCGGATTAAGGGAATTTCAGAGACATGAACTTGCCTGTCAAAACTGGGAGGGTCTCAGTAATGTGGACGAGTTGGTCACACTACCCCTGAGTGAAAAGGTCAGTTACCAAGATCCATCAGACCTAGAGAGTGGAAAGCCATCTTAAGACAGTAGAGTCCAGTTCCCACTCTCATGTCGCCCATACCTCCCTCATCTCACCATGGAAGTGTCAGAAACAACACAAATAGGGAGAAGCATGACTGGCCTGGAGAGAGAACCAGTCTCATTTGGGAGATGGGGGATAACCAGGAACTTTGAGTCGGCAGCTTTGTGACACGGGGCTGTTGGTTTTAATTATTTACTTTGAGTGGGTGATCTGAAGTCACACACACACACACACACACACACACACACACACACACACAAACCCTGTATAATTCACAAGGGATCAGAAAAATAAATCACGGAACAGAATTTTTACCCAGAGGTGGAGAACCTTCCCTACTGAATACATTTTAATGGATCACTGGGACACAACATCAAGTCACTTTGTGATTTTACTGTATGAGCCACACTGTTTCAAAGCGCTAGTTTTTCATTTGTGGGCTTCAAAACACCCTATGGAAGTGTAGTGTGTTACATATCCTATTCCACTGTTTTTCAAATAATAATGTATTTTAAAACTTATCCAATTATACTTTGGACAGAAAGAGCTGCTTCATTCTTTTTTTTATGTTATATGGTATTCCATCATTGGATAATCCATGTTTTACCCAACTTCTTCCCTAATGATGGCTCTTGAGGTTGTTCCCAAGATATTCCGTTCCTATTAAAATCAACTGTTAAACTCACTTTACACAAATTTGAATGTAATCTAGAAGTAGATTGCAGAGTTGAGAGATCCTTTAAATTTTTGCTGGTTACTAATGAACTGCCACCCAAAGAGGTTGCACTCATTCACATTCCACTTAGAAACATATGGCAAAATGCTTATTTCCCCAAACACTCACTAACATACGTGTTCCTGAGCAGATCTGATAGGTGGAACTAGCACATGCTAACTTAAACGTGCATGTCTCTTATAAGACTGAGAATCACTTTGTGTGTTGAAGAGATGCTTGGATTTTCTCATTTAGGGGTAGATTAGCATAGTTTTCTAATGCACATTTTATTTTTGAAAAATTTGATTTTTAGGACTTAAGTATTACGGAAATCAATCATTTTGTCTTTTACGTGTCTTATATTTTCACATACTTAGTTTTTCTATTCATCTTGTTTATGGTATATATTTTTTATGGTATATTTTTATATACCATATAAATTTTTATAAAATTTGACTTTTATATGTTCTAATTTTTTAATTTCTAAAACTTGTTTCAGGGACTTTGTGTCCTACTTAGGGAAACATTTCATACTCTGAGATTACAGAATCATTCTTCTATATTTTATTTTAATATTTTAATAATTTGTTTATATTTAAATTTTAAATCTCTCATAAATTTTGATATAACGAAGTACTGATTTTTTTTCCAAGTTGTCCTGCTACCATTACTCAAATAGTCTCCATTTCTCCCTACTTATTTGTAATGTCATTTTATCATAGAATTCCCCCCTAAAAGTCATCAGGCCCACATTAGGTTTTCTCCTTGACTTTTACCCAACCAGTATGGAACAGATAACTCAAATGTTATTTAAACTCAACTGAACAGAAAAAAAAATTCACACAAACCAACATATTTTAGGCAATGGCTCTTTGACAGGTTTCTCTTTTAGTCTTTGGAAATTCATATGTAGGTTGTTTTTTTTTCCCCTTTCTTATGGAGTCAGTTCTGGAAAATCACACATTTCATCCAGATTTTTTATTTTACTTGTCTAGAGCTTAGTTTATCATTGTTTCTATTTCTTTTGTCACTGTAATTATTTTCCCATTCCTTTTTCCTTTGAGTATATTTTTGCTTTATTTTGTTCTTGATAAGATTACCTAATGGTCCATTTCACTGAGTCTCCATTCTTGGACTGATTTATTGATTTACTGATTTTATTCAGCTTTTGGTTTTATAATTTTTTTTTACTCTGTTCTTGGGTTTTCATTTTCCAATCTTTTGAATCAAGCACTTAACTCCTTATTATTAACATAAATACAAACTTCTTTATAGCATTGCTTTAGCTCTACTCCAGAGTCTGCTATATAGTGTTTTATTATCACCATTTCTTAGGCAGTCTCCAGTTTCTGATTTGATTTCCTTTTTGTTCTAGGAGCTGTCTAGAAAGGACGTTTCCATTTTGGCACAAAGGTTTTGTGTTGTTGTGCTTTGTTTTGTTTTTGTTTTCGTTTTTGTTTTTTGGTTTTGTTCCCTAGTTTTTAACTTTAAAAAATAATTAAAGGTTAGTTTTATCTATTTGTGCTCAGGTAACTTTAAAAAAAAATGTTTAGGTGGAGAAATTCTTTTACGTTTCTCTGAAGACTAGATATTCCTGGAGATAAAGAAAGGAGTATAGGGCTGTGTGTGTGTGTGTGTGTGTGTGTGTGTGTAGGGGCAGTGTCAGGTGGAGAATGGGAGTCTCTATAAATTCCTCATCCAAAATCATTTCCTTAAACTCTATTCCTCTATTCTTCGACCCCTAAGGAAAACATAAAAAGGGAGGAGAGGCAGAAAAGGAATGATGTGTTTAAGGTTTTGTTGCATCGACTGTGGATTCCACCCACTAAGGCTTCTGTGTGGTAGGAATCAAGCCCCTAAGAAACAGGCTTAGCATCATTTCCCTCATTACCAGGCGTTCTTGTTGCCATGCAGGGTATGAGAGCAGAGGGCTAGAGCTGAATTGCTCTACTGGAAGGGATTTGTAGAGATGATGTGAGGAATGAGAAAGAATGTAGAATTCGCAGCTGGAGGCAAGAGAGAGCCTTCAGGGAAGAACCAAGATATTTATTGATTGCTGTGATGAGTTCTCCTTCTACCCTTCAGTAAAAGATCTATTTTTCACCATTGTAGTGTGAGCTGGATCTTCTGGAGGGCCTTACTGAATGGATCGATATGATTCCAAGTTGTGTAAAGGGTGAAAGCAGAGGAAATCAGTACAAAGTGACTATACTTGAGTTACACCTTTAAGGTCTAAATATAAAAAATATGTCCCTCTGTCACAAGGCATGAAGGACAGATACTGAGAAGACTGTGAGACCCTGAATCTAGTTTTGGCTTTCATACTCTCTGTGGGATCTAGAGATCACAGACACCACTAGGTCTCAATTCTTCTGGAAAAACACTGTGTAATAGCAACCTACCCTTAATACCTTTCTGGAATATTCCAAGAATTAAGAGCTCTGAATCAGGTTAATGCACCAGGCTTTGCCCCTGACTTTGTCATCTGGTTGATCTTGGCCAACCTACCAAATCCCTTTAAGAACTGAATTCCTCCAGTGTAAAATTATAATAAAATGTTGCCTGCTTCAAAGAGTTGTAATGATTAAATGACGTAATTTTTTTTAAAAAGTTTTTGATCAGACTGCCTAATGCAGGGTATGGACTGAACAACTGGTATCTTAAACAAGTTAACAGGCAAATAAAGGAAGAAATGCGCAAGACTACAAGCAGTTCTAGTCCAGAATGAATAGGCTTAATTAGCTTTGTCGTTATGGGCAGTTCATCTAACCACTTTTGTCTTTGACTTCCTCACTCAACCTCACTCTTAATTATTCAGAACATATTTTGAGAGACATCACAAGTCACAACATGTCTGTCCCCCAGTTTCCTCACTGGGATAATACTAGGATCAACTGGCTGGTTTGTAATATCCCTTCCATCTCGAACTTTTCAGGAGATCATTAATAGTTGCTACCCTCAACATCTGTGATCCTGTGCTCAGTCATATATAGTCTGCTCCTAATTATCTATGCGCTAGCCTTCAACACCCCCAGTCCTCTTCCACTCTCGGATATAACATAATATCCTCATGGCTCAGACAGTCAAACACACTCCTGTGCATTCGCTTAAATCCACAGTCACTGAAAAAAGGGTAACATGCTTGCAAATAACTTTGCAAGGATGGATTGTATTTAAAGTCACTACATGTCCTCTCTTGAATTAGGAGGTAAAGGTTTGGTATAAACAAAACTTTGATGTCAGATCATTGTGAATTTGAAATGGTGGCTGATTGTACTTTCTAGTTCCAGGACCTTGGCCTAGTTCATTAATCTCTTGAAACTTTAATTTCTTTATCTGTATAGTGGAGCTGGTGATAGACCAGCATGAATTTGAGAAAAGTAAATGAAACAAAGATGTAAAAGGGCTTGGCACAGTACTCGATGCATTCCTTCCTTCTTTCTTGGAATGGGAGGTAAAAATGATAAGATATGCCCATCCTAATAGCCCGTGATCTTGGAACTCTTTAGATCTAGTACTACAAATGAATGACAATGCCATCTCTGATGCTACATTAAAAAAAAAAAAATCAAATTGGAAAAAAAAAAAGTATTTCAGTTCATGAAGCCTCCAAAGATTTACTACAGTGTTACTCAGCATTTTAAAATTCTGCAACCTACCCTTCAATTTGTAACTGTTCTGTGTGACAACATGTGAAGGGGAGTGGGTGGCTGTGAGGTGTGTGTAAAGGATAGGAGTCTTGGGGAAAGGATGAGGGTGAAGGAGCTCTTCGGACCTGCCCACATGCTGGCATGAAGAGTACAGTAGTAAAGAATAAAACAAAGCAAAATGCTGATAAATTGGAAAATAAGCCTTATTATGGTTACCTGGCTTTTTGCTCTATCCCACTGGTAGCAGATATTCTAACAGTACTCTCCGTCAAACATGGACTAGGAGAGGCTCACTTCTGGTCTGATGACATGAAAAAGAAAAGCAAAACTGAAAAACCGAACAACTTGAAAATCGGATGGCTGATTAACCGAGAATTGGCTCTAAAAAGAATGAAAACATCTGCTGGCTTCTTTGAAGAAAAAAACAATCCCTTTGGGTTCTTCCTGCAACGAATCCTGTTCTCAATTTTCTGTTTGGGAGTCATCCAGGAAAAAAATGACCTCTCCCATTCTAGTAATGAATTTCTATTCCCTTTTGAACTTTAAATATGTTAATTTAATCCTCACATGGTCACCAAAAAAATATGTATTGTCAAACCATAGATCTTGATACAGTGCTTCAGGGCTCACCCCTGCCCTGTGACTCTGATTTCTTTAGGTCTAAACACAGAGCTCGTCAAAAGGAAAGATGGCCTAGCCCGGCCCAGTTCAAGCCGGTCGGTCCCTGTAGTGTTTACAAGAATCCTGCCTTTTTGTCAAGATGTCCCTTCACTGAATCAAGCATTCCCAACCCTCTAATGATTTCAGAAACTGGCTAAGAGAGTTAGTAGCATTAGACCAAAACCACACTACTACTCATTTCTGGACTCGAAATCTCCAGCATTCAGAACATATTTTCCTACAATATAGTAAATACCTCCCCACTGGGATTTTATTTATTCTTTCTTTTTATATATATAAAATCATTAAGTATTTGCCCTGATTTAAAAAAAAAAACACGTGATATGGTAATCCGTAGGCCAAAAAGCAATGTACAATCTTGCATGTGTGTGAACACTGAAGGGGCTTTGATGGGCCTGTGCTCCTGGAAATACTAGTACTTGTAGCCTCTCAATGCCTCCTGGTTAGAGGCAGATTTTTTTTTTTAAGATTTTATTTATTTATCTGACAGAGATAGAGAAAGAGCAAAAGCAGGGGGAAGGGCAGAGGGAGAGGAAGAAGCAGACGCCCCACTGAGCAGGGAGCCTGATGAGGGGCTCGATCCCAGGACTCCCAAGATCATGACCCAAGCCAACAGCAGATGCTTAACCGACTGAGCCACCCAGGCCCCTTAGAGGTAGATTTATTTAAGTTGGGGAGTCATCTTTCTAATCTGAGATTCACTGGCTGTTAGTAAGTACAGGCAGGGCCCTTTCCTGGAGGCAGAGTCTAGAAGCCTCCACCAGCCTAGCGAGCCTCCACCAGCCGGCTGCCGCTTCTTATATCTATGATGAGATACAAATGTAAAGTTCTTGAATACTCTATTCCATTTTCTATTTTGGATTCTCCATTGCGACCCTACCCAAGATTTCTATGTGACAATTCTTTAGATTTCCTGTTAGTTGTTATCAAACCAGGATTTAAGAGAACAAGGTCCACAGTGACCCACACACAGGACAATGAGGAACAATTTTGAGTCTATCAACAGTAAGCTGATAGGAAAGGGGGAGAGAAGAAACTTGTGTTTGTTAATAAAAATGGAACTTCAGGAGATCCTCAGCAAGAGACAACGATCTCTACATATAGGAACCCCTTCACCCCAAATTCATCAATTTTGACAACAGTAAGTTATATTTATAAATGGGTCTGGTCAGACATTTTTCAATGTCATCACTAAGTCCTCCCTAGAAGAATGGTCTTTGGGGAGACAGTGCTCCGAGTGGAATGAATCTTCAGGGAAGCCTCAGGCAGCCTGCTGCCAAGCACTCTAATGAGATTATCCTAGTCAGAAGACACAGCTTTACACTCTCTTATACAGTTCAAAATATTCTCAGACCAAGTCAAATTTTAAACCAGGAGCATCCCATGGAGATGGATGTAATTCTAAGTTTACTAGATCCGTGCCACCAAGTTTTGGGATGGACACACGATTGATTGTTCAGTGGTGGGCCTACCTCCCTGGACTAACATCTTCCTGCCTAGCTGCTGATACAACTTTCTCAGCCAGAAAGAACTGAAACCTTGGGACAGAGGAGTTTCATACTTGGAATACACATCTTGAGTGTTTGCTAAATCTCTCGGGAGAAACACTCATAGATAGAACCGGTGTAGCACGATTCAGGCTAATCACCAGGCAATCTTAGGGTTGATTCAAACATTAGATAAGATACTTCTTTTGATCTTGGTTGCCCCATCTATAAATTAAAGATCATGATGATGTCTACTTACAGAGTAGTTTCAAGGGTTCCAATGCCCTTAGTTTTCAAGACAACAGTGTTCTGTATAATTCATTATTTTTGTCATCAAAGATCCCACCCAGCCCCAATTTTAGAATCTTTACTATTGAGAAATATGGTCAAGGATCATGCCTAACTCTCAGAGCATAAAGGAAGCTGGAGCTGCTGGCTCAATATACAGACTTGAAATTAGCAGGCCTATTATTTTAGCCAAGACATAACATGAGCAGCCAGTTCTCTGTGGTAGGAAACTCTGAGGACTCCCTGGATCTGGTTACCCACAGAAAAGCTGGGTTCACAGGAGAGGCTACAGCTAAAGGAGAACCATAGCTGGGAAGAGCACAACTGGAATGGCACCAATGAGGAACAACCCAATCTAAATCTTTCTTTTAGGAAGAAAAGGATTTTGGATTAAAGAATGTATGTCTTTTTTTTAAAATATTTTATTTCTTTATTCATGAGCAACACAGACAGAGAGGCAGAGCCGTAGGCAGAGGGAGACCAGACTCCCTGTGGGGAGCCCGATGCAGGACTCAATCCCAGGACCAAGGACCCAGGATCAAGACCCTAGCTAAAGGCAGGCACCCTGGTATGTCTTAATTTGAATGAAAAAGACAGATTGGGAATCAAAATATGTCCCTCCATCTAACCAAGTGCCACCATTCTGAACAACCCCTGCAGCTCTGTGTGGAAGGCCTGCCAACAGACAGATGTCTCTATCTAGTACCATAGATCTATCTGTACTTGGAAGCCTAAGTGTATCCATAAACACATCTATGGTTATCATCTCTCATCCAGATCTAGACTTATAGTCTGTATCTCCGTCTATACCCATGAAGTAGGCAAAGGCAATACACCAATGTGTTAACACTGGTTACCTCTGGAAGTATGGGATTATGGCTCTTAAGAAATTTTATACATATATCTTTTGTTGTGTTTTCTGTTTAGTATATCTTATAACTATAATAAGATACTGATTTTGAAAAAGACATTGGAAAGAAAGAAAAGATGCTGGGGTGATCTCAGCCTCTGTCAACTTCCCCTTGCCTCTTCTGAGGAGCAGCACTGGGAGGTGTGTCCTAGGGGAAAATCCTGTCAGTGAGGAGGGCTCAGATTGAGATAGGTTATGAACAGGAGGTTAAAAAACAAAAAACAAAACCAAGGAGCCCACCCTGAATCTGCTTGTAGGTACTCTTCTCAGCTCTCCTCCATGGAGTTTCATTTCAAGTTCATATTCTATTATATATACATTTCTTTTTACTAAAATAAAACCAAGAATGTTATGGTTCACCCCCCTTGGTCACTATTCTTCCCATTCTAAGTCATTTGTTCACACGGTTTCCCTGAAGCCAGATGATTAGAAATAGGCTTGTGTTTCTTAAAAAGAGACCAGATAGGGGCGCAGTCAGTGAAGTGTCTGCCTTTGGTTCAGTCATGATCCCAGGGTCCTGGGATCAAGCTCCGCATCAGTGGGGAGCCTGCTTCTCCCTCTCCCTGCCGCTCACCTTGCTTGTGCTCTCTGTTAAGTAAGTAAATAAAATCTGAGAGAGAGAGAGAGAGAGAGAGGAAAAGAAAGACCAGATAAAGGACATGGAAGAAAGAATTTTTTTTTTAACTTTTTCTTTTCTTTTCATTTTTTTAAACTTTTCCAATGTGCTGCTGCCCCCCCCCCCCCCCCCCCCCCCACGTAAAGTCAGTATTACCCTAATAGGCAATTTTAGGCCATGTGTCTCCCAGGCTTCCCAGCTTAGTACTTTGGCAGGGATTCAGCTCTAGGAGGCATGGATGGCCTTCCATGGGAAGGAGGAGAAACAGGTGTAGATAGGAAGGAAGACAGAAATTTACATCTGTGTAGGCCAATGTGCGGTAGAGGATCCCTGATTCTGCATATAAAGAGGCTCTGGACTCACAATGGAGATGAGACCAACAGGTATGATGGAAAGAGCAGAAAGCCATGGGCTTCACTGTGCTTCCTGTCCTTGTGTCTTCACCCGACGATAATCTTCCTCTGACTGCAGGACAATTCTTTCTACAAGAGCATAGTCTCACTTTGCAGATACAGACATTTATGCCCAGCAGACATCTATACTTTGCCATCTTAATGGACCGCAAACTCAAGACAACTGAAACTGACTTATTTATCTTTGCCCTCCCATGTTTCCTGTGTTGGGCAATGACATTACCACCCACCAAGTCCCTGGGATCACTGGAGTCACTTCTTTCATTCTCTCTCCACTCACTACATTTAAGCCTGGGAACTTCATTCTCTCCCCACCCTGCTTCTGTTGCCTTGGTTCAGGAAGGCCCTCATCGTTTTTTTTTGTTTGTTTGTTTGTTTGTTTGTTTTTTCTTGGACCACTCCTAGGCCTAAGCAATTGAGCTTCAATCCATTTGAATTCTATTCAAGTCTTTTCAATCACATTCAGAATAAACATTAATATTCACCTTTTCAGTGCTACATATAAAGTGCTAGATGTTGGATGTATACAACTTATAGAAATAGATACTAGCTCATCATCATTAGTCCCTACTCTGTAGCAGATGCACACTTTACACATCCGGTGTCATCTACATAGTACTCCAGTGAGGTAGGCATTATTATTATGTCCATTCTACAGATGAAACAAAGGAACAGAGTGCTTAGACAAAACTGCTGAAAGCATGTAGCCAGTAATTTGTGGTGCTGGGTGTGGGCCCAACCTGTCTGACTCTAGAGACTGGGCCTTTGAGCTCTAAGAAGAGAGGCCTCTGACCTTACAGAGTCACAGAATGGTATGAAAGGCAACTAATACCCAAATCCATACGTATTAACTGGTATCAAGTTTCTGTGGGAACGTAATACAAGGTATAAAGTCAGAGAAGGCTTCTCAGAAGAGGTGATGCTTGACTTAAGCCTTCACGATGAACAGGAGTTCACCAGGGCCCTGTCATTATAATAGATGACTCTTAAACAGCATTTATCACATCCTGGGCACTGTTCTAAGTGCTCTGCACATATTGACTAATTTTATCTTTATAATTTTTGGTAGGAGATATGGTTCCCATTGTACAAATGAGAAAAGTGAGATTAAGTAGCTTAAGTGATAAGTTCAAAGTCACACAATAATGGCATGGCAGAGCCAGGATCCCAAACCGGATTTTTGTTCTGGAATCCATGCTGTTAACCATTACACTCCCCTGCCTCTCAAAAACAAACAAACAAAAAATGTGGTAAGGGTATTGCAGGTAGAGAGAGAGGAAAAAAAAAATCCCAGACAAAGATTAACACATGGTATGCAGTGTGGGCAATGGTAGGAGATGAGCTCTGTTATGGGCCAAACTATGCCCACCTAAACATCTATAGATTGAGGCCCCAGTCCTCAGTACCTCAGGATATAAATGTATTTAGAGTTAAGATCTTTGAAGGGGAAATTGAGTTAAAACGAGATCATTGGGTAAACTCTAATCCAACATGATTGTTACTCCTGTAAGAAGGGATTAGGATCCAGGGAGAAGGCAGCCACGTATAAGCCAAGGAGAGAGACCTGGCACAGATCCTTCCCCGCAGGCCTCGGAAGAAACAAATCTTGTGGACACCTTGATCTTGGACTTTTGGCCTCCCTAACTATAAGACAGTGGAATTCTGCTGTTTCGGCCATCCAGGCCATGGTACTTCATGAGGGCAGTCCTGAGGACATACACAAGCCCACAGGGGCCAGCAGGGCCAGGTCCATTTGGGCTTTGGTCCTACGTGCACTAGAAACGGACTAGCAGGTTTTCAACTGCATCACAAGATCTATCGTTCTGTAGAGCTGGTGGCACTGCGCAGAGTGAGACTTGAGGCTGGGTCAGGTTCATGTGGAGGTCCAGGCAGGGGATAACGAAGGCCGCCAAGTCAGAAATGGGGTGCAGGAAAAGGAAGCAGAAACCATGAGGAGGGTGGCAACCACTTGCTTCTCCTTCCTGCCCCCTGCCCCTGCCCGTAATTCAAGCTGTCTTGAACTCTCCACCATTCCGAAACCTGCTGTGTACTCCCCTCCTGCCATCACCATGTTTCCACCTAACACCCTGAGCTGCCTCACATTTAAAGATGCTTTAAGACCTGGCTCCAGGGACCACTCCCCTAAGACACTATCCCCAGGTCAGTGTGTCACTTTCTTCTCTGCTTCCCAAGCACTGTGTACACATCTCTATTCTGACGCTCACCCTCTTGGCTCTGTGATTCTTTGTTCCATGCCTGTCTCTCCAACTATATGGTCAACTCCTTGGCAGCCGGCAGAGGCCCCTGACAAAGATAAGTGCATGACAGGTGTTGAATGAACAAAACAAAGCCTTAAAAAAAATACAAAGGACTATACTAATTTAAAGGAGATGCGGATTCCGGTTCCACAAGGTTTATAAGAAAGTACATCACGGATCAAGGCATATAGGGAGAGATGCACTCCCAAAATAGGACCCATGTACGGGTCTGATAGTCTTGCTCTTTTTCCTTCTAGATATAAAGGAATGCTAGAGAAACTAGATACATCCAACTACTCTAGGGGCTTTCAGGGAAACCATCCTGGGGACAGCTTAGGGGATTCAACATGCTTACGGAAGGAAAGGGAATAAATGAGTTGAATAATCCTAATGCTCAATGGCCTCTAATGGATTTTTCCCTTATGTAATTTGCTACATCAACTCTGGTTTTTAAACTCTCATTTAGGCAAGTATCTAAAATTTACAAAATGACTGTGGCCTCCACAGCCTTTGGACCCACGAGAATGCCTTGGTTATAGCTCTCGCATTCAATTCAGAGCAAAGGAATCAAGAGCAATTACGAGTCAGAATTACAGTGCTCTACTGTCTTCTTCTGTACAGTGGCGTGGCCCCAGTGGGTACGGTTACCAACGTAGCTCTCTCCTGAATGACATTTTTCTCTGAAGCTTAATTTCCTCTGTGGGTGAAATAAGCATTTTAACCGAGTTTTGAGGTCATGACAAGTAGAGTGTAAGTGAATTTTTGGCATAGATTCCTGATAAATCTGTCCTTCTCAGAGTTACCTTCAAATGTGAGATGGTAAAGGTAATGGTGTGGTGCCATGTGAGATGGGGTCACTGACCTGTATTTAGTTCCCTATGACTGCCATAGCTAATTACTACAAACTTGGTGGCTTAAAAGAGCAGAAAGTAATTCTCAAGATTTCTAGAGGCTGGGAAGTTCCAAGTCAAGGTGTCAGCAGGACCATGCTTCTTCTGAGGGCTCTAGGGAAGATTCCTTCATTGCCTCCTCCAGTGTCTAGTGGCTTCAGATATTCCATGCTTGTGCCTGCCTAATTCCATCTGCCTCCATCTTTACGGTCTTCTCCACATACATCCTCTGTGTGTCTCTTAAAGGACACTTAACATTGGATTTGGGGCCCACCTAGATAATCCAGAGTAATCATTTTAGGGTTCCTACATAAATTACATCTGCAAAGACCCCCTTTTTTAAAAAAGAAAGATTTTTATTTGATAGAGACAGGGAGAGTACACAAGCACACACACACACACACACACACACACAGGCAAGGTGGGGAGGGGCAGAGGCAGAGAGAGAAGTAGGCTCTCCCCTGAGCAGAGAGCCTGACATGGATGCCAGGATCCCAGGATGCCAGGATCGAGATCTGAGCTGAAGGCAGATGTTTAACCGACTGAGCAAGCCAGGCACCCCTGCAAAGACCTCTTTTTGAAATAAGATCACATGCACAGGTTCAGAGGAATATAACATGCAACTATCCTTCTGGGGACCACCATTCATCTGCTACATGACCCATGGTCAGAAAACCCTGAGGTTGGGAGAAGTGCTTTCCCCGGAGTGGTGACAAGTCTCTACTAATGCACCTGCAGCTCTTGCCACCTTGACTCTGAAGGTAAAGCTAATAATTTCCACACCAACTAGCCTTAACCTGAAAATGAGTGGGCCAAAAGCCAGTTCTTATCAAGAAAGGTCTTCTCATTGCCCTTGACATTGTTTTAACATGTCTGAGTTAGTTGATTATGGGAAAAATCAGAATATTCTTACTTAAAAATCCTAGTCTTCTGGCTTTTCTAGTTAAGTCACATCTAACAAAACTGGGTCCAGATTCCCCTCTCAGTAGCAGGGCTAACCTCGGACAGCAGCTGCTCCATTAGATGGAGTGTGAACCTGCCAAGTGCTATAGTCCTCACCACTCCCTATCATTTATCCAAGTTCCACTTCATTCATGGGAATTATACCTCACCCTGAAACAATGTGAGTTTGAACAATAAGAACCTGTATTATAGGGATGCCTGGCTGGCTCAGTGGTTGGGTGTCTTCTTTCAGCCCAGGGCGTGATCCTGGGGTCCTGGGATCGAGTCCCACGTTGGGCTCCCTGCATGGAGCCTGCTTCTCTCCCTGCCTGTGTCTCTGCCTCCCTCTCTCTGTCTCTCATGAATAAATAAAGGAATCTTTAAAAAAAGGAACATGTATTATATACATTATATGTATGTTATATATATTTATTATATATTTATATATCATATATTTAGATATTATATTTATATGCTTGTATAAATAGTGCATTATTTATATAATATTTATATATAACCTATGTAATCAATATAGTTTTTATATATAACATACAAAATATGTGTTAATTGACTAGGTTATTGGTAAGGCTTGTGGTCAATAGTAGGCTATTAATAGTAAAGCTTTAGCCTTAGGGGAGTCAAAAGTTACAGGCAGTTTTTTAACTGCCCAGGGGTTTTCACCTCTAACCTCCCTGTTGTTCAAGGGTCAACTACATTTCCCTGGCTCCTGAGTTTTTGCGTTGGCTATCTCTGGCCTAGGGGCAGGTTTCAAGAGCAGCTACCCATTTGGGTGAAAAGTCAAACAATGGCTCTAATTCACTCTAACCATGGAGCTGAATTCCAAAAATGTTGTCAAAAGAGTTCATGTTAACAAGGATATTGAACAATTTTAGATTGTCCTAAAGTATCCCCTGGCAGCCAAGACTCACAACCCAAAGATCTATAGCTCCGTTACTATGACATAGATCCTATACTGTAATGGTCTCACTTCTTTCAGGCACAGACTCATGTAAACATTATTTACAATCTTGAATTTTGCAGGCCCAACTTAACTCCGAAGACTTGCCTTTTGTACACCAAATGTTTTGTCTGTTTTATAATACTCTTTACATAATATGATGAATATCTTCCTGCTCATGGCAAAATTTGTTTATTGAGCTTATACCCACAGAATTTAGCTGAGCTAACTCTCTCAGCATTTTATTACCCAACACTTCTTTTCTAAGCACATACAGGGGTAAAAGTAAAAAGAAAACTATTTTCGGCAGGAGTGAATTGAAGTGACATCCACTGCTTGTGCTTCTATTCTTGGGTCCAGACCATACAGAGCTGGGAATGGCCATGAAATGCAGAAATACAGAGACCTTCAACATGCAAGACTAATTTATTACTTGCAATTAGACTGACAGTTGGCAGTGAGTAATTAAGGAAACAGTGACCTAGCTAGTGTTCCTACAGAGGTATTTTCTCTGGGATTAGCTGTTCTTGTACTAATTTCCACATGCCATTCTCAAGTTTAAAAAATGGTATGATTCCTCCCTATTGCAGAGAGATATATTTTCACATGTACTATTCTTATGAACAAAATTAAATTTCCTTCATGTATTTTGTGCTTCTTTAAATACATTTCAATATAATAAATTCAAGACTCTTGAAAAAATATCACAGGCACACACACAAAACACACTTTCTACCGGATCAAACCTACAACATCTGTCTTCATTAACAGTGACTAATGAGTTGACTTAATTTGGTAGGGATCATCTAGGTAAAATGATGGATTAAGGTGGCCAACCAAACACATGCAATGGCAATACTTGGTATACATGAAAGCCATCACGTTTAAAACTTCAACCAAAGTAGATTCTATGAAGGAGGGATGTAAACAGCAATAGACAGGTTTATAATCTATTTAAAACCCATCTGCCTTAGTATCTCAAGGAAGATAATTTCTTTTTTAGTATATAAGATTCAGTAAAAGGCAACCACTTCAAGAATGATAAACAGCAACTCTTGTCTATATCAACTGATGAATGGATAAGGAAGATGTGGTACATATACACAATGGGATGTTACTCAGCCATAAAAAATAATGCAATCTCGCTATGTGCAGTGACATGGATGGAGCAAGAAAGTACAGTGCCCAACAAAATAAATCAGTCAGAAAAAGACAAATACCATAGGATTTCACTCATATGTGTAATTGGAGAAACAAATGAGCAGAGGAAGAAAAGAGACAGAGAGAGACAGAGAGACAAACCAAGAAACAGACTCTTTATTATAGAGAACTGATGGGTACCGGCAGGTGGTGGGAAGGTGGGCAAAGTAGATGGGGATCGAGGCGCGCACTGGCCGTGATAAGCATCAGTGATGTAGAGAATTATTAAATCACTCTATTGTACATCTAAAACTAATAAAACACAGCTAACTAACTGGAATTAAAATAAAAATTTAGAAAAAAAGCATCTCTTAAAAGAGACTTTTTCATCATCTACCTCATTAATGATACAACGAGGAGCCTGGCTGCCCACTTGGGTAACTAACTCGTCGAAGGAATTGTACCCATTTCATTGAGAGTGCTTTGGAGGAATTTCTTCTGACTAAAGTTAAGACCAAATTCACCTTTGATCTTTTATTTGAAACTCGAAAGAGCTGAATGGTAGAGGGCTGTCACTGATTCTTTGAAGACTGCCTCCAGATTTCTCTCTCAAGACTTACTCTGATTCATGTTTCTCGAAGATCACGAAGACACGGCATCAACTGAGCAGCAGGGTGAGGGAGGGAAATGCTGATTAGTGAGACCTGCTGGCTGTAACCCTCCATCCTGGACATCTGTCACTGGCTTTTGTGAATAATGAATTTTGTTCCTATAAATTACCCTGAAATACTTACACAGGCAGGAGCATAATTAGTGATGATAAATAGCTATACGTGAGGATACTGCAGCTCCATCAATCTTCATTTATCAAATTGTTGCTTTTCCATGGAGCAAATAGATATAGGCAGAAAGTGCTAGCAAGCCCAGGCTGACTAAGCAGAGATGGACAAGGAAATCATTTACAGAATGTATATTCCATGACATAGGGGCTGTAGAATTGCAGCTGCTTTTTCATTCATTTCTCCTAATACTCTTGAATCACAAGTTCTTGAGGTTGAAAGGATCCTCACTGAGATCACTTTAATCTCAAAATAAGTCAGTTGGTTCTTGAATGTCTACAGTAATTTTTTCCATTCTTTCGGCTACAATGACGTAGGTACTATGCTCACCACTGACAGAACACGTATTTACCAAGTGCCCAAGGGGCATAAGCTACCATGAAGGACTCGGGGAAGAGGATGAGCTCACAGGACGTAACACTGGCCCCCGGGGGTCTTGAGGTCCGGTCAAGGTGATGACACAACACAGAAGCACAGAAATAGCAACGTCAGTGGCTACAGAGTTAGGACGGTCCCAGAGTGAATGTCAGAATGACCCTGACTGCAGACGGGGGCAGGATGTCAGTACAAGAAATAGAAATGGAGAGAAGCCCCTGAAGGAACCGGGATACAGGTCCAGAAAACTTAGCAGGAGGTAGATCTGATGGAAAGCATAGTGGGTGACTCTACGGACTCTGTAGAGCAGTTCACCTGGGGAGCGAACTGAGCATCTCCAGGCCCCAGTTTTCTGATCTATGCAATGGGCACGATAATAGTTAACATCTCAAAGGGTTGTTCCGAGTCCTGAATGAGATGGCAAACGTCGTGATTAGCATGATCAGCCTGGCGTCTGTCCTAATCTGGTAATTATTATTATAGTCCAAATTTTATTATCCCCAGTTTTAACAATAGCTGCAAAATGTGCTCAATTACGAAAATAATTTCTTTTACGATGCATATTGTAAACAAGAGCCATGTGAAAAATAATTAGTTATGTTGACTTTTTTTTCCCCCCAACTGTAGCATCAAATGCCGGCTTGGACCCTTTTACGCTTCTCTCCTCCATGAATTTTTATAAGTTGAACTCCTAGAATGGCCCTCTGGTGAATCATTACTAGATGGAGAAAGCTTTTTAATTTGGGTGCATACTTGATTTGACAGCTACCAAGTTTGGCCAGGCCCCAGATTTGCAGATTGATAAATTAACAGCCTCTCAGCCTGTCGGTTTTTGTGTTGTTCTCCACCCCCCCTTTTGGCTATTTTCCTCCCTAAGATTTGAAAGCCCAGGATGTGAGCAATTCTTCAAACTTATGGCATCTTTCCGGCACAAATCGTGGTCGCCGGCGGCTAGTAACTGGCCTCAGTTGTCACAGGAAGGATCCTTTAACACCACCTTTCTATACAGCTACAGAACACAGAGCAGTGGTCACTCTGGCGCACAGAGCACGCCCAGCCGAGCACTTCCTATTCCTGTCTTCCCCACTACCTTAGGGGTTCAGCAAGGTGGGTAGCTCAAGGCCTGGAAAGGGAGGCGAGGTGACTGCAGGGAGCTCAAAAGCCATGGATATAGAATGGAACGGGGCCACCTGGATGAGGAGGGTGGTTGTGTGGCCTTCACAGCCCTCCCCCGCACTTCTCTCCTCGCACAGATAGACATCCCAGTCCCCAACCCCCACAGCACACGGGAGGCCCACGGGCTCTAAACAGATATTTTGCATTTTAACATAGTCACATTTTCCATCTTTTTGTTTTGTGGCTTTTGTGTCTTATAGATTTCCACTTTCCCCATAGTTTGGTATTTTGGTTCCAAAGTTTTGCTTTCAACCAAGTTTTAATCTTCCATCGGTATTGCAACACTAGTTTAAACATCATCTCAAATTGCCTCGTCAGCTCAAGTCAGGTGTCAGCAAACCTGCCAGATGTGGCTTCCTTTCCTGTTTCCCCAATTTTCCTGTTTCTCAGGCTCAACTGAAACACTTGTAAAACACGCAGAGAAGCCTCCTTCTCTGGAAATTCTAAGGTGAGAGCCCAGGGATCTGGCTTACACATCCCAGGTCGGGGCAAACTTGCACAACACGGCTTTGGTCTTCCTGGGGACATCTATACCTTGACATTGAGTCTCACAGGAGAGAAATGTCGGCGGGCGTGGGTGGGTGGGTGTGTTTCACTGACGTTGAGCCACGGCTCAGACCACAGTCAGAGGCCTTGAAGTCTTTTTGCAAAAATCATTGAATCCCCCAGGTAGTCTCCAGGCACTTAAACCATGTGAGACGTGAAGTTCTTTAATCCTCTTGTAAAAGCTTATGAAGAAGGAACAGTCCATATCCCAGTGGCTTTCTTAATTCAGAACCCAAACAATTTTGTACCAATAGAGAAAATTTTAGAAAATGGCCAATAGGGAGGAAGGGATAGTCGATTAATTTGTTGAGGGAGCGAGAGAGTGAATCAAGTAGCTATTTTTTGAAAAATCACTATTCAAGCCTCGCTGAGTGTACATTCATAAACTACACATATATTTTTATATTTTGGTTTCTTAAATTTTTTGAGAGAGATAGAGAGGAAAAGCACCTGCTAGGGGCTGGGGGGTGGGTGGCAAGGGAAAAGGGAGACAGAAACTCAAACTGACCGGGCACTTAGCACAGAGCCCTGATGCAGGGCTCAATCTCATGACCTCGAGATTATGATCTGAGATCAAGAGTCAGATGCTGAACTGACTGAGCCACCCAGGTGCCCTCAACAAGTTCCATTATTACTTTAAAAATGTTTTATCCTTGTATATGTTAAATTTTCATAATAAAAAAATATAAGTCGTATTATCTGAAACCACTTTTCTCATACAATTCTGTTTGGTGCATTTAGAGATAAAAATACATGGAATCAAAATGTTCTCGGGAGCCTTCTTTTCAATGATTGGACCCTCATCTCGCCTGCATGTGTTCAGGAAAAAGCATTTTCCATCACTTTAGTACATCCACACAGGTGGACTTTCTGTCCGGAAATACTTTTCCTCACCGGGACACCTGCACCCCAATGTTTATAGCAGCAGTGTCCACAATAGTCCAACTGTGGAAGGAGCCTCGGTGTCCATTGACAGATGATGGATAAAGATGTGGTCTATGTATACAGTGGAATACTACTCAGCCATTAGAAACGACAAATGCCCACCATTTCCTTCGATGTGGATGGAACTGGAGGGTGTTATGCCAAGTGAGTAAGGCAATAGGAGAAGGCAGACATTATATGGTCTCCTTCATTTGGGGAATAGAAAAAATAGTGAAAGGGAATAAAGGGAAAGGAGAGAAAATGAATGAAAATATCAGTGAGGGTGACAAAACATGAATGACACCTAACTCTGGGAAACGAACAAGGAGTTGTAGAAGGGAGGTGGGCGGCGGGTTGGGGTGACTGGGTGATGGGCACTGAGGGGGGCACTTGGCAGGATGAACACTGAGATGAACACTTATGCTATATGTTGGCAAATTGATCTCCAATAAAATTTTTTTTTTTAAAATTAAAAAAAATACTTTTCCTCCTTGCTGATAACTTGGCTGAGCCACCCTGTAAATTTAATGCCCGGTACATATTCAAAATGACATGAGCCATGGGATGGTAAGATTTTTCAATTAAAAAATTTAGATATATTTGAGAAAAGTCTGTAGATTAGGTAAGAGTGGTGTATCAATGATCATTGCCTGACTTTGATCACTACTGTGGTGTGTTGTGCTAACCTCTGTGGAAAGTGGCTGAAGGGTTCACAGAAATCTTAGGCTACTTTAACAATGTTTGCGTGTCTCCAACTACTTCAAAATAAAAGCTAACAAGGAATTTAAAATTTAGGTAGTATTAAAATTCCTATAGTCACCACCCAGACTGCATAATGTCAACACTTCATTTTACTTGCCTTTGTTTTTTAAAGGCAAAACATGAAATGGACAAATGAATCTGCTCTCCTATCATTCTGTACTCGCACTAGCAGTGAATGGAAGCTCCAGTTTTTCTTCTTCTTCTCCAATACTCAGTATTATAAGACTTTTTAATTATTTCCTATGTGAGGTGTAAAGAACAGAATTCATTTCACTTTCCAGCACCTCAAAAACCGGGACTGAACTTCTTTTCATACAGGTTTATTGGCCCCTCAGATTTTTCTCTTCATAATGTTCACATTCTTTGTTGGTATTTTTCTATTTTTTTTCTTAATGACATGGAGGCTCTTTGTGTCATGCGGATACAAGCCTTTGCTTATCATATGCCTGCAAATATCTTTTGCCACTTTATAGCTTGCTCTAATTGGTTGTGGGGTCTTTGTTGGACAGATATTTTGCATTTTAACATAGTCACATTTTCCATCTTTTTGTTATGTGGTTTTGTGTCTTATAGATTTCCACTTTCCCCATAGTTTGATATTTTGGTCCAAAAGTTTTGCTTTCAACACAAGTTTTAATCTTCACAGAAATTACGTCTGTTACTGTTTTGAGGCTGAAATCTATTTTTATCCACTTGTTCCAGTGTATTTAGTGATTTATCCTTTTCCAACAGACTTTTAATGCCACATTTTATAACAAGTTTTCATATATGATTGGATCTATTTTTGATTCTCTGAGCTGTTCCTTAGTTTGTCTATTCCTACACAAATATGTCACTTTTACTTTACCATAGCTTTAAAGTAGGCCTTAAAATCTTGCAGTTCAAGTCTTTTCTTTGGAATTATTTGCAAATCCTCACTCTTTCATCTTGTGTATTTTGCATTCATTTTCAAATGACAAACATTTTACTATAGTTTTTTAAATTGGAATATTGACAGCTAATTTTGGAGGAACTGACTTTATGACATTGTGCCTTTCTATCTACAAATATGGCACAATTCTCCATTTCCTTCTACATTCTCCACAATTTTTTCTACGTTCTTCACTAGTATTTTAACTTTCTCTATAACTATCTTATCTAGATTAAGTTAGATTTATTTCTGAACATCTTTTAAGCTTTATTGTTTTTGTGCTTGAGTTTTTCCGACTTGTGCTGGAGTTTTTTATTGGGTTATGGATACTGTGTAGGAACACTACTGAGTTCTGTATAGTAATGTTATTCCCAGGAACCTTACTGAACTTTCTTATTAAAAATCTAGGTTCCCAACTCTTAACACTCACTGAAAAATAAACTAGTTGTGGTTGATGGTCACAGGAGGGTTTCTGGGAGACAATGGGAATGTGCCATGACTTCTTCCCAGCCAATGTAAGAGGATGGGTGGGAGCTACTTTCTCCTACATCTTTAATCCAGACCTAAGGGATTTAAGGAGCCTAATAAAACATGTCCTCCCCAGTTTACAGCTCTAAGTGGACTGGTGCTCCTGACTTCCTATGGGAAATGTCAAGGGGAGGGCTGAGTGAAGGAGGGGTGGCTGTACTGGTAGCCTCAACCCATCGAATGGGTCAGGACCCATTATGGTGGAGTGTTTCTCATGGATCAGACAGAGTTCAACAAGAAAGCATGCTTGTGTGGGGTCATCACAAGATTTGCTCCAGAGGACTACCTTGATGGGTCAAAGATCCCAATAGGG
Source organism: Vulpes vulpes (assembly GCF_048418805.1). Lineage (NCBI taxonomy): Eukaryota > Metazoa > Chordata > Mammalia > Carnivora > Canidae > Vulpes > Vulpes vulpes. Next base: position 137,069,113 of record NC_132781.1, read on the forward strand.
GTAAGTGTGAGATAACCACAAAGTGAAGAAATAGCTCAATGACCAGTTGGACTGACATTACTCCAGGGGACAAGTGAGAAATCTGATAACGAGGGAGGGTCTGCAAAAAACATAAATGTGCCTTTAAGAGATAGTCTTTAACCCCTGTCATGATGTTGCTAGTTAGACAAGACATTTCTTGCCATTTTGGCTCCTCTTCCCCCTTTTGGGCCTGGAGAGCAGGGGTCAGAAACCACAGCTATCAAGACAGAGGAAGACAGAAAAGGGGCAAGTTTGGGAAGAGGGAGGGGGTTAAACTTCTCTTCCCCAGGACCTCTATAGGCTACTCACCTGGGTCAGTCCTGCTTAGGGAAGAGAAAACAGTGTGTAATGTAGTTTCAGTTTCAGCTGCTGCACTGGACAGGAGGTGCTATTATTGATAGCAGGAGCCTACCCCCATGAGCCCTGCCATCTGACATAACTGTGACGTGACATACGATGGCAGGCACTACACACAGAGGCTAACTACCGGGCCTGGGGCCCAGACTGCTGAATCCTAGCTTTGTCACGTAGCAGATGTCCAACCTTTCTCTTTCACTTTCCTCCTTTGTAAAGCATGTAATTGTGCCGTTACGAGCATTAAATAAGTGAATATATGTAGAAGTGCCTAGAGCATCGTCTGCCCTTTACTAAGTGCATAACGTTTACTGTAGGCAGGCAGTACGTGTTCGAGAACAGGACTACAGTGGCTTTATTCACAATTAGTCATCAAAGTAGTCTGTTAGCACGTTCAGTAAAGTTCACCTTTGAGAGACACCATACATTCACAGAAGGTATTGGACCATTTGTGAACAGTCTTTAAAAATGTAACTCAATTATCTTCAATGGAATGGTCTACCTGCCTGGCCAACAGATTCCAAAATAGTTTTCAAAGACGAGAGCACATTCCTCCCACCCCTAAAAATGAACACTGAGCCCTTGTGTGGAGATGGTACTGAAGCAACCATGGGAGGCTGGCCGAGGGAGGCCCCTGCTCCCCCCAGGGCTGAAGCCAAACCAGAGAAGGCAGCACTTAAACGGGCCCCACATGTCACCTACCTTTGGGCAACCCAAGACTCTGCTGCCCCAAGATCCTTAAAAGGATGCTTCGGGGAGAAACAAGCTTGATTACTATGATCAGAGATTCCCCTTGACCATCAAGCGGGCCATAGAGACAGAAGACCATAGGCTTATCCTCACTGTGGATGTCTAGGCTAAGGAGTACCTGGTGGTGCAGCCTATCAAAAGGTTCCAGGACACCGAGGTGCCCAGGGCCAGCACTCTGAACAGGCCTGATGGAGAGAAGAAGGCATATGTCCCACTGACTCCCAACTAGGATGCTGTCTATGTAGACAACAAGACAGGGATCATGTCAATCCAGTTGGCTAATTCTAAATATAATCAATTTTTCACCACAGAAAGAGGTTGATCATTCCTCTAACTGAATGCCACTAATATCGTTGAAACATTCACAAAAACAGACTGGCTAGGCTCCAAAAAAACCTCATGCTAGGTGAGCTCGGATGCTGCACCTTTGCCTTATGTGTAGCAAAAAAAATTTTTTTAATTCCCTACCTCTTGTCAAGTGTCTACTGACTTCTCTCTATTCTCCTCAAATCCTTGTTATTCCATTAAATCCCCAACTTGATCTCAAGACTATCCACTAGCAACCCAGAGAAGATGATCTGGCAAGTGGTACTCCAACTCCTGACAGTTCCCCAACCCTTTTCCTGTTCCTTGGGTCCCATTTCCATAATAATAATAATAATAGGAGTAATGATAGTCATAATAGGGTCCATTCTTCTTTTCAAATTGAACTTCCCATTCCAAGCACTAATTTTTGTCTATTAATACCCACTCCATTCATTACCCTTTTTACAATTTCATCTTCAAATTTTCCTCTTAAATTTTTTTACCCACCCCCAGTATCAGAATTCCCACACTACGCCAAGACGAAGAGAAAGATATTAGAAATCCCTAACAACGTACCAAAATATCCCCAGTTAAATAATAACTCTTTTTAATCAAGAAGAGGGGACTGTGAGGAAGAGGTGAGAGGAAGAGGGCAAGGTGGTGGAGAGACATGTAACTAATGCAAAACAAATATACTTTGTGAATTTTTTTTTTTTTCCAAAATCTATTATGTCAACTTTGCAGTATCTCCTTAATCAACTCAGGAAGAGCAGGGATATCCTGGCCAATCTTGTTTCCTTTGCATTCTTCCACACGCTCTCTAGTTTTGTTTTTTGTTTTTTGTTTTTGTTTTGTTTTGTTATGACCCATCTAAAGAGCAATATTTAAAATGCAACAAATAGCACCTATTTAACAATACTTGACTGGCTAAGTTTTGCTATGCATCTACACCTGTGAAATCATCACCACAGATAAGTTCATCGATGGTTTCTTTGTGCTCCCGCACAAATGACTGGCTTTGTCATGTGATCACTTTTGTCTGGCTCCTTCCACTCCACGTAATGATGCTCAGAGTCCTACACATTACTGTGTTGTATCAATAGCTCATTCCTTTCACTGCCAAGTACTGTTCCATTGCATGGACGTACCACAACTTGCTTATCCATTTACCTATTAGTGGAAATATAGATTGGTGAGATGTTCATTAGCAGAGATGAAGCTGCTGTGGACAGCCTTGTGTGAGTATTTGTATGGACACACGCTTTGATTTCTCTTGGATGAACACTTAGAGGAAGAATGGCTGAGTTGGCATGGTTGGTGTTATTTAAGTTTTTAAGGAACCGGCGAATGGTTTTCCAAGGTGGTGTACCACTCTGAACATTTAAGAATTTTCAAACGCCCGTTTTTTTTTTTGTTTTTTGTTTTTTTTTTAAAAAAGATCATGTGCTTGCAAAATGCAGTGGGTGAAACGCTGTGATTAAGATTTTTAAGAAAAACGATATTTAGTCAGCTATGTCTTCAGTCAAGCCCTCGGAAATATAATCCTCTGCGTCTGCTTTGCTAAACAAGACAGTTCGAGTATTCAACAACGTGAGGACACGTGCCAAACAGAACGCATTCACCGACCAAATAACAGCTGTCCTTGGAGGGCTGCTGATGAACCAGCAGGGCTTTGATAGCACTGCAGCCTAAGCAAGGTGGCCCCGGGCCAGGAGCATAACTATCTCATTCATTTTAATGGTTTTGGCAACGTGCAACTACTCATGTCATCTTATTTTGATGAAGCTTCCAACTTTCATTACCCCTTTGGGAAATCAGCTTCAAATAAGCTGCTGATGGCACTGTGTGTGTGGTGTGTGTGTGTGAGTGCACACGTCTATATACATACATACATTTGCACAGATTTACAAGATATCAACCTAGACATTCTCTCTTGCGCTATTACGACGGAGAGCAGAGCTGTGATTCAGTCTGTGTTAGGACAGCCGAGCAGTTTCTCACTTTGAAGTTACTAAGCCTAGTGAGAGACCTGCAGCATTGACTCTGCGAGCTTCCAGAGCTGGGACAAGGACACACAGGCCGGTGTGGACGGGTGGGGGAAGCCAGGTACGTCTGGCCTAGAATAGCAGGGTAAGGGTGGCTGTGGGGATGGGGGTGGGGACAGCTCCCGATGGAACACAGAAGGTGCCAGGGAGGCAGCTGCACGTAGAAGGTGCTGTCCTGGGCACTTCTGCTGTTTATTCCGATAATTTTCTGTTGCTATCACCAGCTCATCCAAACTGAAAAAGAAATTCTCCTTTAATGATGGCAATTTTGGAGGAGTTGGGGACTGCCTCCATTTTATTCTGCTGCATTCCTGCCCGTGATACTGTTTAATAAGTTTGAGTACCTCGCATCAAACTATGATCTAACACATGTCTGGGCATCCAAACTTCCGTGAAATTTGTTAAGCTATAGTTTAGCACTGTTTCCACTATTAGCTGTTTTTTGTTTTTATTTTTGTTTGGCCAACGCCTCCCTATTTCCCTTCCCTGCAGGGTCTGGTTCCTTCTCTAGACCTGACTTCCAAGACTCACTTAATTTTCAACCCACACCAAGGCACAGATCCACTTTAGAGGATCACAGTCTTTTTTTCTCCCTCTGGCTCTTTGGGCTCCATTTTCTTTCAGGGTAAAAAGATCTCCCTGCACAGACTTCAATACGACCCCAGAAATGAAAGGGCAGCTTTGCTCGCTTTCCCTTATTCTTTCTGGGCACCCAAGGGCATTGTAGCATCTTGGGTGGCTCTTCACAGTTAATGACTATCATGTTTTCTCCAATCCCAATTCTATTTGAATTCCCTGTACCTACCTACTTTGGAGAAATTCTTAATTCCATTCACTTACACCCTTCTCCCCTTTCAGGAAGCCGCCTCCCAGCTGTGCCTCCTCAGAGAGCATCACCATCGTGATCTCAGTGGCTGTATGCAAACCTGGAATGGTTCATTTGGAGGAGAGCTGCCCTCAACTTATGTTGAGCAAAGGACATAGGCTTTAAGTTCTGGAGGCTGATTAGTAACTGGCTAACTTTGGCCACGTTACATCGAACCACAGTTTCCTTAACTGCAAAATGGAGTAATAACAACAACTACCTTTCAGAGGTGTATATGAAGATCAAGAGGGACTGTGAGTGCAAAATTACTCTAAGACTTGAGTTCCTCTTAATACACATGGTTGGGGAAGAACAGTGGTCACAGAAGTGTCAGGCGTGATTTAAAGCCTGACTCTGGTAATAACTGTCACCCTGAACGACTTGCTTCATTCTTAGGCTTTCAGTTTCTTCACCCGTATAGCTTAGGATGATAATGATATACAAGTCTTCTAAGGAATGAATGATATTGTGCATGTGAGAATGCCTGGAGCCTAATAGGCTTGCATAGAAATGACATACACTCAAAGTCTGGTGTAATTAGAGAATTTGAAATATCAAGACTTCCTAGAATCCTCACTCTGTAAACAGAGAACCTCATTCTTTCTGTCTTACCTTTCTGATAATTTTCAGAGCCAGACTACAGGAAGAACAATCCAGAGAAAGGCTCCTTCCTACCTAATTCTGAACTAGCAATGATTGAACAAGAATGTGAAAATGACTCTCTAATCTTCTAATTCAAAACAGCCACCGAAGAAAATACTAGATGTTGTCTGAATTTAAGGGAGTCAGTGGCCCTAAAGCCTGACTTCACTATTACTCAATCCTGATTGGCTCCTTTTCCAATCAGAAAAGACCTTCATCCTTTCCCGTATTTCCACACTTGGAACCTTGCTCCCATGTCACCGGAAAGAACAGAGGTCATCTAGCAAGAGCTCCTCCTGTTTCTTACCTTCCACCTTGTCTTGGCCACCTGCCCCCATCCTGCTTCACTTCTCCAACCACGCACCCATCATCTGTCTCATCCTTTCATTTTTTTTTAAAGATTTATTTATTTATTTTTGGTAGACAGAGAGAGAGAGAGAGAGAGAGAGGCAGAGACACAGGAGGAGGGAGAAGCAGGCTCCAAGCCAGGAGCCCGACGCGGGACTCGATCCTGGGACTCCAGGATCGCGCCCTGGGCCAAAGGCAGGCGCCAAACCGCTGAGCCACCCAGGGATCCCCTGTGTCATCCTTTCATATGCGACTTCAGACTAAGTTCTCTTCAATCTTCAATTCCTTTCCACTACTGACCTGTCCTCCCTTCTTCCCCCATGCACAGCCATTGTCTGATTTCTCTCATTGTAAAACTGCTGACCACTCCCACCTCATCTCCTTCAAGCTTCACCCTCCCTGTCATGGCAGATGCTTCCTTTCGGCGACTATACATGTCAGCTCCACTTCTCCATCTCCTCCTCACACTTGGGCTGCATCTGGCCTCTGCGGTACCATTTCCCCCCTTTCTGACTCCTCAAAACACAGAGGTCTCACCTGGGTTTTTGGCTGCCTAGAGCCGTCTATAGCTGGTGACGTTGCAGATCCAGCCTTCACTCTGGGAACCCGTCTCTCTTCCTCTAGCACATCCTCCCCAATGGTTTCCTTCTTACTTTCCTCATCATTATTTCATGGCCCTCCTCATGGACAACTCTACCCCTGCCAACACTTCCAGGTCGGGCTGGCCTGACTCTGCCCCTTGCCCTACTGTGATCCCTGTCTCTTGGTGATCTCATCTACTCGGGGCTAGCTGCGCCATAACTTGTGAGGCCTGGCATATCTTGAAAATGCAGGGGTCTTTGCTCAACAGCTATTCTAGATGGCAAAAATAGAGCATGAAACGAAGTGCGGGCCCTTTGCAACTGCACAAATCACATGTCGACTCCAGAACTTTGAAGCACATAGTGTTTTCTAAAACTGTATTTCCAGCCAAGACCCCTTTCCTGAGCTTTAGGCTTAAACAGTGTTCTGCACGAACATCACTCCCTTCTCACTCAAGGTAGATTTTGTTTAAATCCTGGTGCTTTTGCTTACTAGTTGTGTGATTCTGGCAAAGTCATTCTCTCTGAGCTTCAGTGTCTCAGTGTAAAATCTGCAAGGCTATGGGAAAGTTAGTGCAGGTATCAAGCTGATAATTCAATAATAGAGGTTAATAATAGATCCTATAAACAGCTATAAACTGTCCACATTCATAGAATGTAAAAAGCCCTGAAGCAGGAAAACTGCTGGCTGCTTACCCAGTTGTTGGAAATTGTGTGAATTATGACAAACAGGTAGTAACCCTGCAAAGAGCTTGGGAATAATTTTTTTTTAAATAAAAAACAATCCCACAGCATCTATTTTCACTTGGTAATAACATGAAGGTAATCAAAACAATATGAACAAGTGTTGCAGAACTACAGTTCCAACAAGCACACCTAAAAAACCCAACTGTATGGCCTTCTCCAGAATTTCTCACTTCATCGATCATTTCGAGTTGGAGACACTTTGGAACAGGTTAGTATCTCCTTTTAGCGTGATCTGATCCAGTTGTCTTCATGACTTTTACAATCAATCCCTTCTATATCACCTAATAGGAAGTTCATACACTCATTGAAGTGAGTAACCTGGCCCTCTCTCCACATAGTCGCTTGCTCAGAAAGCCACACCGGAATCCAAGATCTATTTCTCAATCTGAATAGGATGCCCTTCTGCCCTTCCTGGCCCTGGCCACCGTAGAGCCCCACAGAGGCTGACAAAGACCAAGCAAATCTGCACACTACTCCAGAAAGCAAATTGAGCTTGGGAATAGCTTTTTGCCCAAAAGGAATATTTTAAGAACATACACAGTATTGTATGTCAATGAAGGAACAGGACTCTGAGAACAAGTTCACCTAGTGAAGATCTACTCAGTCTGGTTCTAGGAACTTGACATCATGTACTCTGAGCTGATGGCCAGGCTCCAGCCTCACAGGCAAAGAACACAGACCCACACAGCAAAACTAGTACAGGTCAGGCCTGAGCGGCAAACACCCATAATGAGACTGTTTGCTTGGCGAGTGATGTATTTCCTACTTATTTCTGGTCACCACAACCAAGAATTTTGGTTGGAACCCAAAATTCAATATGCCCCACACGAACTCAACAATCCTCATCCGTCTCGAAGCTGCTTTTCCTCAAAGCTGCATGTCAGTGACCAGTACGACTGCAGCTGAAAATCCTGACCAAGTTCTGCGCTGCTTTTCCACCCTCATCCTGGCAACCACTCCCCACAGACATCCAGAAAGAGTATTAACAGTAAGTATAACGGATCCCGCAGAGCTGATGGTCGGATTTGACTAGATGAAAACAGACAATAGCTTTATATGATGACCGTAGGCATATAAATAAATAGACAGACCATGTAAAATATTGTTTACAATACTGATTTCATGTTGAGTGCCCTGATCATATTATTATGTAATTACTGATTTTCTTCCTATTTTTTTCATTATTTTGTAGGTAGACTTACCATCCAGCCTATTTTATTATTTTTAAAAGATTTTATTTATTTATTCATGAGAGACAGAGAGGGAGACAAGACACAGGCAAAGGGAGAAGCAGGCCCCCTATGGGGAGCCCGATGTGGGACTCGATCCCAGGACCCCGAGATCACGACCTGAGCCAAAAGTGGATGCTCAACCATTGAGCCACCCAAGCATCCCACCACCAGACTATTTTAAATGTCTATAAATCAACAAGAAAAAAACACAAACACATCAACAGAAAAGTGGCCAAAGGACATGAGTAGTCAATTCACAGAAATAACAGAGATGACCTGTAGACTTCTCAAGAGAACCTCTATCTAGTCAAGATTTGGGAAATGCAGATTAAAATATTTTCCATTCATCAGGATGTCTTTTAAAAAGGAGTAATATTTAGTTTTTATCAGGTGGTGGTAAAAGAGTAATGTCTGAGACGAGCAGTACTTAATATGTGCATACCTTCTGACTCAGAAATTCTCCTTCGAGGTGGCTATCCTTAACAAATTCTTGCACGTATGCATAAGAAAGCATTCATAGAGCTACTTCATGGGCACACTTACAGCCGCAGAAACAAAAAAGGGGGGTGATAACCTCAAGGATAATCTGTTGGAAAATATTAAACAAATTATGGCATATCTATGCTAAAATATTAAAGAACAGATTAAAAAAATGAAATGTCTTTATAAATTCAAACTTGGAAAAAAATTTCTTCATATTAAGTGGAAAAAAAAAACCCCTAGTTCTTGTCAAATTAAAACAAAGTAAAATTTAACCGTATCACACTTATAATTATGTAACTGTATAGAGACAAGTCCGGAAGGATCTTCACTCAATAATTAAGAGTGGTGAGGGGTGCCTGGGTGGCTCAGCGGTTGAGCATCTGTCTTTGGCTTAGGCCATGATCCCGGAGTCCTGGGATTGAGTCCCACGTCGGGCCCCCTGCATGGAGCTTCCTTCTCCCTCTGCCTATGTCTCTGCCTCTCTCTGTATGTGTCTCTCGTGAATAAATAAATAAAATCTTAAAAAAAAATAATTAAGAGTGTTGAGGGGCACCTGGGTGGCTCAGTCCGTTAGACATCTGCCTTCACCTTAGGTCATGATCCCAGGGTCCTGGGTTCAAGCCCCACAGCCTGATCCCTGCCTATCTCCCTCTTCCTCTGCCGCTCCCCCCTGCTTGTATGCCCGTGCTCTCTGTGACTAATAAATAAATGTTTTTCTTTTCTTTTCTTTTCTTTTTTTTTAAGAGTGGTGAATGTCATGGTGGGAAGAGGACAAAGGGGAGAATGGCACTGTTTTCATAATTCCACATTCGAATCTGCTTAGCAGGAATGTTACCATTTAAAAAAAATGGCAGTCATTTAAAAAACATGGTTCATCTATTTTATCATCATTCTTGGATCAAAATACCTGATCCAGTAGTTGATTGTATCTGACTAGTATGTACGTGTTGGATAATCTAAGGCAGAGCTCAAAGTGATGTGTAGACGCTACCTCTGCCAGAATCCTTTGCGGAGCCTGAAAAAAAAAGAGAGAAAAATACCAATGCTCTGGGTTCCATTCCTATTTAATTCTATAGACGTGGGATGGTCCCAGGAATCTGCCTTTCACAGACTCATGATGGGGGCGAGGCGGAGGGCGGGGAGAACCACTGGTGCAAGGAACTGACTTTGCTTGCATTTCACTGCCCTTTGAGTGGTTTTAAATCCCTGGTTCTCTTTAAAGAGAAGAGACAATAAGGCCACATTAACACGGGGTAGGAACAGGAGACTGTAATTTAGTGGCTAAATTTTCAAAAATGCCGTGCAACCACCTGTGTTTGTGGATGCAGGTGCTGACCTGCGTCTACCAGAAGGGGTTACTTGTACGCAAAGCCACTTGGGCCAGATCTGTACCAACTCAGAGCAGGTAAAAGAATGTGTTTCCTATTCTGTTTTCCTGTTTCCAGGGTTTGGGCTTCTGTTCCTCATTGTGGTTGTACTTTTTTTTGTTGTTCTTGTTGTTTTTGTATTCTCCAAGGAGATTTCTCTCTGCTAGCCAACACAGAGTCAAGAAAACACAGGCCCCTTGTACTTTAGCTATCAGAGCCCTTACACATCAGGGTTTGATACTTACCTGTGTCCTTCTCAAGACTGGGAGCTCCTCAAGGACAGAGCTAACAAGCGCTGAATTCCTGCTGACCCATATCAGGTGCTATGCTGTTCACATATTTTTTTCTACAACAAGGTTTGTTTTTTGGTTTGTTTTTTTTTTCCAAAATCCAATCTAGAAATTAGTCAAAATAGGCCTACGAGGGGGACCCTGGGTGGTGTAGTTGGTTGAGAAACCAATTCTTGATTTCAGCTCAGGTTGTGATCTCATGATCGTGAGATCGAGCGCAGAGTCTGGTGGGGATTCTCTCCCTCCCACTCTGCCCCTCCCGCTCATGCTCTTTCTCCCAAAAATATTTTTAAAAAAAAGAAATCTAGAAAGCAAGGAAGCAAGCTGTGACATCTCCGAGATTATACTGACTTCTATTCCTTCAGGGTGTTTTACTTCTAATTCTTTTCACATTTTTTATATGCCTTTAACACCATCTTTTATTAAAATGATTAAATATTTAGGTGTCTGTTTCCATTTCCCGGGCTGTTCCTTTAGGCCACTAATGGACCCAGTGCCTGGTACCTAGAAGGTGTAGCTAAGAATTTTACACGACTTAGAGGAGTTTCTCCCTTTTAATTTCTGTGCTTCCTCCTGATATAACAAAACCTTTAGAAAACACCATAGTTCAAGATCTACAGCATACTTCTTTTTTGGGGGAAAACTGTTGAATTTTTTTTGTAAAGATGCCGTTCTTAACTTGAAATAAACTTTCAGCCCTTTTCTCTGGCCCTTTAACATTTGAAGACTAGGGGAAGAGAGGGGAAAAAATCGATTGTCCAAATATTGAGCCACTTTACAATGTTGGTGCCACCTGAGTCTTTAGCAGCCTGAAAGCTGATAATCCCTTTTCACCTCCAGCGATTACTGCATTGTCCCAGGCTGAAGCTAGTGATTGCATCTAATGCAGCGCTCCATTTCATGAAAAAGCAGTTCACAGTCACCTCACAGGTGACTTTTCCAGGTAGGACAGCTGACTCCAATTTCAGTTTTGCTTTGATTCCCGGTTCTTTCCAGACATGCTAAGCATAATACAACACATTGTTCTACTTATTAGTCTCTAAGAGAATTCATGATCTTTAGCTGATAACCAAGCTCTCCACAGTTTATAGGGCACCTCAAGCATTTGCTCTCATCTGCCACCCAGGATTTCATCTATTTTTTTCCTGCTGGTCACTGATAATTTGCCAGAGGTTTCATTTTAATGCTGTGAAGACGGTGCTACTTCCACCTGCTTCTGAAATGCCATTAGTTCCACTAGGACCTTGCCACATTAGAAGAACTGTATTTCAGTGCTTTATTAGTTGTAACAGACTTCTGCTATCATTTAGGAAAAAAGAGGGTGGATCTATGTGTGTATGTGGGGGGGTGTTTTTGTTTTGTTTTGCTGAGTGAAGACTACATTTAGGTTGTAGCCTTTAAGGATATTAAAATGCATTTCAGATCATCTCTGCAAACTACCTTGGTCAGCTGATTATCCTAGCTTCTCAACCACCACCTTAACCATTGAGCACATGCATTGAAATACTTGATTGAAATTCAGACAATGAAGTTTTGTGGATTCACACCAAAGTCCTCTGTACTGGTGAATAATTCAGGGGTAAGATAACCCTTGGTTCACTCAGCTACTGTGTCCAGAGACAAAAGGGACTCTGAAAAATGCAGGCATTTCTTTTGGGTCTCATTCATGAGGCTATCAAGCACGCAGGTGAGGCCACTGATTCCCACTGGACTCATCTGGGCACATAAAATATTGTTCCTGAGCCCACGTCAGACGTACACGGAGTACGTCTTTAGGAGTTATCCGCGGATATATTTTTAATGAACTCCCAAGGTGATCCTAACCTGACTCATTTGGGAAGCCCTAACTCAATCAGTGCCTCCTAACTAATATGCCTAACAGTCACAGAGAGCTCATTAAAATGCAGACCCTAAAGCTCCAAGCCCAGAGATTCAGATTTAGTAGGACTGCCCCAGAGCCCAGGAACTTGCATTTTTAACAAGCATCCCAGTGCAAATGGTGTTGGTAGACCAAAGAAACCCACTTGGAGATACACGGTACAGCAGTTAACCAGGCTCTTGCAAAGACCGAGAATTACTGAGCGGGCCATCTGATTAGTGCTGGTTATTAGAAGGAATATTTTAGCAGTTGAGTGCAATATTCATAATTATTGGAATAATGCAAAAAGCTATCTTTCCATAGTGAAATATGTTTTAGCTTTCATACCGAAGATAGAGCAAGAGTATGAAGAAATAAGTAGAAAAAGGTACAAATTGCTATCCAGCAGGTATCACTTCTAGGATTACAGAACACAGGAAAAACGTGAAAGGCTCTTTAATTCTTCTCCCTCCCCTTCTCCCCCAGTCACTGCATGCTCACTGCAGGAAAACTGGAGAAGTTAAATAAACCAAAGGATGCAAGAATTTAGCATCTTCCCAGTACTTCCCCTGTCTGATGCTACTGTTAAGTTTACCCAGATTAACCTTTTTTTTTTTTTAAAAAAAAAACTTGTTTATTTATTTTAAAGATTTTATTTATTTATTCATGAGAGACAGAGACACACACACAGAGGCAGAGACACAGGCAGAGGGAGAAGCAGGCTCCATGCAGGGAGCCTGATGTGGGACTTGATCCCGGGTCTCCAGGATCAGGCCCTGGATTGAAGGCGGTGCTGAACCGCTGAACCACCCGGGCTGCTCTTGTTTATTTTAGAGAGACTGAATGAGATAGATTGAGAGAGATAGAGCAAGAGAAAGACAGAGAAAGAGAGCGAGACAGAGCAAAAACAGAGGGTTAGAGTGAGAAAGAATGAGATGGAGCAAGAGTTACATTGAAAAAGAACGAGAGATAGAGCAAGAGGGAGCGAGAGAGCCACAGTGAGCGAGAGAGAGCGAGAGACAGAGTGAGAAAGGGTCCAAGAGCAGGGGCAGAGGGAGAGAGAGAATCTCAAGCTGGCTCCCCTGCCCCCCCCAGAGGTGCAGCCAGGTGCAGGCTCCATCCCATGACCCCCAGATCATGACCTGAGTGGAGAAGGAAGAGTTCGTAGCTCAACCACCTGAGCCACCCAGGTGCCGCTGGCCAGATCTCCTAAAAAACAATCAGACTAGGTAAACGTCCTGCAAATAGTGCCAGCGGTTCTCAGGATCAACCCAGACTCCTCAGGCCGCTGAGAATGGTCTCACTATCTGGGCCCTTCCCGCTACCCTACACCTTGCCCTTGCTTGGCTGTAGGTCAAGTAACCAGAAGTTGAGTCATTTTTAACAGACTCAGCCAGACAATGGATTATCCCAGAGGTAGCCAAAATACTTTCCAAAAAAATGTGTATTCTTTTCAAAAACTATAAAGTTTATGGCAGCTTATATTGGATGGGATTTTTAAATAGATTCTGATGACTTTTCATTTGTTTTCAAAGAAGGGTTTTAAAGACATTGAGATCAACTCTTGCCTTTAACACTATGGCCCAGCATGGACAGAAGCAACTTCTTTTGCAGGTGCGCAGGGTGGTGTGGTGGTCATGGGGTGGTCTGGGGAGACATCTCTAAGTTCCAGGTAACAAGAGGGAGCCAGCCATGAAAAGATGTAAGGGAAGAGCATTCCAAACTCTTTCATAACAAAATGTAAGTTTTCTTTAATGTTTATAGCACTTAAAAATTTTTTATACCAAACCATGTTGCCCTGCCCTAGCTGCCTGCTCTGCTTGGCAATTGGATAGCTTTTTTTTTTTTTTTTTTAGCTTTTCGACTAGGAGGCAGTTTCCACCATGTTAGGGAATGTCCCCACTGAAAGAGGATTCAAACCTGAGTTGCCAAAAACAATGATAAATGTTATTGGTCGCACGCGGGAGGAATACTGAAAACAAAAAGGCAGAACAATTAAAAACCATATATAAACAAAATTTTCCTTTAGTTTGCAGTTAATCTCACCAAAGTCATTTAACTTCATTGTTAGTTACCGGCTAAAGTTTCTGTACTTGAGGTACTTTGGATTTATATTTGGGGAATGAGGAAATTCTTGCAAGTTTCAAATTGCCTCTACTAAAGAAAAAAATCTAAATGGTGAGAAACACCCTTAAAGGCTGTTGCAACCATTTATGAAAAATGATTTACCATAACATCTGGAGAAAATCAAGGTAAATTTTTGATGAACCAAGAAAAGGACCTCTTGGTCATTCACTGAATTAGTAATACTGAGAAAGAAGCTTTGGTAAATCCTACAAGTTAGTCTCTGTGCCGTAGTCATACTGCCTTTAACACCATGGCCCAGCATGGACAGAAGCAACTTCTTTTGCAGGTGCGCAGGGTGGTGTGGTGGTCATGGGGTGGTCTGGGGAGACATCTCTAAGTTCCAGGTAACAAGAGGGAGCCAGCCATGAAAAGATGTAAGGGAAGAGCATTTTTTTTTCCGGTAACACAAAACAAAATAAAACACCAATCTCTGGCTTCCTCCAGATGTTCACACGTGAATTTCTCTCAGCCCAACCCTGCAGACCACAGGACTCTGACACCCTCCCAGTTTTCAAGATTTTAACAAGGTCATACATTCTCCACCCTGTAAGACAAGCACACTCGCTTTCCCTTTTTGAAAAGTAGGCAAACGTAATAACCCCACAACATCTGATGGAAAACAAGAAAATGATTCTTTTAACTAAAAAGACAGCCAGTAAATAGGACTATCATACATATCAAGGAGCGGGGGATCCCATCTTGTGGGAGGCGGTCTCACGGAGGCGGTCTGTGTCTCCAGGAGGCCCCACCTGCTGGGGCTGCACAGGTGCTGCAGAGCCTCGGCAGTCTGTGGCCTGGCTTCCAGACCTGCCTAGCAAAGTCCTCAGAAGCAAGGGCCCTGATGCTATTCCCACCCCCCACGGCTCTATCCCCCCACCAGGGCTCTATGCCCACCCCTCAGGGCTCTTTCCCTCTCCCCCCCAGGGCTCTATGCCCACCACTCCGAGGGCTCTATTTCCATAGGCACGCTCTGCTTTGAATGGGAGGTGAAACCAGTATCAACGTATACTTAGGTTTGTATAATAATAACGTATGTATGATTGCTGTGCATTGGTCTCTGCAGACTGTAAGCTCAAGTCACAATTTTTCATTTTAATCCTCGAATATTTAAGGCCTAAGAGTGGGTCTGACGCATAGTAGATGCTCAAAAATATTTCATGAATAAACATAATTAACCCCCAAATAACCTCAAATTTAGTATAAAATTGAATATATTGCTCAATTGATGTAGCATAGAACCACGTTAAAATCCCATTATTTGTGAGATGCTGCATGTAATCAAATGAAAGTTATGAAACACAGACAATAAATTATAAAAATACTAAAGAATAAATTATATATGTGTGTGTATTAAAATGTAGGCAGATGTACTGTACGATATTGACATGGGTGTTAAACCAAGTCACCTGAAATTCTCTACTTCTACTTCTCTCTTGGTCTTCACCGGTTCAATACATTAAAAACTGAAATCCTAATAATTCTGCTCATACTTCTATATGCAGTTCCTAAAATATCACCTGAAACTCAGTAAGTATTTGTTGAGAGTATAAAATAGCCTGATTTGATTGCTTAGGCAAATCAAGCACAGCCTAAAGGCGTATGAATTTTGCCTTTAAAAAGGTAGAAAAAAAAATCTTTTCCATGTGCCTGATTGTTAAGAACTGAGATACAAACATCTTTCTACTTTGTTTCCTGCATTAGTTTTCTGTTGTTGTGTAATGAATAGTAAGTTCAGCAGCTTAAACAGTACCCGTTAATCAGCTCAGAGCTCTGTAGGTCAGCCCTCATCACGGCATGGCTGGGTTCTCTGCTCAGGGTAGCATGAGGCTGAAATCAGGGTATTGTCTGGACTGCGTTCTCATCTGGAGACTCCAAAGGAAAATCCACCTCCCAACTCATTCTTCTTGTTGGCAGAATTCGGTTCCTTGAATGTATAAGACTCACATCCCTCCCCCTTTTATTTGCTTACTAGGGGTTGCTCTCAGCTTCTACAAGCATCCCTACATTCCTTGCCATGTGGCCCCCTCCACCTTCAAGCCAGCCATCAAATTACATCAAATCCTTCTGGCATTCACTTCGAATTTCTAGTTTTTTCCATCTTCGATCTCTGGATCCAGATTTAAAGGTCTTCTGTGGTAAGGTCATGCCCACCTGAATACTCTCCCTCTCTTGAACTCCACTGATTTGGGAACTTAATTACATTTCGAAAATTCCCTTTGCCATAACATAATCATTAAAGTGATGTATCATTACATTCAGATTCTACCCACACTGATGGGAGGAGATTGTACAAGGGCAAGGGGCATTGGGATCATCTCAGCATTTCGCCTATGATATTTTCTTGCCCCAGGGCTTTGGCTTGAGTCTAGATATTATCAATCCTCTGCATGTGTGCACGTGTGTGTGTATGCACGTGCATGCAGGTGTACGTGCATATGTGATGTGAGAGAGAGCGAGAACATGTGTGGTATGTGAGGGGCTGAATCATTCTGATCTCTGAGGTCATCGGGTTGGTCTATGAAACAGGATCATCCACAATAGCATCATTTTAAAATATGAATATTATGCTCTGTTTGGGCTCTTGGACACCTTCTATTCTTCTTTACCCACCACCTTTCCTGTCCCACTTTACAATACTTGGTTCAGCAGGACTTTCCCTTTTCCCTCGGCTTCTGTCTTCACAGAAGAAGACATGCCACATACTTTTGGTGAAAATAGCTGGATTGAAGGACTGAGGCCCAAGAATATGAGCACAATTTTTCCTCATGGTAATGGTTAGAAAGCTGTGGTGCTTAGGGCAAGTCTTGTAATTAGTTTCCATGGAACTGATGTCAAGTGATTACTCAAGATCTGCCCAAGGGTTTTGATTACAAATGTTTTTCCTGAGATACTGTATTCCTGTCAGTGTATTTGGGCAAAAGCTGCCATTAAAGTAGTGCAAGGTCAGTTATCTGGAGGTGTGAAATGACATGTTATCTAGCAAGAGGCTTCAATCCTGTTATTTCTGAGTAGAGGCTCTGTGTAAGGGGTGTGGTTTAAAATTTCAAAATCATAAAACAGAGAGCCTTGTTCTGGGCCGGGGATGCTGCACTGCTGGCCCACGGACCTCTGAGCTTCTCCGGGTAGGCTTCGAGGAGAGCCAGGGACCTTTTAAAATCGAATGCTAACTATAAATTTGTATGCTTATGTTTCTAGAGAGGGAAGGATGATATGATTAGGTTCACTCATGAGTCCAGTTGACCGGATTTAAAAATCATCAGGCTATTTGAAGACTATATTTTCATGATCAAAGAAATCAGTGCCCAGGGAGGTAAAATGGCTCACCTGCAATCACAGGACTAGTTTATTTACTAGGCAGCTAATATCAGATTCCTAGGCTCTTGATGCCCATTCTCAACAACCTGCACTTTACCACACCTTAACTTGAGAAAGATGTTTGAAGTCAAATAAGCATGACAGTCATGTACTAACTACACCAATATTACACTGTTCCTTCAGAAGTAGTTCTTTAGAGGGATGCCAGGGGGGCTCAGTGGTTGAGCGCCTGCCTTTGGCTCAGGGCGTGATCCTAGAGTCCCAGGATCGAGTCCTGCATTGGACTCCTTGCATGGAAGCTGCTTCTCCTGTCTCTGCCTCTCTCAGTGTTTCTCATGAATGAATAAATAAATAAAATCTTTAAAAAAGAAGTAGTTCTTTAGCTACATGGTGTTCTTTTTAAAAAGAAGTGAGCTGAAAATGGAGGAAAAGTATATTAAGTTGATACATATATAGATACTGCTGTGTACTCAGTAAAAATTCTATAAATAGCCATTGAATAAATGTGATGTTCTACTCACAAAATGAAGGTACATGAGGGACCTGTTATTCACTAGTCATACTATATGCTGGAATTACCATCAAAATTACTTTGGGGGCAAATACAGGTTTTTTTTTTAAGATAAGTTAAATGCAAGCTCAGAAAATCATAATGAAAAAATGTATTAATGATGATAATGATAAGAGTATTTGAGTGAATTTGATGTACCAAGCATGACTGTGCTAAACGATTTATCTAAATTATCTCATTCAGTTTAATCCTTGCCAACATTCCATGAATTTTTTAAAATATTTTATTTATTTATTCAAGAGAGACAGACACAGAGAGAGGCAGAGACATAGGGAGAGGGAGAAGAAGGCTCCACGCGGGGAGCCCAATGCTGGACTCAATCCCAGGACCCACGGGGTCACGCCCTGAGCCGAAGGCAGATGCCCAACCACTGAGCCACCCAGGGGCCCCCAACATTCCAAGATTTAGTTGTTACCATTGAATCCACAGAAGAAGAAAGAGGTGCAAAAAGGTTAGTTAGCTTGCTGAAGGTCCGAGTTAGTAAATGGCACAGGAGGATCTCAAATCCAGATGGTCTTCTGCTCTAACCTCTAAGCATGGGGTCCACTCTCAGTAAATTGGAATAAACCATGCAACAGGCAAATAACAAAAGCAATATTAATTATATTCAAGGCAGCATTAATGAACCACCTCCCCACCCCCTCAAAATGCACCCACACAAATTTATCTTTAGGACTTCCTCAACATTAGCTGTACACTTTTCTTTTGCTGCTGGTCTTCCTTTGGGTCCAGGATTCACTGAATTAACAGAAAATAAATATTTTTTTACCAAAGCCTATTAATATAAAAAATAACAACATAGAAAAACCCCTAGAGACACCAGGAAAGTTGATTATAAAAACTTGGGGCCAAAGGCAGTGGAAGGGGAATCTTTTTAAGGCAAACTAAATGTCTGCTCAAAGTAGAGCAAGAAGTCTAGATTCCCCACTTGAATAGCATGAGTATTTCCATCTGTTCTCAGTGCTTCCATACAACATGGTTCACGTACAGATTAAAAAAAAAAAACACCAACTTTTCATTGACATGTAACACACATGCAGTAAAGAGCACCCATTTCCTGGGGGTCTTCAGTTCGATTCTGACACCTTTCAGGGTGACTGAAGTTGGATCCTTGGAAGGATGTCTGATAGACTCTGATGGCAAAGGGGATCCAGGAGTGACCTCGTTGTTCCACGTGGTTTTACACTTGTGCCTCATTAATAAGAACCAACCTGATCCACCCAGTTTATATTCAAACGTATCATAAGTAAAACTTGGATGAGCCAGCTGTTCTAGGGCATTTATACGACACCACCAGGAGACCTGGCGTCCGTTACTGCTGTGGGAAGCTTTAAAATACCAGCGACAGCTGCCTGCATGTCCCCAAAATGTTGTGAAAATAGCTGTAGAAAATGGCTTTCATTTACTGAGGGTGTCTGAAGATGCCAAACCAAGCCTGGCTCTTGCACAGGGTGGAGGAAAGGTCACAGCCTCGTACGTGAACAGGCTTGGTTCTCACCCACCCTCATCTCCTCACTCACAGTCGACAGGCTGGACAGCATCAGTGATTTCAAAGAGTCCGAGAGAATGAGGATTTTCCTCTTTCCTCTCCTCTGTCCCAAGTTATCAGATCCTTTGGATGAGAGGAGAATAATTCCAGTAAAACAGGAGGGCACGTGATATGACGAGCACTGGGTGTTATATGCAATGATAAATTATTGAACACTTCATCTGAAACTAATGAGGTACTATATATTGGCTAATTGAATTTACATAAAAATATATTAAAAAATAGTTAACAATTCAGGAAGCTTTCAGGCCTAAGGACTTCTTTGCATCTTTATTTTCTTCTTGAAGACACCTGTGTACATATAAAAATATTAAATACAATCTGTGCACTTTTCTCCCATTAATCTGTGTTGTCAATTTAATTTTTAAGCGTGGCCACAAACACAAGGTAGAGAGGTTTCCCTCACTCCGCTTCCCTCTCCTTGAGATCCTGTAAGCCTAGCCCCTCCCCATGCTTTCTGGATTTCACACTGAGCACTGGTTGAATGGCGTTCCTCCCAAATTCATGTCCACGGGGAGCCTCAGAAGGTGCCCTTATTTGGAAATAGGGTCTTTGCAGATGTGATGAATTAAGAAAGTCATACGAGATTGGTGCGGGCCTAGATGAGGACATAAACACAGACAAACAGGGAGGAAGTCCATTTGGGATGGAGGCTGAGTTTGGAGCGATGTGGCCATACACCAAGGAACACGAAGACAGGCCAGCAGCCACCAGAGGCTGAAAGAGGCAAGGAAAGATTCTTCATTGGAGCCTGCAAGGGAGCGTGGCTCTGTCAACACTTTGATTTTAGACTATGAGCCACCAGAAATCCGAGAAAATACATTTGCCATTTGATGCGCCCTGGTCTGCACTACTTTGCCATGACAGCCCTAGCAAACAAGGATTTTGGTACCAGGAGTAATTCCTTGACAACTTTACGTCCATTATTTCCATTCCTTGCATCTTCCATTTCTCCTCAAGCACCCTCTTTTTTCACACTTACACTATCCTGATATATATATTTTTTTAATTCTCAATTTCGAGTGTCTTGATAGCCCTTCAATAACCTGTTTCTGTTTCCCACTGCCAAACACCTTCTTTCTCTGCACTATTAAGTTCAGTGAATAAGTCTCAACTATCATATCCAGTTCCAACTCTTAGGGCCAGGTGCTCCAGGCTTTTCTTCATTTGGTTTCTCTCAACTTATCAGACTGCTTCAGGTGTTTCCTCCACTGTAAGTAGATGATCCTACCTCTAAGTCTCTGCTTGTGCTGTTTCCCCTTCTTTTATTTCAGAAATGCCTGAAAGTCCCTGTGGCCCCTCTCTCCTCCTCTGTCCACCTCTAAAAGCCTACTCGGCTTTCGAGACCTAACTAAGGGGCTCTCTCCTCTGCAAAGATTCTTTCACGTTCCTTGGAACACTCTTGTTCCTGCATTTTCTGAACTCCTTTCATAATTTATGTCATCACCACACTTATGTGTCTTGTTTTTTTCCCAATGATTCTGTGATATATATTTTAGCCTCTCTAACTCGACTGTAAGCTGTTTAGTACAAAAGACTGTGCCATCACAGCTTTATGTCTTCATATCCTTTGTATACCCTCATAGAGCTGAGCATTATTATGAGCACACATTAAGATTTAGATACATTCATGTTTATGAATTACAGGGCGGTCATGGGATCTTCGGCAAACATAGCCAGGGATTTCTGTCAGGAGAGAATGTGCTTAATCTACTAAAATTTTCTGAGAGGGTAAGTAAGCATGCGGACATAATTTCTTTAACCTTTCAAAAAGCCTTGACAAAGTTCCACACCAGAGGTTATTTAAAAATAAAAGTGAGTCATGATGAGATTGTGGGGAATGTTTTGTCATGGTTAGGGAACTGGCTTAAGGATCAGAAACATCCTGAACCAACGCTTCTAGTAATCAATTCCATATGCTTACAACTTTTCACCCAGAGAAAATGGGCCCTTCTCTGAACGGGGAGGTAAGATGGGGGGATCCCCAAATCGTGCACCACTCAGCTTTATTTAGCATGTTTGGGAAGAGAGAGTTTACAGTGAATTTTTTTTCTCAGAATTAAAATGCCAAGTCAGAGGAGGGACAGCTCGAGAAAATTTTAGGAGGATACATGTCATCAAAGAAGTGACTGATGAGTCTGCATGCTGGCAACGATAAGGGAACGCGTTAGGGAAAAACCGACACAAGCTAGTTTTAGGAGGTGATGACTTCTGAGCTATCCATTACCACCAAGGAAGGGAACCAAGACACTGGGTTCTCTGGACAGACTAATAACCTGGCACCTCTTTGAACAGTGCTGTTAAAATATTTGATCAACATTTCTAATAGAGGCCAAGAGCTGACTGGGGGAAGAGCTAAGAAGGTGGCAGCTCTCAACCTTTTTTCTATCATTCCATGAAATTCAGTTCGACCCCAAAGTTGCATATCTGCATCAGGGAAACCAAACAAGTCAGCAGTTGACCAAATGTGCCTATGTAGTGACTGTCTCCTATCACTCTAAAATGGATCCTGGACTCTCTTCTCCTTACTCCAAGAAATATGGTCACTCCAAATGTATTCTTATTTGATAATGGAGGGAGTTTTAATATAAGAACAGTTGGGGCAGTCCAGCTGGCTCAGTGGTTTAGCGCCGCCTCTGGCCCAGGGTGTGATCCTGGAGACCTGGGATCAGCCCACATCGGGCTCCCTGCATGGAGCCTGTTTCTCCCTCTGCCTGTTTCTCTCTCTTTCTTTCTCTGTGTCTCTCATGAATAAATAAATAAAATCTTTAAAAACATATAAGAACAGTTGTCTTGTTGCTGAAAATTAGTCTTTGGAGGAAAGGGGAATGTACACATGACGTGAAAGACATGGATGGTCTGCAAGAGAGGGCTTTATTGCAGGAGTATGGTTCCCACCTTAGGAAAAAAAATGGTGTCTAGAATCATCTAGAATTATCAGGAGCAGGTGAGCCGAGAGAGGCATGTGGACAAGTGAGACTGGATACCGCAGCCTTTGCAGGTGCATATTTTGCAGCTGCAAATCTCAAGTCTGGAAATTTCTGCAACAAATAATCACAGGAAAAGTGAAAATTTCAACCCCTAGGCTTTCATCTTCCTATAAAAAAGAATTTAAACAGAAAACCAGTAAGCGAGAAGCTAGTCTTATTTTAGGTATAAGCCCATCTGCTGGCAAAGCCTAGATTAGAACAGTTCAGAGGAAAATCATGATTTTGAATTAGACAGATAACAGTGACTCTGCTCTTTAGCAACCCAAATATATAAAGTAGAAGTCATGCTAGGTTGAGCACCAAACAATGATGTGCAAGAACTATCTTGAAAGGGGGAAAGTGGGGCTTTTTTCTTCTTATTTCTCTCCTTTGAATTAAAAACAAAGTCCTGCAAAATGGTCACAGATATTTCTTTTTAGGCAAATTGACAAACTATTAGTTTATAAAAAAGAAATGAAGGAAGGAAGATACTGAATCTATGGTGATGGGCACAGAAGAAGAGCTGGCCCTGGGCTGGCCCTTAGTGAAAGAAGTTGAATCAAGGATTAAGGAAACAGGGGCACCTGCGTGGATCAGTGGTTGAGCGTCTGCCTTCGGCTCAGGTTGTGATCCCAGGGTCCTGGGGTCGAGTCCTGCATCGGGCTCCGTGGAGGGAGTCTGTTTCTCCCTCTGCCCGTGTCTCTACTTCCCTCTCTCGTGAATAAATAAATAAAATCTTAAAAAAAATAATTAAGGAAACAGAAGACCAGAGCAAGAAACAGATGACAGTGGGGAGGGCAGGAATGACTTGACTTCCAGAGTAGCATCAGAAAGGACTTCTTTTTTTCCCTCAAGGGTCATGAACACATTTTTCAGGAAGGTACAAAACATTAGAAAAAGTGAGTAATGTTTCTGATGGAAACAAACTACATCAGGAGTCCATGAATTCCTGAAAGGAAGAAGAATGATTTCCTCAATACAGTGAATGTTTAACCTTGCTGAGCAACAACACTGTGACAGTCAATGCTGGGGACACCCTCCTGGACAAGGCTCCACCCCGGCCTTCATGAAACTTACCATGGAACCCCTTTGTGAGGGGGCAGTACCACGCATGTAAACATGCACACGAAGCCCTCAGGGGCCTCCTGTACCTTTTTCATCTGCCTCCCTCTCTCTCCTCCTCTGGGGGTAGCTCAGTCAACCTTCTCCCACAGCGAGTCACACCATGTTGTGGTGGACTGTTGCCCTGGGAGCTTCTCGAAATTATAGATTATATTTTGCACATAATATAAACGAACTTGTCTACTTAGTTAAATAATTGAAAGAAGTGCCCCAGAGAGGTTTGAGACACTATATGAAGATACCTAACAGTCAAAGTGCAAAGGTAAATAAACGCAATAACAAATAAGGGGTGGGGGCACCTGGCTCAGCCAGTTAAGTGTCTGCCTTCGGCTCAGGTCATGACCGCAGGGTTCTGGGATCAAGCCCTGCATCCAGCTCCTGCTCAGTGGGGGAGTCTGTTCCTCCCTCTCCGATTGCCACTTCCCCCAGCACTCATACTCTCTCAAAGAAAATCTCTAAAAATAAAAAATAAAAAAAATTAAGAAGGGGTGAAATTGGAGCAAAGGGAAACAGGTTAAGAAAAATATAGCTAGGGCCAATTAGAAATTCTTAAACTTGATTTTGAAGGGTGGATGGCAGTTTTCCAGGATGAGTAGTGAGGTTAGGGGAATTCTAGAGAGCTCTAGAAAATGCTGGTGCTGGAAGCCAGGTGGGAGAGGTGGCGGTGGTGTGGCAAGGGCAGGCCGAGAGGGGAGCTGTATCACGGAGGGCTCCAGGCACCATGCTACGGGGGAGGTTTTCATCTTGTGGGAAACTGGGAGCCAAAAAGTGTCATGACTGGATCTATATTTCAGAAACATCTCTCTAACAACAGCTTGTAGGAGATGTGAGAGCCTAAGTTGGAGCCTGGTCAGGTCCTTCTTTTATTAAACTCTCCTCAAAACTCTCACCATTTTCTCTATGAACCTCAGAAGACAATCTTACCTCTTATTTTCCTATTTCAAAGAGGACAGATGTACCATTCAGTGGGAACACTTTGAATACCTGCCCTTTCTGTCAGTCAGCTAGAGGCATGCCACCACCACCCTCGCCTCCGTCACTGCTAGTCAACGACAGAGCTGGCTCTTCTCCTTGGTTTTCTCATCCCTTGCTTCTCCAGTTAAGTTGCTGTAACTTTTCTACATTTACGGTCGGTATTTTTTCTCTTCTAACTCACTCACCAACCCACTTCATTCTGCATTTGGGATCCCACAAAGGCCTTGCACAATGCCTCCAGTGACCTCCAATTAGCTGTCTAAAGAGTACTTCCATTCCTATCTTTTTTGACATCACCATGGCATCTGAACCAGCTGACTACCCTCTCTTTGAAACTTCTTCATTTCCCCTGTTTCTTTCCATGTAGAAACTATTATCACCAAGTCTCTTACTTTTTGCAGGCTATGAATCTTCTGCTTGTCTTTTAAAGTTAAAGTTGCTCAGAACTATGTATCTGGACTCCAGAAAAAGATGAATTGCAAGGACACATTTGGTTGGCCACCATCAGACATGGAGCCACATGAAATCTTAAGGAAAGAACAAGGTCCATTATGAAATCCTAAGGAATATCAATATTTGTAAAGTGGGGAAGAGAAACCAGAGAAGACAATGACGATGCAATGCAATGACAATGCAATCAGAAGAGCAGACTGACAAAAGGGAGAGAAACGTGGGAAAAAACCATGGAAGAGGGGCACCTGGGTGGTTCAGTAGTTTAAGTGTCTGACTCTTGATTTGGGCTCAGGTCATGAACTCAGGGTCATGAGATCGAATCCCACACTGAGTTCTGGCGCTCAGCACAGCATCTGCTTGAGTCACTCTCTCTCCTTCGCACCTCCCTCTCTCTCTCTCTCTCTCTCTCTCTCTCTCTGACTTAATTAATTAATTAAATCTTGGGAAAAAAAAGAAAAGATAAGTCATGAAGGAGTTTCATGTCCTTTGGGAAGGCCAGATAGTGTAATACAGAGTCCACTGGGTGAGACAAGGGTCTCTCATGGCCTTGGAGGGGACAATTTCAATGGAGTCATGAGAACAGAAGCCCATGTGTGTGGGTTACTCCAACAAATGGAGACATCAAATTCTACTTCATTTTTTAAGAAACTGTACCTGAAATAAGGGGAGGAATAATTTGGGAAGGAATATGGAGGTCCTTTAGGATGGTAGAGATCTGAACACAGAAGCTCTAGGCAGTCTTTGAAACTGTCAAGAGACAACTAATGGCAACTTAAGTGGAGGTATAAGTATTTTATTTGGTTTATTGTAAAAAATATGATGTGTTGGCTTATTAGAATTTTTTTGGAGAGTCAGTTGGCTTTGTGTATGCAAATTATTGATAGGAGGTGGCATGATAAAATATAAAACAGCTTGGTAAATGCTGATATAGCAGAGAGGGGCACTAAGTTGGTATCCAGAGACCTGGAGCTGTTCCCAACCAACAGTTTAACCTCTTAGGTCTCTCTTTCCTCCTTGCAAGTTGACAGATTAACTAAGATGATCTAGTGTCCATAGGTTTTTCCAAGGCTTCTTTCTCCTCCAACCTCTTCCTTGTTTTTCAAACTAAACTTCTCTCTTTCGAAGTCTGTGGTCATGTTCTCCTGGGTTGTGAACTCCTAATGAAAATCTTTAAATTTTATATTTTCACTTGAATGGCAAAGAAGCAGTACATTTTGGATTATCTGCATGATGAACCTATGTCTGTAGATTTCAGCCCCTGCATATATTTTTAGATTTGCAAATGTACATCTCAGGTATCTTTTTGATCTCTAAAAGGATTTTAAGTAACTTTTATTATTTTTTTATATTTTTAAAGATGGTACTTATTTATTCATGAGAGAAACAGAGAGAGAGAGAGAGAGAGAGGCAGAGACATAAGCAGAGGGAGAAGCAGACTCCCTGTGGGGAGCCTGATACAGGACTTGATCATAGGACCTCAGGATCATGACCTGAGCTGAAGGCAGTGTAACCCAAAATGCTGACAGACAAGAAGAGAGGTAAGTTGAACCCCCTAATTGATGGGTTCTGGTCAAGTGAAGGTCAAAATATATTACAGTGTTCTCAAGAAACAAAGGTTTGGAGAAAGTAGGATGAAAAAATATGTTGGGAAAATGGAATCATGACATCACAAATAATACTGCAGGTGCAGGAAATTTAAAAGAATCTTGGCCATGGCAGTTGGCACCCTTTTCACATTGAGCAAGAAGATTTCATTCCCACAATGCAAATTCATTGCCTATGTTACTTCATTTGAATTTTATGCATTTTCAATTTATGCTGAATTCATAATTATATTTTGATTTGATAGTTTAAAAGCTATGGATATAAGGAGTTAATGCCTGAATTTTTATATGCATGTAGATATTTAAGTAACATTTGAATTACAATAATTTTAATTAAATAATTTTAATTAAATAATTGAGGTTAGCACATTTATCTTAAGAATTGTTTTTTCTTAAAAGATGTCCATACCTAAGGTTTGAGAATCTGGTCTTGATTTTAAAGTTTTATATATTTCTTTAAATTCCCTTGAGCAAAGTGTGGGGAAGCAGACAATATTGGGAACTAATGGATACTGATGACCCAAAGAAAAGCCTGACAATTCTGGGGACTTTATGGGCAGAGTTTTCCCAGCCAGACTCATTTCCTCCCATCAGGGAAAAGTCACAGGGAAGGGTAGCATTAGATCTCAGAATCAATTTGTCAGATTGCTGGGAGGAAGCCAGCCCAACGGGGGCAGGCTGGGGAAAAAGAAACTCCACAGAGGCAATGTTGGTGTTATATATGTTAAAGGAATTGGGTATCAAAGTTAAACAGTCAGAAAACCAAAAGCAGATTTTCAAAAGGCCAGTTCAAGGCTGGAGCATAAATAAATGAAGCAGCCAGGAGGGTATCTCCAACGTATCAGCAATGGTCACATCATCTAGAGAGGACTGTATTTAGTTGGCAGCACCATGGTCCAAGTGAGGAGGGAAAGCAAAGCTTGATGAAAACAGTAGGACATGGCATCAAGTAAGACTGTGAAAAAGGATTAAAGACACCAGAGGTGTTTTGCTTGGTCAGGTAAACTGAAAGATTAAGAATTTATTTCTATTGACTAATGTAACCAAGGGGGAACACACGAAACTGGGCACCAGTAGTTCTCCATCTCAGGTAGAAAAAAGAAAAGTGGGGCACAATGTAGACTGTAGGGATTTCCGCTGGTCACATTCAAGGGAAATGACTTTAAAGGGAGCTCAGGAAGAACTCAGTGGATTCTCTCTAGAAGGCGTGGACACGGTCTCTAGGAGCACTTGCAAAGCAATTTGCTGAATTTCAGTTCCGCCAGAATGAGCTCTCAACGTGCTGGCCATCTCTGTGAACCTCGGACAAGGAACAGGAGAAGTCAGCGGGTGAGAGATGACCGACTCCCAGCAGGAATGTCAGAAGTGGAAAGAGAAGGCCAGGTCTCGCTTAGGGATGTTGCGGAGGAAGCCAATGGAGTGTGACTTGGCCAGAAACTGCCCTGGTAGGAAAAGGATGAGTCAGTGAATCCAAGGTTGCCTGCTGAAAAGGGGAGGTCATGTTTGAAGTTCATGGAGTGGAAGGAGCTGTGTAAATATTAGGCTTTTCTTTTTTTCTTTTTCTTTTTTTCTTTTTTTCTTACTAAGGTTCACATACAGCAAATTACGTTCCATATTTGCTAATGCTTTTTTTTCTAAGTGTGAACTCCTCCAGCAGCTTCTTCGGCCTCTTCTCAACAAAGGGTTGTTGTTGGTGGTACTGGTGGGGGGTCTTTTTCCCTCAGGTTTTTAATCTTTGTCGAAGGCCAAATGCTGCTGTTTCACTGGAGAGATCCCCAGAAAGAACACTTGAACAACAAGACAAGGAGGGGGCAGATGTACTGAAAATCCAGCTTCTTGCAAGGCAGATTGAGAAATTCTTGCAAGTGTGCCTCATCCGGTTTCCACTGTTGTTTAACCTGGCAAATGTGGACTGGAAAAAGAAAAAGAAAAAAAAAAGTAGCACACTTCAACGATGCTGTGAGTTCTTAGGCGGCTACTTGAAAAGTTCAGACATCGGGCACAGCTCTCTGAAGAGTCCAGAGAGAAATCTGCTGTAGAGGGATGGTTACTGTGTAAGACGTCCTGGGAAAACATTGGAAAATGTGACTTTTCTCACGACATTTACCATGAGCAGAATCCGAGGATCAATGAATTCCTATAAAGTGAAACCTGATGGCCCCCTCAATGCCCCTTCCTGAGAAAGTGGGGGACCTCTTTCCGGGAAGACGCCTTCTCTGTGTGTGTGTTTTACACCTGGAATTGAATTAGGGATGGGGAAAGGGAGGATATTCGGGAAAGGTTTGAATAGCATTTTTTTTTTATGACCACACCTTCTTGAAGTTGGCATGTGAATCACACTGAGGATATTTTTGATAAGCTTGGATGTTGAGAAACTGGAACCAAGTAGAGTCTGAGTAAATTAGCTCCATATACTTTGAACTAAAAATGGAACAGATCTATCAAATTATGGAATGTTAGTCTACATCAACTAGAAACTAGTGTAAGTGCCTACAGTCGAAGATGATTTTTGCCTCCCTCATGAAGTTCCCCGAGGCTTATCCTCTCCACACATTTAAATGAATAACCACAGAGACTAATGAGTGATTTACGAGTGGGTGAGGGAGAGAGACCCTCTCTTGTCATTGCTACAAAGTTCGAAGGCAGGGGTGGAGTGGAAAGAGCAATGGACTAGGAATTAGCACATCTGGGCCTTGACTCCTCCCTGACTGGTTTACATAACCTCCCTGGGCAAAAATTTCCCTATTTGGAAAAAAAAAAGAGTGCCTCCAGAAATCTCCCTGTAACCTCTGCTTATTGCCCTCCATGTAACTCAGTCTCAACGGGTCCAGTTTTGACCCCATTCCCTGCATCTTCCTGAACCTTCTGATGCAGTGAGAAAGCCACTGTCCACCTGACCATCGGAGAACAAAGTGATAACCCACCCCCTTTGCCTCCATCCCTTTCTTTCCACCCTCCCTAATCTGTCTCTCATTCAGTTGGTAGTATGTGGGAGGAAAGAAGACATTCCATTTTCAGGCTTGGCCCCTAAACCCTCTGCAAGGTTTGTAAGGAATGCAAACAGGTAGAAATTGGTAAGCCCCCTGGGTGGGGGTTGGCCTGCTTTTCGGGTCGTACCTAATCACAGAATGGGAGCTGTGATGGGGCTCAGAGTCTTCACCAGTCTCACTTCTCTTGAGATAAGGAGACCGAGTCCCAGGTTGATGGAATGACTTGGCTGTATTTCTCACGCATGGATTCCCAGAGCTGCGGGCCCCCGGAGAGCCTGCCTTATCACAAGAACTGTTGGCTCTCTTCAAGGTCTCAGGTGGTCAAGAGCCAACAGAAGGTAATGATCAACGGCAATGATTAACTCATTACCAGTGCCTTGAACAAACGTCTTACCCTTTAATTGGTTTTACATCTGACTTTGTTTCCTTCTGTCTCTCCTCCTCCTGCCCCTCTCTTTCTCCTGTCCTCAGTGCTACATCCTCCTGTTTTCATACTGTCAGCTACACTGCAGAAACCAAACTTCCCTTGGGAGCAGCTGCCACCATCATTACTGAGACCCTGGGCTTTTCTGTGGCCCTTTTGGAGGCTGAGTAGGGCACCTCAAACCTCAAAACCTCCTCTCTAAGGAAAGGCACTCTGCCTGCAGGGTGCAGAGAAGGGAGCCTTGGCTCATTCTGGGGAACTGAAAGCTTGTGGCATTGGGGATCTGAGGCAGCTGGAGCTTGGACACCTGTGCTTCTGGATGGTCTCCAAAGTAGTTGTAGCTGAGTTTCCTTATACTTGGTATCTCTCATCTAAATAGGTTTGGGCCCTATGTCTTTCACCTCTCCCAGGTCCTGGGAGGTCCTCACCGTGTAGGTCTCAGCTGAGCAGTGATGCTCAGGGCCTCTGGCCAGATGCTGCTGCTTGGCCATGTCCTGTATCTGGGGGCACTGCCTCTCAACACCGCCCCGACCCTCTTTATGTATGAGATGAACTGAGCAGGCGCTACAATCACTCCTCTGATTTCCTAACAATAATCTGAGAACATTTTGGGAAGAGTACATTTAAATATTTAAAACCAGATCAAGGCATCCCTGAGAAGAGGCAGAAGACATTTCCTTTTGTTGTTTCTACCCCAAGATTTGTTGACCCACATTGGGGTTTGGTTTATAACATGAATGTGTCAAGCATCTAGAGTTCAATAGAATGAGGGTAGGCTGTGGTGGGGATGGGAGGCAGACAGCGGGAGGAACTGGGAGTATGGTGGTTTGACTCGGTGGGGGTACTGAGGGGGGTAAGGTCTGTGAAAGATGAGAGAGGGAACAGGCTTGGGCAGGGAAAACCTTAGGAGAAGGAAAGGAAGGAGAAAGGGGGCCTGGGGGTTTCTAGAGCAGAAGTGCCTGTGGGAGGTGGGGGGGTCTTCTTGTAGGAGTTGGGTGAAGGGACCAGATCCTAGTCCCCCTTGGTGCTGCCAGGAAGACTATGGCCTCAGAGTAAGACTAGCAGATCCTGAAGGCACCTGTCCCTGGAGGCCGTCACCTAACAGCATTTGCTGAAGCGCTGTAGCTCCTGAAGCGGGGGTCAGAGCAGAGTACCTCCAGGGCGGCCATGGGGCGGGGGGGGGGGAGGGGGAGAGGGGTAGGGACCAGGCAGTACATATGAACACATTACAAAGAGAAGGAATGGTGATTTTCAAGCAGTGGGTATCATCCTTCTTTTCCTTTTGTAAAAAATAACCATTAGGTGTGCAGATACTTTTGATTACTGGCCACATCTGAATGCATTGATCAAGCAACACAACTATATTAGATGGGAAGAGCCTGGAGAGAAGGGTTTGGGATTGTTTCACATTCCCCCTGGTCCCAGAACAGAGGTCACAAACTATGGCCCACGGACATGAAAACATGTCTCTGTGACCGAAGTGTTACAGGAACACAGCCAGGATTCGACTGTGTACGGCTGTGCTCACACCTCAACAGCTCAAGTGAGTATGGCCCCCAGGGCCCCCTTCTGGTCCTTTACAGAAAAAGTGTACCGAGCCCTGGGCCCTGTGACGGGGCCCTAGGTATGACTGGCCCAACAGTCGCAGGCCGAGCTGGAAGCCTGTGATGGTTTCTCCCTCTCACCTCCCTGCCATTGTCCTAATGGCGCAGAGAGCCAAGGGTAGGCCGCTTGGGATTTGAGTAGCTACTGCCTGAGGTTTAAGTTTTAAATTACGAAATGACTGTTTATTGTGTGTGACTGGTTAGCACATTCAACTGCTATTATCCTGCAGGTTTAGTTTATCACATTAGCCACCAGGACTAGAGTAGGTGAGATTTACGGATGGGGATGGGGCGGGGATGATGAACAAAGGTCTGGGCCGGGCCTGATGCTTTAGGAGAGGGCCCTGCGAGTCTGGGATGGAAGACTGTTAAGAGTAAAGAAATGAACTAGGGTAATCGTTGCCTACATCAATAATTTATGATGATGGCAAGACAGTTGTTCAGCAAGTGTTTACTGAGCACCTACTAACGCTGGGTCTGGTTCTAGGTGCTGGAGATACAGCAGTAAGCAAAACATACAAAAATCCCAGTCTTCACGCCACTTCCACTGCACTGAGACAGACGATAGAAAAATAAATGATACGTATATA
Source organism: Vulpes vulpes (assembly GCF_048418805.1). Classification (NCBI taxonomy): domain Eukaryota; kingdom Metazoa; phylum Chordata; class Mammalia; order Carnivora; family Canidae; genus Vulpes; species Vulpes vulpes. The sequence continues at coordinate 137,101,295 of NC_132781.1, forward strand.
TTGTGTATTATACATAGTATGTTGAATGGTGCTAATTGCCAGGGAGAAAAACTAAAGCAGGGAAGTGGATTAGGATATTACGGGGGTTTGGGGTTCAGGGGAGCAATGCCATAATTTTTTATGGTGTGCCAGGGCAGGACTCCGGAGAGTATGAATAAAGAGAACACCAAGTATTTTCATGGATCTCCTCACCAGCCTCATCAACAAATACTTCGAAAATTAGAGGGGGCGGGGGGTGGGGGAGGACATTCCATATAGACATTCTAGAAGTATTTCCCCAGACAACATTCAGCATCTGAAATTCTTGACAGATATGTTGTGCAAAAAAAGAAATGAATAGAAAAAATGGAATTATTGCTGGCGACAATCGTTTCATAAACCTGTGGCATCTGCAGAAGTAAAATGCAAAGTAACAGTTAAGGAGGTTCGTGAACGTCAAACTGATTCATCTCAGACCCACTTGCAGCCTGGGCTGCACTTGCCTATAGGTATCAACAAATTGAGGGTCTGCCCTCCTCAAAGGGTTTCAGGCATGAGTATAGGGTTCCTTGCAGGGTCGAAGCACCACACGATAAAAGTGCAGGCTATAAATTTTGCTATGCTTCCCGGCTAAATGGACGCTTTGAGTGGAGACAGACTGGCGGGAGCTGAAGTAGTTAGAGCTTTGATTCACCGCAGCTCTATCATTCCGTCCTGCTGGGAGTGCTGCGTGGCGATGGGAAGGCCTGCTGCAGGGCTGCCATGGGGAGACTGAGTCAGCACCAGGGGTGTCCAGCCTCTGCCGGACTGTAGGCCATTCTATGGTGACTTACTTAGGGTGGTGAGGCCTTGGGGAGATGAAGGGATGGGGTGCTGGCTACTAAATCTGTTGGGAGAGTAGTGTCCTCCCTGACCCTCATCTGTTTTCCGGTAGGAGTGTCACTAATAGGAAATCACTTGTGACAACTTGCTATCTGAACTCAGTACAACCCCTGCCAAGGCCAATTTGGAACATTTGTTTGGAATATCCTGGATGTGGGTCATCCCTACTGATGTTTTTTTTTGTTTGTTTGTTTGTTTGTTTTTTATTCTGGTGCTAAAAATGCTTAAATGAAAGTTGGCCAAAACAACGACGTCAACAACAAAAACATTTGATTAAAAAAAAAATGAACTGCAGATGCTGGAGATGAATGTAGTCAGATACTGTGTGGTTCGAACATCGCCGAGGTCTCAAGACCTGTATTTTTATTTTAACTCCAGGCCTCTCCGTGTGAAAGGAAGGAATGCACAATTGAAATCAATGAGAGATTCGATGGCTGTGAGATTTAAAAAAAAAATTATTATTCATTCTCTTGTTAGTTTTTCATCAGCTTTCATTTGGTGTGTTTTTATTTACTTTGATGTTGGTAAATCTCTCCTAATGCTGTAATTATAGGAGTAAGACTGAATATGTTTTGCTTAACATCTGCGAGGAAAATGCAGTGTTTGATTTGTTTCTTTTTTAATTTGCAGTTTGGAAGAGGTTGATTAATCCGTTGGTAGAGTCATCTGTTCCATCTTAAGTTACACCCATTAGAGGTTGTTATAAATCCATCTGTGTAGTCAACTGAAATTTTTGGAGATTAAACGGCTGCATGAATCTGTAACTATATTAAAAACTATAGTTTCACTCCTTAATTAACAAGGACGTTTCTAAATAGAGCACGTGGACCACATTTTGAATGTTCTTCTGTGAAAAGAAATTTCATTCACTTGTCTGTATCATGAGTTGTCATCATACGCATCACCTTCTGTCATCTTGGCTTGTGGTACCATATTGAGTCAGAATTTTAGTATTCACTTAAAAAAAATCCAAATATTTGGTTCTGTTAAATCATATCTGGAAACTTCTTATTCAACTGTCTTTTGAAGGGAAGATCACCAGAGAGGAATGTGTGAGGATAAACACGTGCTCACTCACACTACCTCCCTGTCTATTGCTGTTATGCAGATGGGGCTTCATATCAACTCCGAATGCCAGCCATGAGGGGTAGTGAAGCCAAGTGAAGGGGCAGGAATCTCAGAAAGCCTTAAGGGAAACCTGTAAGTGCCATGATAGGTTTTCTTTGTTTTTTTTTCTTTTTTAAGGTTTTATTTATTTTAGAGAGAGAGAGAAAGAAAGAAAGGACATGAATGGGAGGAGGGGCAGAGGGAGAGCAAGAGAGAGAATCCAAAGCAGATTCCTTGCTGAGCATGGAGCCCTACACGAGGCTTAATTCCACAACTCCAAGATCATGACCTGAGCCAAAATCAAGAGTCACTCACTCAACCAACTGAGCCACTCAGGCAACCCCCACCCCCATGATAAATTTTCAAAGGCAAGTGCCTGATACACTGCTGGTTAAAATAAAAATCAGAATTCTAGAACGTCCAACATTTTCCATTTTGACCCACTTCTTACAAAATGTTGAGAAAGAAAAAAAAACAAGGAACTTGATTCGCTGCTTCACAGTGATCATAAATTGAAGATAATTAGTACCTGTGGAGAGTTGAAAAGCAAAATGGAGGTACAATTAGAATGTTGAGGCTAAGCCGGCTGAGAGGCCGAGAGGGAAAGTCAGAGTTCCTGGGAGGAACAGAACAGCCCTGTCGGCGGTTCGCCATTATGTTCATTCCCTTTGCCTAGTAGGGGAACATCCTGGAAGCCGGGTGCTGTTTGCACCTTTCATCTTTGTGCATATGATGGGGTAACAAACTTTTAATGATTTCAAGGGTACTTCTGATTTCTGGGAGCTGGAATGCAACAGATTCCCAATTTTCAAAAAAAAAAAAAAAAGAAGACGAAGAAGAAAAGAAAAAGAAAAAAACAGGACACAGATACTCTGATCACATGGACTCAAACATTTCTAGGTCAAAAAAGTTGTTGGATGTTAGGAGAGTAGATTCTAAGAGTTGTCATCACAAGGAAAAAAAACCTTTTTTTTTTTTTTTTTTTTTTTTTTGTCAGGTCATTATGTAGTTCACCTTTAAACTAACACAGTGCAGTACCGTCGATTATATCTCAGCAAAGCTGAAAAGAAGTTCCTGGATTTGGCATCCAGATTTTCTGGTTCTACTAAAATGACAGTTTAATAAAGGTAGCAACCCCTTCCAGTTTAAGATCATTCTAAATCCCTGTTTAAAACTCTTAGGAAAATATAACACAACTAGGAATAATCTAGACTATTTTTTATAGCATTTATTGTGAACATGATACTATATGGAGAAAAAAAGTATATTTTATACATAAACATATCCTAACCTGAAATTTGGAGATATTTCCATTTATATAGATTTATGAAACTGTTAGACTCATGCAGGAAAATAACTGTACAGTTGTAGACAATTATACCGTAAATGAGTCCTTTATGTATACACTATATTCTTTTTTAAGTAGATGAAGCTTTAGATAGTGACAAGTTTTTGCTTTTCCCGAGAATAGTACTCATCTCATTATGGGTGCTGAGAAGCGAGCTGAGTAAAAAATACCTCCTAGAGAATAGCATCACCCAGTATGTCATTTTTTTTTTTTTTTTTTGCAGTCTTCTTTGGTTTTTAAATGTTTTCACCTTGTATCAAAAGATATTCCCCTTCGGGGATAAATGTATCCCTATCTTCTATCCTGCGACCATGTGCAAGGCGGCAAAGATAGCAAACTATTAGGTATCAACCCCCAACATCCCCACAGGGCTTGAGAAATTGATGTGTGGTTGACTGGAGAGACAGAATGAGTGACACAGAAGAGGATTTCAGGGAAGGGCCCCTTGGGTTGCCCAGCTGATGTCAGGATGCCACTCAATTGTTTTACACAATTGTTTGAAAAAATGTCTTTGCCTGAGTGAACTTGAAGAAATGAGGGGCATGGGAGTTAGTCCAAATTCGTATCTTTGTGAACTAAGGGTCGACTCCAGAAGCACAGCCAATGTCCTTGCTTCGGAGGTCAATGTGTAGCTTCTGAATTTCAGTCCAATTAGGTCAATGTAGCTTGTACATGGCATTCTGCTGCAGGCCTGGGTGGTGACTCACAGGCGCTCTTCTGCTGTTGTTAACAGCCTCAGCTTTAAGGGCTTTGACAAATGACATTGGAAAATGCATGCTGGGCTTGAGCCAGGGCGCATGATGAAAACCGTGTATATCTTCACTGTTCATTGCAATACCAAATTTATGATTAAGTTTCTGTTTCTCAAATTGGGCCTATTGAAAATGATCTTGAGCAATCTTAGCTTCTTTCACCACTCCCCGAACTAACTAACTTTCCCTATAAAAATATTTGGTCCCCTTTCTGTTGTCACTGCTCAGTTTAATTGAATGCATATTTTTGCCCATAGATCTCACTTTTGGAGTGCAATTGTTAGGATTTAACTCTTAAATAGTTGGGCTAGGAGTCTACATCACCTAAAATTGTTCTGGATGACCACGGGATTAAAGTTTCGTATTTGCTCCCCATTTTGGAGAGAAGGTTGAAGGAAGAGAGATGAGGACATTGGACTCATCATTGAAGGAAGGTGTCCAGGTGCAGACCTGGATGTCCTCCAGTTGAGCAGGACTGAATAAGACGACACTGGGACATCATAGCTTGCTCTCCAAAAAGACTACCAACTGGAAATGCCCCGCTATTAAGAGAATTACCTGAATTTGAGGTTGAAGCTTTAGATAGTGACAGCTTTAGATAGTTACCTGGACCTCCAGAGAAACTTTAAAGAAGATATTTTTGGTGAACCTGACATAAAATTGAGTGATTACAGGAAGAATATCTCATGATTTGGTGTCCAAATTGTAAGATGCTGCACTTAGGTTTGGTAAACCTTGCATTTTAAAGCTGTTTCAATTAGACTTTATGGGTCTTTTGGAGATTCAAAGATAGGGAGGTTTAGTAGAAATAGCATGGCACAAAAAGACCTGGCTTCCAATGTCACCCTACTGCTTAGTGCATGTCTGATGTTGGGTGAGTCACTTAACATTTTTAGGCCTCATTTTCCTTAGAGATAAAAAATTACCTCTAAAGTCTCCTCTAGCTGTACAATTTTAATTTTTAAAAATATTTCTGACTTCCTTTATACATTACTATACAAATGAGAAAATGCAGAGCGAACCTGAGTAGGTGAAGGACCAATCCTATCATTACCCCTACTCCCCCGTCCCTCACTTCCCCTAACAAAACCCACAGTTCCCAAAACTCCTGCTAATGCTTCTGCATTTTCTCATCAGGAAAATCTCCAGGTAAATGATAAAAAATAAGCACATGTAATTTAGCTGAAAATAAAAAGGCTCATGGGCGATTAGAACAAAATTGAGTGGTTTGGGTAAATAAATTATCTACTAGCTAGTATTATTTTTACAGAGTTAAAATACGCCTTTATATGCATGTTATAGATTTTAAAAACAGTCTAAGCAACATATAATTATCCAATCATATAAGAATCCACACATAGAATGTCTCTCTTCTCCAACACCCAATCTTATTTCCACACTCCAGAGTCAACCACTGCTAATGATATGGCATGTATATCTCCTAAGCCACATTTAATTACGTTACATGCACATGTTTATAGAAATGTACATACACATTTTTCGACACATAAGCAGATCATGTTAGATTATGCTCCATCATTGGAAAGCTCAAAGTGTCTGGCTTTGAACTAATCACAGAGATAATCTTTTCAATGTTCCTTGTTTTATTGGAAACTAAGCTTATACAGAAGTCAGCTCTATCTTCCAGGAAGATGAGAATGGTAGGAATTAACAACTTTTCATATCTTGGCTTTCTAAAGACTTGTGAAAAGCTCACTTTTGATTGGGTGGATTAAATGATATCAGTGAAGATAATAGTGGTAAACGGTGATTCCTGGACTAATTATTATCAATTACTTGAAAACATCTTGTGAAATTCATAACACATAATGTGGTATTCACCCAAACTCACTTTTCTAAGTGTCTCTCAACAGGTTGAGGGTTTATGTTGGGGTGGCTGTTGTGCATGAGGAACAATGAATGCCACTAAATCTAATCTACTCTACCACCAGATTCCAAACCTGGACTGGTCCACTCACCCTCTTACCTCTGTAGTGCCCCAGGCATATCTTTGCCATACAATCTTCACAGCAAGAGATGAGCTGCACCAGAGTGACAATTGGCATCTGCTTTGATCTGCTGTGTCCTAGCACTTAGAACAGTATCTGGTGCATAGTAGGTAATCAATAGGTATTTGTTGTTCCACCATATTTATTTTACTGAATTCTATTCTACTATAAGCTCTTTGTCAGTATTCACCTGTACAGTTCTACGGCTGGTTTTAGAAGTCAAAATTGTTGACTATTATATAAAAAGAGAAAAATAAACAAGTAAAGGGAGTAAGTCAACAAATGAATAAAGTAAGGATAGGCTATCCACACCAGAAATGGATATCATTGTTGATCAAGTGAACTTGTTTGGGCCTCAGTGGGAAGTCTGAAGAGTAAATGTATCTTGATTTGCTCTTTTTCCTTAGCTACCTTCATCTGCTATCTTTTCCTTTGCAAACAAAATCCCAGGTCCTTCAAATTTGATAAGGTATGTGTAACTTTGAACAGATGCTCTTAAAAGAACCGCTTATTAGTTCAGTAATGGGTTATTTCTAAGGTTTCCAATCTGTTCTAGATATAGCCTACCAAGGGCTCACATTCATATCAGGCAAGATAAGATCATTTTCATTTCCACACTCTTTATATTTCCTCTGAAGTTTACAGCTTGTGTGTGTGTGTGTGTGTGTGTGCAAATTACCATTTTATTCATATAGTTAATATCATTGAGGTTGCTCTTGGATGAGAATAAGAATTAAGGAAGTACATTCATAACTTTTATCAGGACAATGGGAATTCCTTATACTAAGAGGTCATACCAGCAGGAAATAATTCTTATCTCTAATCTGCTCCACAACTTACTCCCAAGAAGTTGCTACTTGAAGGGTTCACAATTTTCACCACCAAGCCAGGACTGCTTTAGGGCTATTTCCCTTTGTTACGGCATTTCCATGTACATGGATTCTATCTTTTTACATATTTATCTAACTGCATTTACTGAGAATTGCTTGTTTCACATACACCATCCACAAAAAGACATGTCCAACTCAGATCTAACTAGCATTGGTTAATTAAATTAAGCTAATCATAACCAAAAGAAAATGGCATTTTAGTTACCACACAAATGTGTGATACCCTGTTAGGATTTTTGAAATATTGAAAATAGTTTATGTGTCCTATGATGATCTTTACAGACCTCTGTGGAGCTGGGGACTAGCTATTTATAGGATTCCCATACATTTTAAAATCCCAAATGAGGGACTGGAAGGGTTATGCAAAGGACATGGAAAAGAAACTGGATATCTATTGAGTGATGGCTGGAGGCCCAGTCCTCTAAAATATATACATCCCATTCTGTATCTGTGCTTTCTGGATTGATGCTGGGGGATCTATTTGCACTTAAAGTAATCAGCATAAGCGCACAAAACTACTCTTGTTGTGACTTTACACATCAAATTACATAGTAAGCATATTTACAATAGGAAGTAAACTGAGCAGGTTCACAGTGACGCTTAGAGGTGCTGAATTTATTTGTCTACTGGCTGGGTCTGATTTACCTTTTTCTCTTCCAATTTGTTGTAATAAAATATATTAGCACATTTATGTCCTTAAGATATACTCAGTGTAGCACAGGTTAGAAGTAGATATTATATTTGGTTCTATGGAGTGGAGGTAGACTTAGCTTAAGTGATAGAAGATGGTCCTGCATTCTCTCATCTGTTGTTCAGTGTGTTAGTGTGTATTTGGTGTTTCTTAGAATTCCATGACTATAGTGACCATGATGTTTAAAGAGCCTGATGATTAACAAATATTGCAGGTCTCTCTTTTTTTTTTTAAGAGTTTAATTATTTGAGAGCAAGTGCACGAGCAGGGAGATGGGCAGAGGGAGAGGCAGAAGCAGGATCCCCACTGAGCAGGGAGCCTGACTTGGGGCTCCATCCCAGGACCCCGAGATCATGACCTGAGCCAAAGGCAGACGCTTAACCCCCTGAGCCACCCACACCCCCCTCTATCTTACAGGCATGATACAAATCACACTCTAGGACAGTTCATTAATCTGGTCGGGAAGTCTTAGAAAATCTCTCAGAACAGTTGCCCCGCCACAGGTTGAAGCAGCACATATGTGGTAACAGCAACCAAAGGCAAGCTAAGTGGTGTCTACAAACCTCATCTGAACCAGTAGTACAATCTTACCTTTTTGCTCTCTCTCCCTTCCCTATATGCCAGCCCTCAATTTCTCATTTTCCTAAATATTCCTTAAATGGTTTTTAAGAAGTCTAATTTCTTCTCGTGTTTCTTCTGTCTCTGGAGTAAAATTAAAATTCAGGCAGGTGAGAGTAAATGGAGACATAAAGGATTTAATTAAGAGAAAAAAAAATCTACCAGAATAACCGGTCCATAAAGAAATACAGGTGTCTGTATACCAGGTGAACCCATGGGTTTGACCCCAGTGACAGAACAGGGATAGGTCTAACTCCCATGAGGGTAGGAAGAGGGAGAAGAGAGGATGAGACAAAGAGGTAGGTGGGGTACAGGTCAAAGTGGGTGTCCCACTGGTCAGCAGAGTGTGAGTTTTGCCTAAGCGGTTTATAACGAGCACATATTCATATGACTAGACACTCCTGCAAACAACAAATGGCCCTCAATTTTTAGGCGGCAACTGAAGAGCTCAACTCAAGGCTGCACATTCTGGATAAACTCAGAAAGGATGCTCTCAAAGGATCCCATGTGACACAGCATTACGATGAGACTGGCCTTTACCTCATCTCGGTTTTAGGATAATCATCACTGTATGAAATCTTCCAGGTGATTCCCATCGCAGGCTCCAAAGAATGCTCACAGTAGTAATACTGACACTGGATAATGCTTAGAACTTTTTCCAAAGTGCTTTCTCATTCATTCTTTGCTTTAGTCTTTCCAGTACCCCCAGGGCACTAAGTTTAGGCACTAGTATCCTATTTCATAGATGAAGGAACTGAGGCTCAGAGTGGCCCGTCACTTGCTCGAGGCCACAGATACCAGCAGTCCACTCTTCAGTGGGACTCAACACACTCTCTGATTTCTGTTTGAACGTGCCATCGTGGACAGAAGTCTCCTCCTTTCCTTTCCTTCCTTTTATAAATGCCAGGGAGATTTTTGAGAGGGTAGCCTTCAGGCTGACCAGCTCTCTGGACTGGCCTCTCTCCTTTCACAGGCTGGTGGGTGGATGGCTGCTAGAGGATTTGTTCCTCACCACCCCTTCATTCCCTCCCAACTAGAGATTTCCTGTCTCGATAAGAGGAGCCTGGCTCCAAGGAGCAGGGGTGGGCGTGGAGTTGCTGACAAGAAAGTTATGTGTCTGTCCTCTGGAGCCACGTCGAATGGTCTCAGTCACAGGTCCTCATGCAGTTGTTGGCACTTTCCAGTGAGTTTTCTGTGGCAAATAACCCCAAATGCTTTACACAGGGAATAGCTTGCAGATGTGGCTATGATAACCTGCAAAGCATGACTTAAATATAGTAATTGTCTCTAGCCTGCTCTTAACTGTGGCGACAGAGTTTCTACTATGTCATTAGGGAAGGAATTTCCAAGTCTTGGAACACAGCAAGCAGAGCTTCTGGCAGCAACTGTTTTTAACGAAGTTAATTGGCTTCTGACCAGAAAGATGGGGTTAAAGTATGTGGGAACAGGAAAGATAAACGGCAAAGAGTGTCCAAAAGTTAGGAGAAAAAAAAGTTCTTGTTGCTATTGTTATTCAGCTTAGTAATAATCACTTTATCTCTCTGTGCTTAACCCACTCTCTTCTTTGTTCTGATTTTCTGTTACCTTTCCCAGTAAAATTACTGCAATTTAAAGGTGAACAGTTTTGCTCTGCAGACTTTCTTTACCAGCCCGCCTCCTGGCTCTGCCTAACAGAGCCAAGTAGAAAAGATCCACTCTTCACCCACTGGATGAAGGTGAGAGGTAACCCACGCCAGTTCCCACTTAACAAGGAGATTTCCTCCACCACCTTGGCTGGTGGTCCTCCAGACTCCCTACCTTCTGAGACCCCACTTTTGGACACTTGTTACTGCTATATTTTGCTCCTCTATCCTGAATTTTTATTACTAACTGGTTCTGGTTTTGCTCTCTGCAAGTAAATGGGATTTGTCTAGTCAGTTATTTCATGCCACAGGGCTTCAGTTTTGGGGGGAAATCGTACCTCCTTTATAGCCAGAATAACTAGTAAGTTTTGTCTCAGTTGCCAACTCCAGTGGATTGGATCATGGCTGTCTGGAGGGCTAAGAGCTCAGCAAGAGAATCAGGATTGATTAATAATATAGTTCACGGACAAAGGAAAGGATGAAAGAATGAGTGGTGTTGCAGGTGCCCATATTTTTAGACTTTGTTCTTTAAAAAAAAAAAAGATTTTATTTATTTATTCATGAGAGAGAGAGAGAGAGAGAGAGAGAGAGGCAGAGACACAGACAGAGGAGAAGCAGGCTCCATCCAGGAAGCCCAATGTGGAACTTGGTCCTGGGACCCCAAGATCATGCCCTGAGTGGAAGGTAGGCACCAACCTGCTGAGCCACCCAGGGATCCCTAGACTTTGTCCTTAAATGTAATGTAACCACTGAGCACCATGGTCCTTCCAATTGTTCTTCATATGCCATGGTTAGATACTTCACTATCCCGGATAATTTTCTCTGAATAATATTCCTCTTGAAAAGTAACTCCCAGAGGTGAACACAGTACTCCTAGTGTGGCCTGACTAGATCATAAAACAATGGGACTATGATATCCATTATGTCATATTCATCAACATAGTCAACAACTGCATCTTTTGTGTGACTCATTTGGAGCTTGTGGCCTACTACCACCTCTAGGTCATTTTCACATAGCAATCAACAATGCAGTGTAATTTGAGGGGTACCACAAGTGTCCAACCACTCCAAAGTGCCTTCCCGTTAGCCTGTCGGATGCTACAGTCTCAATCTATGTGACACAGCATATCTCCCATCCCTCCATTAGAATGACTTTTTTGGGTTGGACAATTGTGTTTGTGGGAATGAGTTGAGTCTAGGCCACTCCTATGAAGATACTAGAAATCATTAACACATTGGTACAGAATGGCTTTCTCATTGATTCAATGAATGCTCATTGATTGCTTGCCATGTGCTAGGCATTGTTGTAAGCACTGGGGATAAAGCAAAAAGAATACAAAAGATGAAACTCCCTGTTTTAATGGAGTTTGCACAATAACATGGGAAGACGGACAATGCAACAAAAAAATAATAAAAACAGATGGTAATAGGCACTGTGAAGAAAAAATAGAGTAGGGTTGAGGAATGGGAAGTGGGAGAAGGGGAGATGGCTGGGATGTAAAATAAAGAGAGGGCCTCACTTAGAAGATGAAAGCCCTGAAGGAGATGAGAAAGGAAGCCCCGTGGAGGTCGAGGGGCAAAACTCACAGGCAGGAGAAGAGCAGCTGCTAAGGCTGAGGGAGCCTGCGGGAGCAAGGCTGGGGAAAAGAGGAAGACTAGAGTAGCTGGAGAAGCGGGTGATGAGAAAAAGACTAAGAAATGAGTAGACAGATGAGGGGGGGCGGGGTGCAGATGGCGAAGGCTGCGCAGGCTGTTGCGAGGACCATGGTTTTTATTCTGGGTGAGGTGTAGGACTCCAGGAAGGTTTTGAGTAGGAGATTCTTGGGTTGCTCAGCGGTTTAGTGCCTGCCTTTGGCCCAGGGTGTGATCCTGGAGTCCCAGGATTGAGTCCCGCATTGGGCTCCCTATATGGAGCCTGCTTCTCCCTCTGCCTTTGTCTCTGCCTCTCTCTCTCTCTCTGTGTGTGTGTGTTTCTCATGAATAAATAAATACAATCTTAAAAAAAAAAGGAAGTTTTGAGCAGAGGGGCAACGCCATCTGACTTCCTTTTGCAAAGGACTCCTCTAGCTGCTGTGTTGAGAACAGACTCTGGGTGGACAAGGCCAGAAGCAAGACCATTCATTAGAATGTTCTCTGTCTAATCCAGGTGAGAGATATTGGTGGTTTGGACCAGGCTGGTAATCAAGGAGGAAGTGGCAAATGGCCTGAATTTGGGTGTATTTGGAAAACAGAGTCTAAAGAATTTTTGGATGTTTAGATCCAGGGTATAAGAGAAGAAGGAGGCAATCAGGTTTCTGAGTCTGAGCATTTGCAAAAGTGGAGTTGCCATTACTGATGTGGGGAAGACAGGAACAAGCAGATGCGGGGATCTGGATTTGTGGACATCTGAGTTGAGGTATCGTGAGGCAGGTGGATCTCTCAGGCTGGAGTAGAGCAGAGCAATCTCCAGCAACCTGGAGGTGGAAATCCCACAGCACAGGAACCGCCAGTAAAGCCCCGAGGCTGGATGAGATCACCAAGCGGGGGAGTGCAGCACGAGGAAGACAGGACAAGGGACTGAGTCTGGGGCACCACAAGTGGAAGGACAGGTTGCTGAGGAGACTGGCAAGGGTGTTCAAGATGCAGTGACTAGTGAACAGAATGAAGTCGTGACAGGATGGTGTGCTAGAAGTCCAGAGAGAAAAGAATATCCATGGGGATGACACAACCCAGGGGATCAAATGCTACTGGTGCCTGAGTAAATTGAGGACTGAACATTGCCACTGGTTTTAACAACTTGAGGATTACTGGTGACCTGATAAGAGCAGATTCAGTGAGATAGTTGAGACCAAAGCTGGAGAGAGTAGATTCAAATGATGGGAGGGCATGGCAAGCAGAGACAAAGCATTTCACTGATTTGCTGTAAAGATGAGAATAAAAATGGGGAGTATATGGAAATATAACTGGAGGGAAGGTGAGATCAATAAATTATTATTTTTAAAATGAGAAAATTATAGCATTTTGTTCCCCTGATGGAAATGACCCAGTAGAGGGAGGTTTTCAGTTTGATTCTTTGTCATCAAGATTTGAGGGGATAGGACCCAAGCTAGTATTTTTTGATGGGAGGAAGAAGGGTCTAATTCTCAGCATCCTCTAGGAAATGGGCAGGCTGTGAAGCAGCCCTTTGCAGCTGGATTAGCAACCTGGCAGCGGGAACCGACTAGTGTGGACAGGACGGTGCAGGGCGGGGAGTGGGTGATTGGACCCTAAGGACACCTCTCCCTGCTTCTCACCACTGGGAGATGCTTCTCCGGGGCACAGAAATGACGTGCAAGCCACCCTAATGTTGTACCTACTTTGTATTTCTACTTTTTTTGTTGTTGTTGTTGTTTTGTTTTGTTTTTTTGTTTTTTTGTTTTTTTTGCTTTAAACCAGCCAGTCAATCCCTCTGTGTGTGTTAAATGCCTCCTAATCTCAATCTAATTTCCCATTTGTCCAACTCACTTTTGTGTCTTACTTGGTTTTCGAAGATATATGACAGAAGGTGGTTTTCTAGTTATGGAATTCTCTCTGTTCCTGCTAGTGTTGGGCTGTCTCCCAACTCTTCACCTGCATTTATGACTTTTCTTTCAAATTTAAATCTCAGCGGGACCCAGACAGCATTTTAGCATCCCCCCTGTTACATCTCACCAGAGACCCGCCTAGTTAAGCCAGAGCTGGGATTCCTCTTAGGCGGGTGGCTCCCTGGGGCCCACCTTATGTTCCCTGTGACTGAAGAGGGCGGGTAAATTCATCTACCCATTCATCCATCTATCCAAATAATATTTATCTAGTACCTACTTGGTGCCGGCCATTGTTTCTGGCACCTGGGGGTTAAATAGGGAATAACGCAGACCCGGCTCCCGGCCTTAGGAATCTTCAATTGTTAGTAGAGTTTACACACGAGAACACTGAAATCCAAATTACTGTGATAAGTGCAATGAAGAAAATGCACAGGATGTTGTGACACGGGATGACACGGAAAGGAAAGGAGGGCATTTTCTTTAGATAGGGTGGTCACAGGCTTCTGCACTTAGAATCCTTTCACTACCCCCCACAAAAGTTACACCCCCTGCTGGGGGAGGTGAGTGGGGCCATAGCATCCATTGTGTTATTTGCCCCCAGATGCTCCAGAGCCTCTCTGTGAGGTGAGAGTGACATCTGGTAGTCACTGTAAACTGTATTTATCTAGTCTGAGGTAAGATTAGGAGGATTTAACAGAATATTAATCTAATAGAAATGGATGTTGGCAGTTGGGGTATTTTCTTTCTGGTGCCTGGGGCCATCTGGTAACTCAGGAGCTTTTTCTATGTTTCGCCTGGTCAGGAGCTCTGTCCTAAACATGGGATATAAAATAGCACTGGACTGGAAGGTGGGGGGCATTGCAGTTCAACTGGAGGGGAGAAAGCAAACATGTGGTTGAATATTTAGGAATCGTTCTTGATTATAAACACTGAGTATCAAATCAGAAGGATTTTAGTGACAAAGGGCACTAGGAGTTAGCACAACCTGATGATGACTTGTCAGAGTGAGCATTAACCAAATTGCCTCCCTCCCCAACGTTATGTACATACTAGTGAGATCAACCTGCCTGACCAAGGCCAGCATTCATAATTTGACAGCCATCATATTAAATAATGTTGAAGGGAGAGTAAGACTTGCATGACAGGTAACCAAATGTCAATCAAAACGAACACAATGGTCCAAGACAGGTTGAAAATTCAAATACATAATAATGAAAGACATTTGCTACACATGGAACAAGAGCCACACGAATGGCACGAAAGAAAAATCTACAGAAAGAACGTTTTGCAGAAGAGCCTCTCCCAACTGAAGTTACCAAGGCCCCACAGGTATGGAGATGAAACAATACTAGCTATTTTCAAGCACTTTCTACTTTCCAACATAATTAATTAGTGCTTCTGAATGGAATAAAGTGAAGATGGCCAGTGGGCTTGTGTAATTTAAAGAGTTAATTCGGGTTCATGCTGATAAATATTATGGGCTGACATTGATCTCAGTCCTCTCCCAGTCCTCCATGAAGCCACTTCATGCAGCCAGGGCTTCGCCTAGCCCAGCTGGGTTAGATAACAGCGATGGCAGTACCTTCTAAAAGTTTAAAATTCAGTTCAATCCACCCTAATCTAATCATGGGCTCACAGTGGGCAAAATTACTCCTTCCCACTAAGTGAGGCTTAAATCTCTCCAGTGTATTTCTACTTGGTTCCTTATTTCATGTAACTCAGGTCATGTTAGTCTTTATAATGGTCCTAAACCTTAATCGTTCCCATCTGTTCAATATTACATGGTAATTTGGTCGTGAAAGAGTACTAGGCTAGGAGCCAGTTGGATTCTGGTCCTAGCTTTGTCACTAATTAGCTGTGTGACTCCAACAAGTTCGTTCATCTGGGTCTTGATTTAAAATCTCCTCCTCTCAGACCAGCTTTCTCTACTCTTCTTTGACTTCCCCAAAACCTAGGACAGGAGACAGTTCTAGGAAAATGCTTTGGGACTTCCTACCTAAAGAAGTGAAGGCAGAGATGAAGTAAAAGGAAGAACTCTCATCTCCTCGACCTACATATACAAACGCTCCTGCAGCTGGATCTGGTTTTTTCTTCACATCTGACATAATGAAGGGCACATGCCTGCTTCTAGAAATGCCCAAATCCTCCATCTGGGCTCTGAATCCATCTCCTTTGTCCTCTCAAATATCCTTCTCTGTTACCTCCACTTCTGCTCTCAGCTCTCCCACTCTTGGATCAGCCCCGAAGCATACAAACTTATTCTTGTATCTTCTTGTATCTCCTTGAAACTCTCTCTGTTCCAGATGCCCTGTGGTTATGACTCCATTCTCAGCACCCCGTTGACCCTGACTTCCTTAAGGAGCTGAATACATAGGGTGCCATGGCAAAGCCTTCAACATGATCCCCCGTGGCCCCTTCTCTGCTATACTGTTCCCTTTCTCATTTTCCCCATATGCTTACTTCACAACCTAATGTTAAATAAATAGTCATAGCATTGTATGTACTTATATTACATGATTATGCCTCTATGGTTTCCACCTTTGAGTACAGCACTCTAATTTGAGTATTTTTTTTCTTGTATGATTTTTTTGTATTCCTTAGAATTAATAATTACTTTTTAAAAAACATTTACTTAATTTTCCATGCCCCATTGCTATTTTTATCCCAGTGACCCAATAGCATTGTAAACCACCCTCTTAATATTTCCCATACTTTGCATCTATTCCCTTTTTTATTTTCCTGGAGATCTCCTTCTGGAAACCCTTCTCTTTTGGCTCTAATCTGAACCTGTTGTTTTCTAGGCCTGCTACTCAGCTGTCATCTGGGGCCTTCACTTGACTGTCACTTGAGGACATAAATATGGTTCAAGGGGCTCCTGGCTGGCTCAGTCAGTAGAGCATGAGACTCAAACTCAGGGTTGTGAATTCAAGCCCCACACTGGGTGTGGAGCCTACTTAAAAAAAATATGGTTCAAGACATTTTATCTGGCAGCCATTTGTGGGACATGTTGGAGCCAGGAAAGATGGAACTAGTCTTAACAGACTAGTTCAGAGGACTTTTGAAGGAGCTCAAGCTTGAGATAATTAGAACTTCAACTGTATGCAGTCTCCCTTCTGGTACAGTGTTAGTTGTCAATAATAATAATTATTATTATTCCTGTTTAGGTCAGGGTCACTCATGCAAGTGGAGTCACTCTAAGTATTATAGAATAAGAGTTTTATTTTGTAACTAGACTTGACACAATTGTGGGAGGCCAGTGGAAATAGAAGATCAGAGGATTTAGCAGCTAGTCAAAACTAGAAGCCAAGCCAAGTCCAAATACTGAAGTGAAATCATGAAGGGAATGGGAAAAGTCTGAGGGTCTTCAGCCTCATATCTGATGAGGGCTTGGATCCCTTGTTAGCCAGTAGGGTCAGCAATCGGGAAGAAACACTGGAGAGCAAAGAGCCAGGATACGCTGGATCTCACTGGCATCTCCCTATCTGTCTGTCACTTTTAGCACTTTTAGTAGTTGTACTGTGACCTCCAGAGAGTGGTGACTACTCCTTCTCTTCTAGACAAGTACCTCTTTTGGTCAATTTTAACCAGGAACCATTTAGATAAGGAGAACAAAGTTCCAGTTTAACCAAACTGACAATCTGAACTGTGTCTCCCTTCCAAAATGTATAGGTTGCAATCACAAGCCCCAGTATCTCAGAATGTGACTTTATGTGGAGATAGGATCTTTGAAGATTTAATTTAGGTTAAATGAGGTCATTAGGGTGGGCTCAATCCAGTATTATCAGTGTCCTTATAAAAAGAGATTAGGGCACAGATACAGAGGAAAGACCCCATGAAAGCATGGGGAGAGGACAGCCATCTACAAACTCAAAAGAGAAAGCCCAGAAGAAGTCAACCCTACCAACCTATGATCTCAGACTTCCAGCCTCCAGAAAAGAAATCTTGTCATTTAAGCCAGGCAGTCTGTGGCACTTTGTCATGGTAACCTTAGCAAAACGACATACGGATCAATCGAGTACCATGCCTTCGGTTTGTACATTTCTTTACATGTAGCAAAGCATTCAACATAGTCATAATGAAGATACTGATAATTATAGCTAACATTGTAAGGAGTTACTGTGTGCTAGGTATTGTTCTAGGCACATTACCTATATTAACCAATTCATGCAATAGCCTTGTGAGATAAATAATATTATTTTTATTCCTATTTTATAGATGAGGAAAATAAAGATATTCAACTATTTGCTTGAAGTCATACAATTGGTGAATATTGAAGCCAAGACTCAAACTATTGGCTCTGGCTTCCCTGGCCAGACATTTCTTTCTACTTGTGTCATGTCACCTGTTCACACACAGATTTCAGGCTCAGTCTTCCCCTTTGTGGGTCATAGATCTAACTTCCTAGTCCTCTTGGTGGATTTCTGTTTTTGTTCACAGGGGAAATCTGCCAGGAAACCCGTGTACATTTCCCATGACACACACAGGGTCATAGGGTTCCCTGACCATAGTGCTATAACTGTAGGTCCAGATTTCCCAGAAAGGAAAACCTCCAACCCAAGGTAGTGGGGTCATCATGTGATATAGGATTGTTCAAATGGCAAAAGGCATCAGGTAGTACTTTTTAAAGATTCTACAATAAAATTTGATTTCTAAACCACTTCTCTTTGAGTGGTCAAAATAGTTCCCTTGCCTGAGGTCATGTGATTACTCAGCAGATTTCAGTTCCCAA
This sequence comes from Vulpes vulpes, assembly GCF_048418805.1. Taxonomy (NCBI): domain Eukaryota; kingdom Metazoa; phylum Chordata; class Mammalia; order Carnivora; family Canidae; genus Vulpes; species Vulpes vulpes. Next base: position 137,119,464 of record NC_132781.1, read on the forward strand.
GCCAGCAATTCTAGAAATTATCCACTTCACTCTCAGAAATCACATATCTCAAAAAAAAAAAAAAAAGAAAGAAAGAAAAAGAAAAGAAAGAAAGAAAAAAGAGAAAAGAGGAAAAGAAATCACATATTGCTGAAACTTCTACTGCTTGTACTAAAATGCACTAACATCTGTTAAGAACAAAGAGGTGTATCTATTTGGCTGTGTCAGTGATCTCTGGTTCCAAAGTGGCATATTACACGGCAGTTGGAACAAAGAGGCCGCCAGCAGCCATGTGAAATGCCTAGTGAGGCCACTGAAATAGCGACCTCCCTTCATACTGCCAATGAGACTGAATTGTAATTACCCACTCCACTTCCCAAAACAGTCAGTCACGTTCTTCCTGGAGCTTCCGAGTAAAGTTAAATCCTGTTGTGACATTTGAAATATGCATTTCCTCTGCATGCTAAAAGACTCACCTAATATTTTTCCCTCTCATGTAATGGGGAGATTTAACCCAATCCCCAGAGGGAAAATACTAGGTACCAAGCCCTGTGTAGATTAAAACCGACAACAGCGATTACTGCTACTGTTTAATGAGCACATATGATTTACCGGTCACTGTTCTGAAGGCTTTACGTGGATCCCTTCTAACTCTCATAATCCTTACGAGGTCGAGACCATGTTTATTGTCATTTTACTGGTTAGGATGTAGAGGTCCACAGAGTTTAAAGAGAATCACAGCACTAGTGAACAGTGGGGCTGGAATTTGAACACAGGCTATCTTTCTTTAAAACCCCTACTCATGGGACGCCTGGGTGGCTCAACAGTTGAGTATCTGCCTTCGACTCAGGGGGTGATCCTGGGGTCCCGGAATCGAGTCCCACATCAGGCTCCCTGCATGGAGCCTGCTTCTCCCTCTGCTTGTGTCTCTGGCTCTCTCTGTGTATCTCTCATGAATAAATAAAAAAATCTTTAAAAAAAACTAAAAAAATAAAACCCTTGTTCACAGCGACTACTGAAGAAGAAAGATGAAAATGAACGATTAGTTTTAGCTACTGATAATATGTTCTGATTCTGAGTTCTTGTGTATGCGTGGCAGTGACCATGACCAAAGGGAGAGGAAGAAGGTGTGTGCGAGTTCAGGAGGATGTAATGGGACAAGTCTGTTCCATCTTAAACCCTGCCACTCTCTCATCTCTTAGGTAAGGACAGCTGGGTCCTGACTGTTTGGCCTGAGGTCCATGCCTGAGAGCCCGGCAGAGGGGTGGGACCAGGCCTGTTTATTACAAAACACGGAGTCCAGGACTCTCTCCTGGCCACAGAAGCATGTAACTTTGATGGGATATTGAACCAGCACAGATGCCTTCAACTCCCTCAGAGGGTATGACCCTCCTCTAAACTTTTACTTTCTTTCTTTTACTGTCCATCTTCTTAGATGACCAGTTGTACTGGTCAAGGCTTATGGTGATAACCAGCAGAAGCCAATTCTGGTGAATTAAAGTAGGAAAGGTACTGACTAGAAGGATTTCAAAGACCTCACAGAATAGATGGGAAGGGTAGAGAACAAAGAGGAGAAATGAGCCAGACTCCAGGAGGCTAGGAACAGAGATGCACTCAATACCATGGTGCAGGGAGAGTGTCACAGGCTGCCGCCCTGGCTGCACAGGCCGGGACACTGCTGGTCCGAGGTACGTGGTTCTCCTGTTATCTCTAGCTCTGGCAGCATCTCAGGGCCAGTTTCTTCAGGAGGTAGAAGGGTTGGATCGGCTGATAGTAGGACATTTGCTGTGGAAACTGTAGGGTCCTGATGAATTGTAGAGACCAGTATATGAAAGCTTGACTTGACTTTTGATAAATTCACGTAAAATTACCTGGCTAAAAATAAATAACCTAAAGTCTGAGAGCAGGGGCCTAGAGATGCACAAAACAGAGAAAGGACTGAGAGAACAGGTCTCTTAGTATACACATAACCTTGAAACTGTTCTTGGCCTTGCAAAGCTGGTGGGGAAGGGGAGATTAAGGATTGCCCAAAAGAAAAATCTGCTCTTTGCTCCACCACTGGCTCTGTTATCTCTGCTTATCTCAGAAATAAAACTTGAGTCTAGAAGGGATATTGATCTGATGAAGATCTGCTCAGGCTTATTTTCCTTTTAATCCTCCCGTGACTTACCTGCCCTGTCCCCCCACCCCAATGTTATTATAGCATAAGTGACACAGGAGGAGGGAGATGGTCTGATTTGCTTACCAATTATCAGTATAACCAAAGAAAAGAAGCAAAATTACTTCCTAGCTGGTCTTGGCTCACTAAGCCCTCTTAAATCCTGACTGATGGGACAGCAATGTTTAAGTGCTTTAAGAGTACAAACTTTTTAAAAGACCCATCAAATTTCAATTATCTTTATTTTTTTATTTTTTAAAAATTATTTTTATTTTTAAAAGGATGTAAATTAGGAATCTGAATGAGATATGCTATTTTATAGAAAGGATGAGAAAAAAAAAGCCTCAGTATTTTTACTCTGTCTTCAATGCTGGCCTTTCATAAGCTCAGAGTTGCTATTCTGGCCCTTCGGACTTATTTTCTGGTTTTACATGGTTGAAAATATCAAACACCTTTTTCTTCAAGGAAAAATGCATTAACAGTTGTCAGACTCCAAACACCAAATATGACAACTCTCCTTGAGTCAGCTAAGCAATATTGATGGAGTATTATGGCTAGAATACTACCAAAAAGGAGAGCAAATTCAAGACAACAATTTAATACAAAGAATAAAGAGGGTAAACATTGTATCATGTGAAGAAGGAGGTTTCATGTGAATAGTTATCCCTTTAAGAGATAACTCTGAACCCCATTTATCTGGATTGATTGATTGATTGATTGATTGATTTTCTTCCCTGTTCACTTCCTCTCTTTCCACTAATGGATCTGATAAACTTACCTACGCCAAGAGTGGTGAAGGCCAAGGGCTCTTGAAGTCAGATAACCTTGGCTCATATTACCTCTAACCTTGAGTAACCTAACTTCTCTGTTCTTCCTTCAGTTTTTGCACATGTAAAATGGTGACAATAACTGGTTCTTTTGAGGACTAACAGAGTTAAATACAAAGTGCCAATAAAATAAAATAAAGTAAGAAATAAAGTGCTGAGAAATCTCCCAAATAGTTTAGCTGTGATGAACATGGAGGTAAATATATCTTTAAAGTGTTTCCACTTACTTTGGATAGATACACAGGACTGGAATTGCTGGGTCTTAGGGTAGATCTATTTTCAATTTTTTGAGGAAACTCCATACCGTCTTTCACAGTGGTTGCACCAGTTCACATTCCTACCAACCACATAAGGGGTCCCTTTTCTCCACATCTTTGCCAACACTTGTTATATTTCCAGTCCTTTTGATAGTAGTAGCCATTCTACTAGGTGGGAGCTGCTATCTCATTATGGTTTTGATGTGCATTTACCTGATGATCACTGATGCAGACCATCTCTTCATGTACCTGTCGGCCATGTGTATTTCTTCTTTGAAAATCTGTCTATTCAGATCTTCTGCTCATTTTTAAAGTTAGAATGTTTGGGTTGTTTTCTTGCTGTTGAATTTTATGAGTCTTTATATGTTTTGGATATTGGCCCCTTATTACATATACATGATTTGCAAATATTTTCTCCCATTCAGTAGGTTCCTTTTCATTTTATTGATGGTTTCCTTTGTTGTGCAGAAGCTTTTTAGTATGATGTAGTATCATTTGTTTATTTTTGCTTCTGTTGCTTTGCTTTTGGTGTCAGACTAAAAAAAAAATCATTGTAAAGAACTTTACCACCTGTCTTTTTTTTTCTAGGAGTCTTTTGGTTTCATGTCTTAGCTTCAAGTCTGAAATCCATTTTGAGTTAATTTTGGGGCATGGTGTAAGATAATGATCTGGTTTCACTCTTTTGCATATGGCCGTCTAAGATTCCCAACAACATTTATTTAAAGACTGTCCTTCTCTATTGTATATTTTTGGCTTCTTTGTCATAAATAAGTAAACTATAAATATGTGGATTTATTTCTAGGCTGTCTATTCTGCTTCCATGATCTCTGTGTCTGTTTTCATGCTTATATCATACTGTTTTTATTACTATAGCTTCGTAATAAAGTTTGAAATCAGAGAGCATGATGTCTCCAGCGTTGTCCTTCTTTCTGAAAGTTGCTTTGGCTACTAAGCCTCTTTTTAGGTTCCGAACAAATTTTAGGACCGTATGTCCTATTTCTGTGAAAAATGTCATTGATATTTTGATAGGGATTGTATCAAATCCGTATAATGCTCTGGGGAGTGTGGGTGTTCTATGGAGTTATTTTGTGGTATAACTTTGGTAATGCTTTCCTTTTATGTTCCAGATTTTTCTTCATAAGCCCTTTGGGGGTGAAAATGAAAATGGAATTTATACTAAGGAGTGAAGTCTAGAGAACATAAAATCATGGCTGACTTCCTGGTATGTCACCTTGACAGTTACACAGGGCTCCACACTCAGAAAGTCCCTGAGCCTGATTTAACGGTGTGCCTGGTTTAATGTTAATTGCAGCATATCATTAAAGACATTCAATATGTCTTGGGATTCTCAAGAATGTTGGAATAAAGGGCACTGTGTTTTTGTTTTGCAGTGGGTTCCACAAACTATGAACAGCACAGGTTCAGTGGGTATAGCATTAGTGTCTTAAAGCAGGCTAGACCAATGATTGGCATTTTTTTTTGAAAGGACCAGAAAGTAAACATTTTAGGTTTTGAGGACCAGTCTCTTGCCATAAGTACTCAATTCTGCTACTGTAGCTTGAGAGCAGCTACAGATAATATGTAAATTAGTGAGTTTTATGAACTTTATTTGCAAATACAGGTAAACTGTATTTGGCCCATGGGCTGAAATATGTCAGCCCTGAGTAGACAAATGTGTTTGATGTTAGGTAACTAAGAACACTGTCAAAGAGGAAAATAGGCGGGGTGGGCAATATTCTAGAACTCTTAGTCATGCCTGGAACACTTTCAAAATTTTTGCCATAACTACTCATATTATTTCTTTCCTAACAGTTAATAATATGCCAAAAATGTACATGTAATGGTGCACTTTACAATCCCCCAATGACTTCATGAATTATGAATTATTATTATCTTCATTTTGCAAAAGAAACCCAGGTTCCAAGGATAAGCAACTTGACCAAGTTCCACAGTAAAGGACTGACATCCAGAGCCTACACACTTACTATGATATCGTCCATTATCTGTTGGGATGTGTGTCGCAGGCGACTGGCTACTAGGAATACTTGAAATACTGACATGTGTAAATGATTTATTTTTTAAATAAAGAAAATATTTAAGTTAAAAAAATAAGTGATAGATGTCAGCCCTCATAAGCATCATCCTAACTCACTAACATTATGCTTTCTTGATGGGAGGGGAGGGATTATACCTTAGAATTCACACTTGTATGTGTCCCTTGGGTACCCATGGCAAGTGGTTGTGCAAGTGTCATCTGGACTGCACTGCCATATGGGAAGTGCTGCCAAAGGTGTCAAGAGTAGGACAGTGACACAATTTGAAGATCTTTGCCAATAAATCTCTTTGTCAACCTGAGGTTAATATCTAAAATGCTACTACTGTTCCTTTCTGGAATACTGAAAGGTATCTCCCCAGGCAGATACCTTCACAATCTTCTAATACATACACTGGAATGCTCAAAATCTATCCCCTCTTCGCAAAGTCAGAGATCCTAAATGCCCTCTAAATACATGACTTCTGGTTATAGACAGAGCATTACTGACTCCAAAGACTGATGAAGAAAGAGAAAGATGAAATCAGAAAAGCTTCTTCTTCATTGAGAATTTTGTCATCGCCACAAGGAGAGAAACAGGCATACATCACTTCTCTGATTCTCAGTGGAAATCACCATGCACTCCCTGGGGGCAGGAAGAAGGAAACCTTCCATCTCAGGGGTACCTTGGGATTTTTTTGACTTCTAGAAAACAGTCTCCGTCAGCTTAGGGAGACCAACTTGTTGGTTCTCAGAGATGTCCTTTAAGGTACATAGCAGCTTAGCAGATGCTTTTCATGTGTCTAGTGCCAGGCTGTGAAAGGAAAGCTCTGGATAAGAAGCATGCTGGTGATATGAAAAGGAAGAGAAAGTTGGATGGCACGTAGTCTTAAAATTAGGCAAGAGAAAATTTACATTGGAAGATTTTTTATGCGCCCTTTTCCCCATAGCTATCCAACTCTTAGGAACAAAGGACACAAACCTAGTTTATTCCTATAAAATCTTGAGCTCAGTAACCATTTATATTATCATTAGAAAACCAGCAATATACAATTCAGGACCTAAGACAGAAAGTTAGCATTGGCCTCCTGACCTGCCAGGCGGGGATTACCATGGAAATTACAGTTTTGTTTTTTTTTAAACAGTGTTCTTTTGAGTTGAGAAAACAATGATTCCACTTTTTAAAAGTCTCTATTTTTCCTACTCAAAAAAAGTAGTGAGGCTGTAGAGTAGGCCACTACCTTTAAAAAGAGCTTGATGACAAAAGTAGAATTGGATATCTCTTGTGACTTTTCCACCACTTTGGTGGAAAAGAAGTGACCCAACTCTACCCTTGAGAAACCAAAGTGCTCCAGGGTCAGGGCAAGTGAGTGGCTGGCTGTTCCCTACTCCTCCATCTCTTTCATTTCCTCATTTCATCTCTGTCCCTGCATCATTTTCCCTTCTTTCTCTTGCTTTTCATTTTCCCCTCATTCCAGCCACCGGACAGTGCCATGAACTTCAGAGCAGCTTCCCAGAGGCAGGGGAACCAAAGCTAAATATGGCTGTTAAGCCATGACAATGGCCTTCTATCTCTAACCTAGCTCTAAAGAAGGCTGACTGGGGAAAAGTTTGGTTGTAAGGAGTAGAGATAACAAGGGTAGGATCAGGTGGTGGGGTTCACTTAAATATGGGGGGAGGGAGCATCTGCTACCTTATGGCCTTAGCATCACCAGGACACAGTTCTCCATCAGGCACCCAGCACTCATCTGGTTATTACTTTGATGGTACTAGCCTTGTACCTACTATGTTCTTAGACATTGTTTCCTTATCCTCACCATGACAGAAGGACAGGATGGTCATGTGAGCAAGACAGGAGATGAATAGAAGGGCACAAGAGGTATTCCTGAAGTACCCTACTGGGTAACTTTCTGCTTACATCTGCCCAGGAGATAGCTATGTTACACTGCTCCATGCCCTACACAGTCGAACAGATATGTAAGCAGTGAAAAGGCCATGAGTCCATGTGGGAGGCCCCAGGCGGGCAGGGGAGGGGAGGCATCAGATCTGTACCACTGAGGATAGGTGCTCCCAGAGATAATATGCTGATTAAGATAGGATAAGAATTAATTTGGAAGGGTCAGTTCCGAGGCACAGAAGAAAAAGCTTCTCTGCACTCAATGGACACATCCTTGTTTAATCCTGACAAATCTGTATCAGTTATCCACTGCTGTGTAATGAATTTCCCCCCAACACATAGCAACAACACTTGTTGTCTCACAATTTCTGTGGGTTAGGAATCTAGGTGCAGCTTATGTAGATCCTCTGGCTCAGGATTTGTAATAAGGCTGTAATCATGGTGCAGGTAGGGATAGAGAAGTCTCAAGGCTTGAATACGGGTAGCTCTGCTCCAGGCTCACTACAGTGGCTGTTAGCAGAGTTCTGGTCCTCTCTGGCTGACGGCGAAAGAGGGGAGACCCTTGCCTCTCATTCAGCAGCTCTCAGCATGGCAGGGGCTTCCCTCAGAAAGCAAACAAAGGAGACAGTAATAGATAAAAAGTTGAGCAAGTTGGAAGTCACGGAATTTTTGTAACCTGATCTTGGAAGTGAGCTGTATTCTATTCCTTAGAAGTAAGTCCAGCCTGAGTCAAGAGAAAGGGATTACCTATGAGTATAAAAACCAGGAGGCAAGGATTACCATGGGCCATTTAGCTGCTTGCCATCGATAATCAATTTGATGACCAATTGTAGTCTTCATATTTAAGTGTAAATAACTTTTTGTTGCCTTAAGAAACAAAATCCATCCTCAAAAGGTAATGATGTACCACCATTGAGGATATTAAAAAACAAAACTGTCATGGCCTCTTCAAGTATTAAACATCCGACCAACTGAGGAATCTGTGTCAAAGAAGGCAACATCATTTGGGGAATCTAAGATCTGATGACCATGTACCTCATTAGTTCCATTCAACTCATATTTTTGTTTTCAGGGTTTTTGTGTATTGGCAATTAGAATGGATGAATGAATGAATGAATATTTCTCAAGGTGAAAATATATTCCTTGTGTGAATCTAGCTCCTGCTTATTTGTGGAATCCTTGAAATGAGCAAGGGAGAGAGTGACTCCCCTTTAGTGATCTGGTCTGGTCATCTGAGCTCCCAGGCAGGCAGCAGAGATCTGGGTACCTGAGTCCAAATTCTCTGGGTTGCTGCATCTAAACCTACAACAGGCTGACCATCACACCATGTCCCCGAGCCATCTGGACAGCATGGTGGGAAGGCCACCCAGTATCAGTACCAAGATGGACAGAACAAGGCTATAGCATAGCTTTGTCCACCCTGCTCTTGATGATTTTGTGGCTTAGAAAATTCGATTCTCATGGTTTGGAGGAAGGGAAGGTCATATTTAAAAACTTGGAGATAGTGTGAAACAAGAAAAATGGAATTTTGATTTGCTGGGTGTTCCAGGTCCTGTTGGTTTCTGGTCAAGCTTCAGGTCGCTTATTAGAGCTCTTCGAGGAATGCAAAGTGGAGACTCTAACTCTCCTCATGGGGGTCAGAACAGGGCTGATTTCCTACATGTAAACCTGCTCACATTGCCCCAGTAGGGGCTCCAGGCCTTTGGCCTCAATCACATTCCCCATTTCATCTAAGTTGCTCCTGGTCCTAGTTATTAAGCCAAAGCTCTGTTCTAAAGACAAGGTTTCACTGATTGGGTCTTTTTTTTTTTTTTTTTTAATCTCTGACTCCAAAGATAAGTTATATATTAGCAAGATTACTAAGAGGTAGGGTTGGGCAGGAAGGCAGAAAGTTTAACTCACTAGTGACTAGAGCAGGCTGCTGGGGTCACTACAAACCAGTAGGAAAGAAAGAAACAGGATAGAGGACTGGTGTCCACACAAGACTGCATGAGGGCCGGAAGGAGAGGAGACTCGGGGCAAGAACACTGCCTCGGCCCATGTGGTTCCCAAGGACTCCGGAGCCCCAGAGGTCTCCTCGGGTTTCTGCTCACAGACAGGAGCACTGAAGAGCCAGGACAGAGGGCACGAGCTTGTTGGTGGGAGTGTGGAGATGAAAACACGGAGACCTTGAGAATTTTCTTTTAAATAAAAGTCTTGCATGCAGCAGTTGTATGTCAGTGTGTGGCTCTGTGGATGTGACGTTGCGTGTGCACATGCATGCCCCAAGGGGACCTGGAGGCTGGCCTTTTACTCATTTCTGCACATTGAGGTTAGTAGAAGACTCCTGTGTTGGCTGGTTAGTTCCTCCCTTGCCAGGTGAGCCCCTGAAACCTGACTTTGTACTTCCTTCCGCCTAAGCCGAAAGATCATGCACAGCACACCGTCCACTCGGACCAATCCACTCGGGGCTTCTCCAGCCTCCCCTCCTCCTGCCCTTCGCCAGTCAACAGGTCAACAGGTGGACGCCTGCCCCCGAGCCTGCCTCGCACCCGTGTGCACAGGGTAGCAGGCCTGTTTAGCTGCAAGTAGACACACACGCCGACAAAAGCTAAAATCTGTCAAAAAAGAAAAGGGAACAAGAACGGTGAAGTCTGAGGTTTCATTCTGACGTGAGTTATAAAGAGACATCACTTTTTTCTTTTATTTTCCCTAGCAACTCTCACTGCATTTTCATCCGTCCTATTAAGTGATAGGGTGCAAGATTCTTCCACAGGTTACTTCAAGAGGGGCAAAAACCAATTCCAATAGCCCAGCAAACAGAAATGGGCTCTTGGCAAGTCAGTATATGCTTGCCCCTTGATGGGGCCAAACTATTAAGAGGAGGCTGAGCGGGGTGGGTGGCGGGGGTGGGGGGGTGGGGGAGAGGGAAGCCAAATCCTGAAAGGAAGGAAGGAGAGAGGCAGTGACACAAAATATAGGTGGTTTCACGTGATAATATTTGCACCTCGACAAACACCCCTTTTATCAACTCTCGTAGGTAAAGGAACACGTGTTCATAAGTGCGTCTACATTAACAAAGGTGTTCGGCAAGAGGAGTTAATCATTGTCAGAGTTCTTGGTGAATTGTTGGCTCGATGTCTGGCCTATTTAGCGAAAGCCAGGCTTGCTTTCCATGAGCATGCCCCAAACTCGATCTCCTGGAAGCCACTGCACAAGGCCACCGTCCACTCGCCAGCACCGACGGAGGGCACTTACCGTTCAGGGGCTGGCTGAGAGCATGCTCTCCTTCTAGCCAGTGTGATTTGGCTTGGGGGCCTGAATGTCCTGTTGTTTTTTTGGAACTGGCCACAGAACTTTGAAAACTGAGAGTCCCATTTGGGGCTGATAACTCATGCTTTGGGCAAAAGTAGTGCCAACATCCAGTCCTCTTAAGAGTATGAAAGTAAAATTTATTTTTCCCTACATCAGGAAAGAAAATGAAGTCCAGATATCCAGTGACTCATTCCAACATTCAGTGGAGGATGAAAATTTGGCCTCAACACATCTTCAAACATTTATAGAGTGTTTGCCAAGTACAAGGTATCATTATAGGTACTATGGGAAACAGAAAAATTGGAAGACATGAGTTCAGCCTTTAAAAATCATATATTCTTTTTTTAATCTTATATTCTTTTTGGAAGTGGAGGTACACTCTATGCTGGGGCACCCTAACTGAGGTGAAAGGGTGCCTCGGGAGCTGCCACGAGTCCCTCTCGAGCAATTATATGCAAGAGCTTTTTATGTATTTTTTGAGGTGACAATGTCAAGGGTGTTAAATATTCAAAGGGATGCATTTTCTAACAAGTGTCTAACAACCAGACATCTATTCATTATTTAGTAATAGTAAAAATAAGAACCAATGTTTATTTTTGCACATACTATGGGGGAGGATTTAAGCTAGGTGCTTTCCTTTTTAATCATTGACTTTCAGGATAACCCAATGGAGCAGATATGATTATTTTCCCATTTTCCAGATCAGAAAACAAACTTAAGGAAGTTACTGGTTGCAAGGGCACAGGATGGATTGGTGGCCACTTAGGATTTGCACTCTAGTCTCTTTGACAGCAACGTCTATGTTCTCAATCTCTGTGATACACAATAATCAAAGTAGGAGGTGGCTCCCTGGTTGAGCTTCTGCCTTCAGCTCAGGGCATGATCCTGAGGTCCCGGATCGAGTCCTACATAGAGCTCCTTGCAGGGAGCCTGCTTCTCCCTCTGCCTGTGTCTCTGCCTCTCTCTCTGTATGTCTCATAAATAAGTGAATAAAATATTTAAAATTAAAAAAAAGGAGGTGAAAAGAGATAATGGACCAAAAGAGAAGACAAGCCAAGAGGAAAGAGAATGTGGCGCCCCGTGGAGGGCCATGTGCACGAGTCACTTGCTATTTAAGGATGTGAGGATTGGATAAGACCTTGTGAACAAGAGGCCGACAAAAGAGAAACCTGGGCAAGGAATCCTCCTGGGAGGTTGCCAAGTGCAGAAAGGTTGACAGGAGGCAGAGTTAACCGGGGTGGGACAAGAGGATGACACTGCGTTAGCCTGTGTGAGTGACGTTATAGCATTTCCCTCAACAGGTGACAAGACTAATGCCAGGAACCACACACTGGACTGGCCTGGCCTGGGACAGCCCTTGTCATGCTGCTGTGAGCCCTTGGGGACGTTGTTTACCTTGCTGGCCCTTGCTTTTCTCACCTGTAACTGGGAGCATGCTGGTGAAGGTCCCCTCCTGGATGGATTACCTCCGAAATTACAGATAACATTTCGTCTGTAAATATGTAAATTATGAAAGCACACCTTGCCCGAGTGCCCTTCCTTCAAGAGGCTCTGTGGCGGACTCTCTCACTGTCTCATGATGTGCATACACATGCACACGTGTGCACGTTTCCCTTTTGAGGCTCTCATCAAGGGATGAGGTGTTTGTGTTTAGTCTTCTTTTTGGGAAACCCCATCATCGGGGTGGTAAAAGGTTCAAAGTCTGGGACATCTGGGTCATTAGTAGGAAGAAAACCGAACTGACCCCTTCCCTGGTAACACATGCTTTTCTCTAACACTTGCTTTCTCCTCTTAAGCATGCTCCTGCCTACAGCAGCCTGGTGAGAGAGTAGGTGTGCTCAGGGGACTGTGCTCCGGGCCGAACCTGCAGGTGCCCGGGGCCGGTAGAAAATGTTTGACCAATGATTGCTCACTAGGTATCAGAGGCCACGCAGAAGGCAAAGGCAAGTCTGTCTGTCTGCCGCCCTGGCAGGGCTGTAGAGGGCAAGGGGGATCCTCTCAGCAGATTGACTTTCTCCCTGGACTTTAAGTGGCACTGGATACACTTTCTTGGGGGTACAGAGAGCTTTAGAACACTCTAGTTCAATGTGGGTGGACCGAGGAATCTGCTTTTTCAACAAGTTAGATTCTTATGGAAATTAACTTTTTTTTTTTTTTCCCTTGGCCCTTACCCCTGGCTAACCTCATATTATGCAATCATATGATGATGGTCTTCTATCCTCCACATACCACTCTCCTGCATTAGAATGCCTCATGGCTATAGAAAATGTGTTTGGTTTACTGCTATAAATATGTTCCCAGAATCTGGCACATAATATATGTTTAATAATTACTTGTTAAATGAATTCAAGTCTGAAAAACAGTGCTCTCTTGAGAGGCTGCCAAACACTGAAGACTTGTGCATTTCTTTTTTTAAGATTTTGTTTATTTATTCATGAGAGACACAGAGAGAGGCAGAGATACAGGCAGAGGGAGAAGCAGGCTCCCTGCAGGGAGTCCGAAGTGGGACTCGATCCCAGGACCCCGGGGTCACGCCTTGAGCTGGAGGCAGATGCTCGACTGCTAAGCTAGCCAGGTGCCCCAAGACTTGTGCATTTCTTATAAGAAAATTTCCTTCTGATTTATTGTGACAACGTTCTTGTGGCTATGGCTGCATACAAGGTGAGGGATGGAAGGAAAGATTGGTATCAGCCACTACACCACCCCAGGACTCAGGACATGAGTTTGAGCCAAATAAATGTGATAACTCCATTTTAAACTAGATCATTTGCACCAGGAACCTGTATTTTCAAAATGATTAGTCATAACTATTTCCAAAACTACCACTTCTATTAAAATTCGACTTCCAGCCTAAACCAATCGAATAGGCAGTTTAGAATGAAATAATGTGCTCTTGGGATTTGACTGTAAATCCATCTCTGTATAAAGAAAGTTGCTGCCCACACATCACAGCATCATGATGGTGAAACACAAACATGCTGTAAATACATTCTATTTGCTGGTTTTGCAGGCTGGGGCAAAGCTCCACTGTTGATATAATCGCTGCATACTTTATTGAAGTCTCAAATGAAAAATACATTTTTTTTTAAAATACATTCTTAACTTTTAAGATCCCAGTGAAGGAAAATACAAGAGATATCTCATCCACAGACTACGCAGAAATATGAGAGCGGCCTGCCAAGCTCCAAGTAGAACAAGCTTCAGCCAACTTCAGCTGCCATAAACTTAAATATGTGTTCCTTCCACTTGAGAATGGCTTACTTCCGTCACTTAAAGGAAGAGCTGACTCTTCCACTGCAGACGTTCACCAGCCTTGGAAAAAAGCTATAAAGTAAATTAAAGTGCCCACAAGGTATTTACTGATCTACAAAATGTTAACCAACCTTACGATCTTTCCAGCATGCCTCACAAGGAAGCTAAATGGATGAAATTGTGTAGTGATAACCAAACTCCCATCTCCAAGCTTACCTGTAAATAGTCATTCTCAAGCAAAGGGGTCAGAAAAAAAATACCAGAGAGGAGAGGAAAAATGAACTCCTGTTGCTTTGATGAGAAATGTCCAAATGCAGAATAAAGAGAAAAGAGAGGCCCCAGGAAAGAATATATGATTATCTCTACACTGTTTCAGGACAACCATCCTGATAATGGTGCTTTCGGCCTATTGACTCTATGGTTTGTCTATCAGAGCATCCTTTGGATAGAGTTCATACAGCCAGGCCACCACATGTTTAGGGAACAAGACCAATTAGAAATGAGACCGTGCCTGTCACCAAATGTAACACATCTCTCAATCACATGTGTGGTGAGGGAAAGACATTTAAAACTAGACATCAGGACTGAGCTGGGGTCGTGAAGTCCAGTGAAAATTTTCTTAAGCCTCGAAAGGAATGAAGGCAAGACCACTTGAGCACCAATTCTTTGTAACGAAAAGAACAATGGGATCTGTCATGTGATGAACAGACCAGAATCTGGGGAGTGAGGAGCCTTGAAAAGGTATATAATAAGCATGTTGCATCAGTATTGCCTTGTAGGAAATCATCTCTCAAAGCCCCATGCCTCGTGCCTTGTCAGGTCAACAGTTTCTCATATCTTTTATTTTTTCCTATTATTTTATTATAGAAATAAAGGAGAAGGAAGAAGCAAAGGAACACTTATCATTTACTATGTGTACAGAACGTCACATAGGTAGTCATAAGGTTCCCAGATTCTCCTGATTTGGGGGTTTCCCTTGAATGCTTAGCAAATGTGACCTGAGACTCCATCCCACACAATCTCTTCTTCATGAGTTTCTCCTTTCTTGATACGTCTGAGATTTGCCAAAAAAAAAACCCCAAAAAACAAAACAAAAAAAAATGCACCCACAGTCCTCTATACTGACCTTTATCATCTCTTACTGGACTTCACCTCCAGCCATTTCTCTCCATTGCTCTTGCCTTCTACCAACCTCTTGCTGTCTTCTCTCCACCCTGAGCAACAGCCTTTCTCTTTTTCCCAGAAAGCACAAGTATCACCTAGTTTTAATGTATGATAAAAGTTTACAAGTGGCTTGAGAATCATGTAAGGCAGTTACAATGCCAGGATGGAAAATCCAGACCACACACCACATATTTCCACTCCTGGAAATGAACTAAGCTGCTTCACAGGAACCAGCGACTGGCTGTTTCCTTCTGAGGCCCCAGTTTGCAACCCTACTACTTATTGACTTGCTCATTATCTAGCTTCCCCTATTAGAATGTAGGTTCCACAAGGGCATGATTTTTGTATGTGTGTAAGTCACTGATTATCTCAATCAGTGTCTGACACCTCATAGGCCCTCAGGATTTATTTGTCAAGAGAATAAATATTACTTACCCCTTGGTGTAAACCTGTAAGATGAGTAATATTAATCTCATTTTCCAGAAGAGGAAAAAGAGGCTAAAAGAATATAGTGGTTTTCTCAGGGTCCCACAGATAGGAAGTTATAGAACACTTTTTTGAGAGAGAGAGAGAGAGAGATATGTGCCCATGCGTGTGAGCTGGGGTAGAGAGAGGCAAAGGGAAAGAGAGAGAGAATCTTAAGTAGGCTCCAGGATCAGTGGGGAGGCCGATGTGGGGCTCAGTCTCATGACCCTGAGATCATGACCTGAGCCCAAATCAAGAGTTGGACACTTAACTGACTGAGCCACCCTGGTGCCCCAGTTATAGAACACTTTTGAGGAGTTCCACAGACAATGTTATTTATGCTACCTCTTCTTATTTTCATACTGTTTCCCAATAGCATCTGGCAAATCTAGCCCTGTCTCAGTTTTGTCAAGGGTTTTAACTGAGATTAATCAAAATTTTCAAGGGGACCACTTCTCAGGATAATAAGATAATGTGGTGGCGGGAGAGCCCCAAGGGAAAGGAGAAATCTGAAGAGAAATCTGAAGAAATCTGCAGGACCACGTAATGCAAAGGTATGATCCTTCTTAGAATTCGTCCTTACTAAGTTCAATCCTCACCTATGCTAAAGGGAGAATAAAACCAAAAACCCTAGTCCCTGGTAACTTTGCATGGTTTTTCAGAATGATTTGTTCCAGATTTGAGAGTTCTTTGTTCTCTCTCCTTGGTCCAAAGCCTAGTCTTGAGGAGCCTGTTGCATTTTGGTGCACAGCAAATCTGGGTCACTGACAGTGAAACAAATCTACAAATTTGAAACCATGGGGCACACCGTGCTAAGCCTGTACATTCACAGGCCACCCTGAGTTTAAAAAAAAAAAGAAAGAGAGAAGAATAAAGAGTCAAAGAAGCAAAGAAGGCCTGCGGCAAAGATCACTGTAGTCCCCAAATCACTGTGTATCTTCGAAGCTTTGCTCCTTAGCGTGGTGTCTAACTCGTAGTAGGTATGTAATTAGTATCTGATGGTTGACTGACTGGGTGGATTCCCCTCGTACCACCTAGTCTCCTTGCTTTTGAATCTGCACTCGCTCTAGGTTAGTTTGTTCTTGAGGCTCTCCAGGGGCTTCTGAAGGACTGCAGAGCTTATAGCTTCGTGATGTCACATGGAATGACGTCAAATCTCTTGACCTCATATGCTTAAGGTTCAGTGAATTTGCAGAAAAAAGCTAAAATAGACAAAAAGAGGACAGGCTGCACAACTGAAGTTCCACAGCATGCATATTTGTACTGCCCTTCGTTTTTCGATATAAATACTTCATTCACTTGCTTTAGACAAGGGGTTTGGGAAGTAGGGGCCATCTTGTTCAATAGCTCCATCTCCCCGGTGCTTTAAATTGATTGAAGATTGTACTGAGTAGGCCAATCACATACCTTCTTTTTTTCATTGAAAACAGGTAGGGAAGATAGTACTCCTCTCTGACTGTGACATTATTAGGGACTAGGAGTGAACACAGAGCTGACTACAGCTAGATTCCCGCCACCTGGGGGAAGAGGGTTAAGCGCATGCTGTTAGCATTATTCATAACAGCCCACAAGTAGAAACAACCGAAATGTCTGTCAACTGACAGAGAAGTGTAGTATCTCCATAAACGGAAGGTTATTCAGCCATAAAAAGAAATGAGGTTCTGTTCCAGGCAACAACAAGGATGATCCCTGACAACATCCTAAGTGAAGAAAGTCACTCACGAAGGACCATGTATTGTATGATTCCATTTATATGAAATATCCAGACTTCTCTATTGAGAGAGAAGGGAGATTAGTGGTTTCCTAGTGGTGGGGGTGATGGGGAGGTTGGGAGGAGGGTGACGGAAGGTGATGGCTAAGAGGTGCAAGGTTTCTTTTTGAGAAAATAAAAATATTCTAAAATGCATTATGAAGGTGGATGCATGTCTCTGTGAACACACTAAGAGTTGTTGGATTGTGCACTTTCAATGGGTCATTTTTATGCCCCGTGGCTGATATCTCAATACAGCAGCTAGGAGAGAGAGCAGCTGAGGGAGGGAGGGACGGAGGCAGGGAGAGAGCCCCAGAGAGAGGGTAACAAAAACAGAAGCAGAGACAAGAGATGCACACAGAGTTTCCAGATGGTGTTTGAGTCACTGCTTCTAGACTTCTGTTCTGCATATTTCATCCTTGCTCTTTCCAAAGTTTGGATGGATATGCCAATAAAATCCCAAGACTTGCCTCTCCCTTCTTTCCATTTTTTTCTTGCTTAAGTTAATTCAGGTTGGCTGTCTGCCACTTGCCATACAGCCCTCTTGTTCAAGGGGAATCATAGTGGGAGAGAGGTGAGGATATGGCACCCCATCCGATCACACACCCCGTGATCTTCACATTGCGTAGAATATGTCCACAGGTCCTTAGATATGATGGATGCTCAATAAACATTTATGAAACTTCAGTAAACCTTTCCAACTTAAATGATGGAGCTTTTCCATGGGGAGCTGAGTCCAAAGATCATCTCCTTTTAGCTTGAGTTGGTTTGCTTCAGTGGCAAAGCAAAAAAAAAAAAAAAAGTTATTTCCAAAACCCTATCTGGGAGATTTTTCTGGCACTCAGAATTCCCCCTGAGGGAAAAATTTAAACTTTCACCTGCTCCCTTAAATTGAACTGGGCTCTACTGAAGGACTTGCAGACCTATTTTTGGGTGTTCTCACACTAAGTGGTGGGCAGAGTTTGGAAAATTAGAGAAATTTTCAAACCCAAGCAAATGAAATAATTGCAGGTTATAGTAGTCAGTAGACAGCTATGGCACCACTGGCCCAATACGGGTCAGGCCTCAGCATGCAAATGCACACACACCCACTCACATCCGTGTCTCTGTGCAGAAAGAGAGTTTGTGTTGTCGGATATTCCTTTACTATTTCTAGCTTATGGAGAAAGTAAAAAAAAAAAATGCTAATGAAATTTCTATCATACTTACTTAAATAAGTGAAAAATGCATTTGCATGATGCAGCACAAGGGTTACGTTTAACTCTTTGTAGAAGAATACTTGTTTATACCAGTGATTCTCACACTTGTACCCGAGGGCCTCGTAGTCACCTAGGGGGCTTGTGAAAACAGGTCTGTAGACCCTATTACTAGATACTTCTACAGATATATCAGATGTATCAGATCAGATGTACTTCTGATTCAGTACATCTAGGGCAGTCCTGAAAATGTGCATTTCTGACAAGTCCCCCAGGGGAAGCTGATGCTGTTGGTCTGGGGACCCCACTACGAGAGTCACCGAGTAGATGGCCAGATGCTTCATTTTCAAAACCTGATATTTGACTTTACGGCTAATATGTCTTATGGGTTAGAATGGTCATATGACCCTGGGACCTGAATGTGAATGTTTCATAGCTCATTTCTAGTTCTTGAAGCCCCAGTTTCAAACTAAATGGTCATTACTTTAGTTTTTGAATGTTCCACTACAAACATGAGGTCTTATCCAATTAGTATGGTTGCCCTTTCCACATGGGCTCATTCCCAACATCACCATAATTCTTCTGGACAGTTGAAAATGTAAATTCCCAACTGAATAGGGTCTGGCAGAGAAAGAGGAGGAGGTGGGTGGAGAGGCTGTTCTAAACTATCAACTGCACAGTTATCTAAAAATAAGCCTGCTAAGTCAAGAAGACTGGCTTAGAGATGAAAATAGGATGATTAAGAACATTTTGCAGAATTGCATCTGAGATATAGAAGTCTTCATGTGACATTTCCTTTTTTTCCCCTCCACTGGGAGAAGAGAAATGTGCTGAAATGCCTAAATACCAAACTTTGTGTGACTTCAAATAAAATTATGAGAAAGGGCAAGTCAGCACAAGGGACACAAGGACTTTCAGTGCTAAGCTTCAGAATGCTTTTGCTAAGCTTGCTAAACCCTCTATAAAGCAGTGTTCTGTGCATGCGTAGCATGTAGGGACACATATCAACATATGTTTTTAAGATTTATGTATTGATTTTAGAGATATAGAGAGAGCACGAGCAGGGGAAAAGGGAGAGGGAGAGAGAATCTCAGGTAGAATCCCTGCTGAGCATGAAGCCTGATGTGGGGCTCGATCCCAGAACCCAGAGATCATGACCTGAGTCAAAATCAAGAGTCAGATGCTTAACTGACTGAGCCACTCAGATGCCCCACATAGCAAGATTTTTACATCCATGTATCTGCATATTTTATCAGGCCTCTGGGTTTTTCAGAAATTTTAATGTAATTTGTATAGAGAATTGTACATATAAGTGTGCAGCTTGAACTTTCAGAAAGATAACACATGTAATCAGTACCCTGATAAAGGAGTAAGTCATTGCTATTTCCTTACAGTTCCTATGATGTTATCTCAAGCTACCTCTCCCCTCCAGCATAACCACAATCCAGTCTTCTGACAGCATATAGGGTTTTGCTGTTTTCTCCCTTTTATGTAATGGAATCACACAGTATATATTCTTGCATGTCTAGCTTCTTTCATGTTTCTGAGAAAAATCAAGTCCTAACAAGAAACTTTTTAAAAAGATTTTATTTATTTATTTATTTATTTATTTATTTATTTATTTATTTATTTTAGGGAGAGAGCACAAGTGGGGAGGGAAGAGCAGAGGGAGAGGAACAAGCAGACTCCTTGCTGAGCTTGGAGCCCATTGTGGGGCTCAGTTTCACAACCCTGAGATGATGACCTGAACTGAAATCAAGAGTTGGATGCTAAACCAACTGAGCCATCCAGGAGCCCCTCAAGCCCTAATATAATCTTTAAAATCGAACTTTGTGATTGAAAAAGTAATATATACATGGTAAAACCAAAACCCAAAAATCAAACAATGCTAGAATATATAAAATAACAATAAATAGATATTTGTGAAATTTAGTGGTAGATAATTCACTCTCAGGGGTGTACAGTATATCCCACTGTGTGGCTAGACCATAACATACTTATCTACTCTATTATTAAAGAGCATCTGGGTAATTTCCGATTTGGGACTATACTGAATAGAACTGCTATGGACATTCTAATATATACCTAGTGATGAACATGTGTATTAAGTTTGTTTATTTATTTTTAAAATATGTATTTAGTTGAGAGAAAGTGAGAGACACAGAACACGAGCAGGGGAAAGGGGCAGAGGAAAAGGGACAAGCAGACTCTCTGCTGAGCAGGGACCCCAATGAGGGGCTTGATCCCAGGACTCTGGGATCATGACCTGAGCTGAAGGCAAATGCTCAACCTGCTGAGCCACTCAGGTGCCCCTTATGTATTAAGTTTTACAGGGCTCAGGGAACAGAATGTTAAGTCATAGATTATGCATATTTTCAGCTTTAGTAGGTACTGGCAAATCTTAATAGTTTCCAAAGTGGTTCTCCCCGTTTATATTTTAACCAGGAGTATATGAAAGTTCCAGTTTCTCTATATCCTCAGAAATACTTGAAAAATTCTCCTCTTACTTATGTTTCACCCACTCTGGGGTTGTGTAATATTATCTCATTGTGATTTAAATCTGCATTTCATGATGATTAATGAAGATGAATATTTTTTCATTTGCTTTTTGGCAAATTTAGACATCTGTCTGCTTGTGAAGTGTCTGCTCAAGTTTTTTGCCCATTTTTATTAATAGGAGTTCTTGGTATAGGCAGCATATGACCCGTTTGTCAGACATGTGTACTATGACTTTCTTCTACTATGTGAGTTTCTTTTTCACTCTTTTTGGTGTCTTTTGATCACTGTTGTTTTTTTTTTTAACTTTATGATTATCTCTTTTATGATCTGCCTTAGAAAGTTATGCTTACAGCAAGCTTACAAAGATGTTTTCTTCTATTTTGAATATGCATCATATTCAGCCTTTCATGTTAAAAGCTGCAATCTATCTGGAATTGATTTTTGTTTATGGCATCTTATAGGGGTCAAAGTTCATTTTTTTCTGAATAGATATCCAGCACAACTTGTTAAAAAACTCATTTCTCCTTATCAGTATCTCTTATAGACCTTCTTGTGAATATTCTTTCAAATATTTATTCAAGGTGTTTCTCGGACTCTTTCTTCTTCTGCATTTTCACAAGCACAGTTCTTCACTATGATCCCTTTGCCACAAACACCCTAAGTGGCATCTCTGTTCCCATGACCTGGCCACTCTCTAGTCTCCTCTCAATTTCTAGAGCAATGATCTTAAATAATATTTGCATCATATTCAATTGATCGAGAGGTATATTAATTTTTGTAGCTGCTATAACAAATTGCCAGAAACTTATAGTGGCTTAAAATGACAGAAATGTTTTCTCTCACAGTTGAGGCCAGAGGTCTGCAATCACTCTCAATGGGCAGAATTAAGGTGTCAAGGAGTCTACTCTCTCTGGAGACTTTCAGGGAGAATCAGTTCCTTGCTTCTTACAGCTTTTGGTGGCTGCATCAATGCAATCAGTCTTCAAAGTCCTTTAAATCTCACAGGTATTAGCACCTGATTTTTTTTTCTTTTTGTGAAAGAGCTATTTTTCAGCCTATCATAAGAAGTTTTGAGCAAGCTCTAATATGTTTTTAAATTGTAATTTAATTTTGTAATTGAAAAAATAGTATAAGTGGTAAAAATAAATTAATAAGTAAATTAATTAATTAATTAAAAAGTCACACAATCCCAAAGAATATAAAGGAAAAAGTGATTCTTTCACCCAAACCCAGCCTCATTCCAGTCCCTTCCTCAGAGGCAATAGCTATCATTTTCTGCATATGTTTCTAGAAGTGTTCTGTGCCTGTGCAAGCCTGTATAAATGTATGTATGTATACATTCAATTAGTTTTCAATTTATGGACATTTAATTTGATTGCAGTGTTTTGCTATAGACAATGCAGTGGGTGTCTTTGTATGTTCTTAAGTGACTTGCTGTTATAGGATGAATTCTCAGGGATGGAATTACTGGCTCAGAGAGAATGTGTCTTAGTCTGTTCGGGCTGAGTAACAACAGAGATGTATTTCTCACAGTTCTGGAAGCTGGAAGTCTGAGGTGAGGGGGCTAGCACAGTCTGATTCTGGTGAAGGCCCTCTTCCAGGTTGTAGACTATTGACTTCTTACTATATCATCACATAGTGAAGGGCAGAGAAGACCTGGAGAGCTGCTTGAAATGCAGGTTCCTGGTTTTACCACCTTTAAGTCTCATTCTGAGTCTGGAGCTGGGGCTCAGAAACTGGCATTTTGTTTTGACGTAGATAGTTTGAGGACCATTGTTTTAAAAATGGTGGTTCACAATTTATAGGTAAATTGTTTTGGAAGTGAGAGACACTTGAACGGGGATTTGATGGGAAAGAAATCCTTAAATGTGAGAGAGAAGAGAGAGGGGGATGGGATGGGGAGAGAGAGATAAAAGGGTACAGGGCCTTCAACAATGTGAGAAAAAGCATGGAAGTAGGAATCAAGATGCCATTTTGGGGGTGAAAGGAATATTCAGTTTGGCTGGTACCCAGGTGGTAGTGGGAGGCAAGATTAGAGAGGCAGGTCAGGGCTGGATTAGGCCAGACAAGAGGCAGGCCTGCCCACCAATCAGGACCTCGTGGTGTATGAACTTATCTGTACAGATCACAGTGAGGGTGGCCTATTATTACTTTAGGTGTGAATTCTGACACACTGCAACTCTAGCACATACACATGTCCACATCTGCTTGCTCGGAGAAGCCCTGTGTCCCTGTCCACCCCAGCCACTTGGTCGGACTTTAGAACTTTTGTCTTCCATCTGAGTGGGAGTTAGTTCGGACCTCCCTCAGTCCATCACATGGCTACAACTTTATCATCATTTCTTAAAATATGCCAAGGCAAGAAACAATGGGGCTCCATTTTGCTGACTGCTCCTGCCACCACCTTCCTAGGCTGTCCCTGTCCCCTTCACTTCTCCTTACGTCCAGACTCCCAGGATGCTCACAAAGCAGATGTTTTGTCATTCTTGTGTGGAGTCCAGTCAGAGCCGACTGAAGCCCAGAAGGCACTCGGCTGAAATTCCAGGCTAAGGAGTGGTAGCTGGACAGGGGTTATTTATATATTCCTCAGCTTGGAATAGTAAAACATTTTAAAAGGTATGGTGTTTAATCATGTCTGAGCCTGAGGCATGTGGAGGCCCCGTGAGGAATTCTGCTTTATGAGGATAAAAATAAGAAATTGCTAGCTGCTCCTGTCAGGCTTTGCAGAGTGTTCCTCTTGAATCTCTTGCCTGCTCTGTCACACTTTGTTTGTCTGCTATCTAATTTGTGTTCTGAAATATTGTGCTTAAGCCTAATATCCATTTCACCAAGGCTTTGAGTGCTCAACCTTCAATCCTCTTACCATTTCATGCAATTTTGCCCTGCACGTATCCTATGCAAAGAGAGGAAATGCACATTTAGTCCTCAAAATGGATTACTCGATAGTATTTATGTATCAGCTAATTATCATTTTCAAACATTTATTTCCTCTTCATTTTCCCTGGTCAGTCTTTTGAGAGGAAGGTGGCTTTTTTTTTCTGTGATTCTCAGATTAAAGGGATAAAGTCCACCAACAAAAGGTGGTGAAAAGTTAAGATGGATGAATTCTTTTTACAGGAGACCATGCTTATCATTTTGTCACATTCTTAGCTTCTCCTTACCCAGTGTCTGAGAATTTGAGACTTGAACCTGATCCTCTGAGATTGCAGGGCAAAATATAGCAATGACATCATCTGAAGATCTAATAAGGAACCACTATTTATAAACGAAGACAATCCCTACCTTAAAAAAATAGTATTATTTGGTATATGAACTTTTGGAATCAAATTTCAAGGCATTATAGGTCCAGGTACCATGTCAAACAGGTTTAACCTTAGACATGCAGGAATGCACAAGTCACTCTGAAAGGTTATACTCTAAATGACAGGCCTCTCCACTTGAGCTGTGTCTGACACCCAGAGTCAATGGAAGAAAAGATTAAGATCATTGCCATGGTCATAAGTTATACTGTGTCTCATTCTTTCCCCCAAATAACACCAAAGCATCTAATTCTTTGTAAATGAAATATTGCCTCCATAGAAAATAAGGGAAAGGGGTATGTTGTCAATAGTTCGGCTAATTTCCTTCTTTTAGAAACAGTAATTTTTATTTTTGAACTGGTTGAAAGCATTACTGAATTCTCCACTGGTTTCTTCATGTTCTTATGGCATATCATATTCAACCTTATTCTGGGTTACAAAATTCTCACCTAACTTCTATTGTGAGAAAAGAGAGACATGATATGGAGATATAAAAGAAGAATGATATTCAAGGCCCAGGAATATATGGAGAAATCATAAAAGAAGAATGATATTTAAGGCCCAGGAATAATTCTTTTGCTATATTTAGCATTAATACTTTAGTGAAACATAGTTTCCATGGTAACATGAAACACAAAAAATAAATGGAGTGTTGGACAACTTATTCTATAAGGCTATGTCAGGGAAGTTTTAGAAATGGTAAAAAAGTGAGAGCTTTTCCACTAAGATAATGAATAAAACAAGGATGTCTACTCTCACCACTTTCATTCAACATAGTACTGGAAGTTCTAGCCACAGCAATCAGACAAGAAAAAGAAATAAAAGGCATCCAAATTGGTGAGGAAGATGTAAAACTTTGTTTGCAGATGACATGATACTATATGTAGAAAACCCTAGAGACTCCACCCAAAAACTACTAAATGTGATAAATGAATTCAGTAAAGTTGCAGAGTACAAAATCATTACACAGAAATCTGTTGCATTTCTATACACAACTAATGAAATAGCAGAAATGGAAATTAAGGAAACCATCCCATTTACAATTGTACCCAAAAATAATAAACTTAATAAAGACATGTGTGTGTATATATATATATATATATATATATATATGACAATTGTAGAATTAGAAAGAAAGAGCTAAAGGGTATTTAGAGATTTTTTTTTAGTTCAACCACTTATTCCTACTACCACCATTTTACACATAACAAAACAGAGATACAGAGAGATTAAATTCATGATGTCTACATGACTAACTAGTGGTTGAGCTGGGACCAGAGTCCAGGTCTTCTGATTTCCAATCTAATGCAGTTCCACTAAGGTAAAAGGGGTGATTTGATGACAGAAGTCTCTGGATGAATTAATCCATGTGAGTATTCCTATTAGCTCAACAACTGTCTAATACTTCTTTAGACTAGGAAACTTGACTTTCCCTTCTTTGTCATCCCCTGCTATGTGAAGCAAATGACACGAATCCCTGTTGAATGTATGATGTGCAGATCATTCTCAGTGATTGTGGAAAATGAAAATAAAAAGATTTTGTTTATCATCAAAGGAATCCTTGACTTAGAAAGGCTATTTAACATGGTTGTAGAGGGATCCCTGGGTGGCGCAGCGGTTTAGCGCCTGCCTTTGGCCCAGGGCGTGATCCTGGAGACCCGGGATTGAATCCCACATCGGGCTCCCGGTACATGGAGCCTGCTTCTCCCTCTGCCTGTGTCTCTGCCTCTCTCTCTCTGTGTGTCTCTCATGAATAAATAAGTAAAATATTAAAGAAAATAAAAAATAAAATAAACAACCCAGTCTGTGGTATTTTGTTAGCATTCCAAGCAAACTGATACAGATTTCAGGGCAGTGAAGTGGGGTGCTGCTGTAACAAATATGTAAAAATGTGGACATGACTTTGAAACTGGGTAATGGGTAGAGGCTAGAAGAGCTTTGAAGAGAATGCTAAAGAAAGCCTAGATGGCCCTGAAGGATGGTTGGTAGAAATATGGATGTTAAAGATGATTCCGGTGAAGGCTCAGAAAGAAAAGAAGAGAGCCATAGAGGAAGCTTTCATCATCTCAGAGAATACACATATCATCATGAACAGAACAGTGGTAGAAATATGAGCATTAAAGGTGATTCTGGTGAGATCTCAGTAGAAATGAAGAATCTGCTATTGGTCTCTGGAGAAAAGGTGATTCTTGTCATGAAGTGGCTAAGAACTTGGCTGACGTGTGTTCTCATGTTCTGTGGAAGGCAGAGCTGGTGAGTGATGAAATTAGATACTTAGCTGAGGGGATTTCAAAGGAAACATTTGAAAGTGTTGCCTAGTCTCTACTGCTTATGATAAAATGAGAAGGGAGAGAGAGAAATTGAAGAGAAACTCTTAGGCCACAACACCACCAAAATTTGAAAAGTTGGAAAATTCTCAGCCCATTCCAATAATAATAATAATAATAATAATAATAATAATAATATTAATAAAGAGAAAGCACATTCTGGATAGAACACCAAAGGTGTGGTTGGAAATTGCTTTCCTATAAACAGACTACCTACGATTTTAATCAGCCACCTCAGCCGAAGCCAGGAATAGAGATGGCACAGGAGACACTGCCAGTCTGAATAGAAGGAGACAAAGACAGGATGAAACAAAGGAAAGTTTCCAGGCTTCTGGGATTCTATGGGACATGGCGATAGAATGATTCAGCTGTTAGCAGGCTGTACCCTTCAAGAAAAGGAAGGAAAGACACCAATGGAGATTTGGAGATCAGCAGAGCTGCCATCATTTGTACAGGCCTGGAGGGGGCTGGTGTTGTTGGGGGCAAGGCTGTCTCCTCCCTGGTTTCAGAGGGTAGGGCCACCTTCTCTCTTTGGCCAAGGCTACCGCCTCATAGCGCTGCAGGGGGGGGGGCACCGCAAAGATGGCTGTGGAGGGGGGGGCACCACCCAGGGCTGTGGAACTGATGCTGGGCACCCCCTCGTCCCCACCACCACCATGGGCCCAGAAAGCAGAGCGTTGAACCCAAGAGGATTATTTCTGAGCCTTAAGTTCTAGTTCTAATGGGACTTCCCTCGCTACGTTTTGGATTTGCTTGCCACCTGTTATCCTTTCCTCCTTCAGATTTCTTCCTTGCGGAACCAGAGCGCCTATGTTATGGCCACCCACTCTACCCTGAAAGCACAAACTTGGTTTGATTTCACAGGGTCACAGCTGGAGTAGAATCTTGCCTCAGGGTGAGTTGTGCCTCAAGTTTCACTCATACCTGTGTTAGATGACATTTAGTGAGCATCAACTCGGAAATGATGCTGGAGTGGCTTAGGGGCTTGGGGGCTGACGGGTGCATGGTGGGGTGAATACATTCTACATTTGAAAAGGACATGAATTTGTGCGTTGGGGGGGGTGGCTGGACAGACCAATGTTACGGGCTGAACTGCGCTCTCCCTACATTCATACTAAGCCCCAATTTTATTGTATTTCGAGATAGGGCCTCTGAGGTTGTTTAGGGGTGAAGTGAGGTTGTAAGAGGGGGCCTTCATCTAAGAGGACTGTTATCCTTTCAAAAAGAGGAAGCCATGCTAAAGCACTCCCTCTGCATGCACGCACAAAGGAAAGGCCGCGTGAGGACAAGGGGGAAGGTAGCCATCTGCAAGCCAGCAAGGGAGGCCTCAGCAGAAATCAACCCCGACTGCACTTTGGGCGTGAACTTCAGCCTCCAGAATTGTGAGAAAATAGGTTTCTGTTATTGAAACTCCTCAGCCTGTAGTATTTTGTCATGACAGCCCTACTACAGATCCATTCTGACCTCTGCCCCCTTCCCTTGGTCACAGCTACCTTCTGTACTTGAGATTGACGATACTTTCTTCTGACTTTCCAAACTGTATTTTATATGCTCCTTTTTGGGGGTCAAATTCTGCGTAAGTCTGTTTATTCCCAAACATCAGTGCCTGTGAATACTTTTCTTCCCCTTGTGATGACTTCTTTAATGACATTGTACCTTAAACTTTTAATTTTTTTTAAACTGACACGCAGTAAAAGTGACTTTGCACATCAAATTTAAAAAACAAATGGTGGGGAATCCCTGGGTAGCTCAGCGGTTTGGCGCCTGCCTTTGGCCCAGGGTGCGATCCTGGAGTCCCGGGATTGAGTCCCAAGTCGGGCTTCCTGCATGGAGCCTGCTTCTCCCTCTGCCTGTGTCTCTGCCTCTCTCTCTCTCTCTATGTCTATCGTAAGTAAATAAATAAATATTAAAAAAATAAAAATAAAAAACAAATGGTTCCAGATACACGCAGAGCGACTCATGTAACAAACTAACAAGAACTCGAGAGTGCACAATGACCACAACTTTGGTTATTTATATGGTCTTTTTTTTTTTAAGTTCACAATTTCCATTGTGTCTTTCACATAAAAGACACAACAAAGATAATGTAGACAAATTAGATGGAATTCTGGAGTTAATCATTGAAAAGTTTAAATTAAATTAACTGTCATTATTTTGAAGTCCAAAGAAAATTTAGTAATAGCTACTAATGGTGTAAGCCAGAGGGACTGAACAGCGTTGCTTTTTAAAATGAAGAGATGTGGGGGCGCCTGGGGGGCTCAGTGGGTTAAGCATCTGCCTTCAGCTCAGGGCATGATCTCAGGGTTCTGGGATCGAGGCCTGTGTCGGGTTCCCTTGCTCAGCGCGGAGTCTGCTTCTCCCCCTCCCGCTCCCCTCATCTTGAGCTCTCTCGCTCTCTCTCAAATAAATAAATAAATAAATAAATAAATAAATAAATCTTAAAAAAATGATGCAATGTGAATTACCATAATTGGAATTTAGACATATATGTTTATATAGAGGCAAAGCCCTCAAAAACAGTCTGTTGTCAGAGGCAGGAAACTAGTGATCCAGCTGACACGGCGTTTATAGTTTAGTGGGTATTTAGTTTGTAAGGGCTGCCGTTGCAAATTACCACAGAGGGGCTGGCTTAAACAACAGAAAACTGTCTTTTCACAGTTCTCAAGTCTAGATGTCTGAGATCAACTGTCCATGGGTTTGTTCTTTTTCTGGGGCCTCTCTCCTCGGTTTGTAGTTGGCTGTCTTCTCCCTGTACCTTTACACGGTTTTCCTCTGGCTTATGTCTGTGTCCTTACTGCTTCTTCCAAGAACATCAGTCATTACTGGACCAGGGCCCACCTATATGACCTCATTTTACCTTAAATGTGTTTAAAGTTCCTATTTCCAAACATAGTCACATTCTTAGGTCCTGGCGTTTGGGCTTCAACATATATGAAGCTGGGGCGTGGGCATAATTCAGGCTATAACATTCATTAGCTTATCCCACCATCTAAATCACGCTCAGAAGGGAGTTGGGTCTTCCATGCTCCCAATATGCAGAAGTGGGTTTCACAGCAGACCTGGTAACTATAAATTCCGTTTCTATCATAATACCTCAAAACTTCAATTTATATTAATGCATAATAATAATATATGACATATATAGTAATATTAAAAATTAACTGGTTAAAAATGTCCTACTTTTCTAGAACATTCAAGGGTAAGCTATAGTTCAGCCCAATGATCACATATTCCAAAGGAATTCTGTTGTAATTTTGGGGCACCTGGGAACATGCATTTGGTTTTTTTTTGAAAAGATTCTTTCTTTTTTTTAATTTAATTTAATTTATTTATGATAGGCACACAGTGAGAGAGAGAGAGAGAGAGAGAGAGAGAGAGAGAGAGAGGCAGAGATACAGGCAGAGGGAGAAGCAGGCTCCATGCACCGGGAGCCCGACGTGGGATTCGATCCCGGGTCTCCAGGATCGCGCCCCAGGCCAAAGGCAGGCGCCAAACCGCTGCGCCACCCAGGGATCCCTGCATTTGGTTTTTTATTTCGTATATGCAGAGAGGAAACATGATACTTGAGAATCCATGCTCTTTTAAGTAACTAAGGTCACTAAGGTCTCATTACTGCCTAAAAAGGTAAAGCAACTAAGTTTCTAATTTGCTTTCAAGGAGAAAAGAGGGGAAAAGAGCATCAAAGCATTTTTCTTTTTAAATCAGTTCTCTCACAGAGTCAGTAAGGTATTTCAGTAAATTACAATAATAGTACAACTACTAAAAGAGATAGTGTTGTGAAGTGGAGTGTGTATATGTGTATATGTGGAGTGTATGTGTCTATGTGGAGTGTGTATATGTGTGTATACAAACACATGCACATGTATATAGATACACCTATACGCACATCGCTCTCAGTTTTACAAAAATTTCCTACTTTCTAACAATAACTGTACTAAAAAATATTTTTGCAACACTCCTAACCTGGAGGTGGAGTCATTCTTTATGTGTTGTGGGAAATTAAAGATGATTCTCCAATAAATTGAAAATCGCACACAAAATCTCTCTCTGCACTCAGGATTTATAAGGCATGGGATTTTAAAAGACACTCAGGATTTGTAAGACATTTGCTATGTTGTGCAGAAAATAACAGGTCTGACTAGGGCTGTTTTCCACTATTTTGCCCATGTAGGTCAACAGAGAAAGCCAAGTATGGAATAATCTGAGCAAACATTTAGAGTTAAGGCTGAGTCCAGTATAATGTAGATACTGGGTGCAAAGAAGATATGACCAAAAAGTTACTTTCTAAACAAGTGTTTCCATCCTCATCATCCCCCCCTGCCAAAGGTCACACAACATAATGTGGCCAGCAATAACAAACCGTGTCCCTTGGCTCTTGGTCCTGGCTCATATTTCCTTCCTGTGACGTACGACCTGTCTACAGGATATTACATATGGAAGAGTTAGCAGAAAACCTGAGGTCTATGTTTGCTGGGCCCTTCCTTTTTATACAAATATAGGTCCCTGGAATATACATATTTCTGACTAAAAACAGATAAAAGAGATATAGCACTATGTCATCTTGATCATGGACGTGTTGGATTTGAGAGGTGTCTTTTGACTTCCCTTCTTTCCCAGAATAGACTACAGAACACCAGCTCTACTAGCAGTGTGTTTCACCAAGAGGGGTGGGCGACCTCCACTAGAATGACCAGATTCTGTCCAGCTGTGTGTTTACTCGTCTGGGTGCACTATGGCAGTTGGGCACTCCTTTGTGTAACTGGGAACAGGCACATTTTCATGGAAAACGGAGGTGAAAAGACAAATGTGTGCTTTCTTTTTTGAGCAGAAGTCAGATTCATTAATTATTAGCAAATTAGCTAAAAGTTGTACCCTATGATTTCTTCCCAAAAGCTCCTTCTGAGACACCTCACTGCCCTACTCTGTCCCTCGGGACCCACCATGATGGACATCATGAGAGTTAGAGCTTATGTACGGGGCCATACAACTAACTCAGTTAATGGACTAGAACACGCTGAAAAAAAAATCCAAAATTAACCAGATGACCATTTCCCACTGGGGGTGGGGTGTCTGTATGAAAAGCAATGAGAACAAAGTACAAGTAGTGTTTCTCGTATGGGTCTGACCATGCAGATGAGGTTAATGGCCTATGTGATGAAAGTCATGCATCCCCGTTATAAAGACAGAAGAAATGGGCCAAGAGTAGTAGTAAGTATTCAATTCACTAATCCTAACCTCAGTTATTAAGCTGTATGTCCTTACCGAAGAGGGTTATTTTCCTCGGCCAAATTAAAATCAAATTCTGCCATTAGCCAAATCCTACCCACTGCCCACCAGCAGACACCTGTGGCTAGCCAGAAGGAAGGTCCCATTATGATGACTAGAATCAGAAGCTTTGTACAGGAGGCAAGATCGTGTCCTAGAATAAGCTTGTAAGTGAAAATCTGGAGAATCTGTGCAAGTGCCGATCTTCTTCCTCAGAAACACACACACATGCCTCGATGTCAGAGGATTCATGGGTTCCTAGAATTGATTCCATGGGCCTTCACAGACTAGGTTAATGACCCTGACATCAAATGTATCCTTAACTCTATTCCATCCTCTCCATCACTTCCAGAGCTGCCCCTTCCCAGCTGCCCTGGCTCCTGCCTGACTCCTATGGCACAGCCTCTGTGCTGATTTTCTGCCCCGGGGCAGGCCCAGTTCCCCTCCCCAGCCCCCACCCTCCCCCTGCTGCTGCCTAAGGGGACTAGCAAACACACCACCTTCACCTGTTGTTCCTTGGCTCCCATCCCTCCCAGAGGCTTCCTCTACCCACAGGATAACCCCACAGATGCTCCCACAGTCTGGGCTTTATCTCTTCTCTATCCTTACCTTTCATCATATCCTGAGTGATACCTAATGCCCCAGAAGTTCCAGGCTTTTTGCAATTTCCTGCACAGATTTATTTTGAGTCCATGCCTTTATTTTTAGCAGTCATGTCAGCCTGAAGCCCACACCCCCTCTTCGTCCCATTGGTCTTACTCATTGGATGTCCTTTGTACCTTAACTACTCAACTCACTTGCCTTTTTGGCCAGTAGCCTGTCATCTTCTCTGCCACCCCTGGCTTGTTTGGGCACTCTGGCCTGCCTACAACACCCTGTAGGAACTCATATTCCTACTGCAGTGCCTTCTAATTATGTACCCAGGTTC
Organism: Vulpes vulpes; assembly: GCF_048418805.1. Classification (NCBI taxonomy): domain Eukaryota; kingdom Metazoa; phylum Chordata; class Mammalia; order Carnivora; family Canidae; genus Vulpes; species Vulpes vulpes. The sequence continues at coordinate 137,152,053 of NC_132781.1, forward strand.
CTGCCTTTTACACTAGACTGTAACCTTCTGGTGGGTAGGGGTTGTATCTTCTTTCTTATATCTCTGTGTTGAAATAATGGAGCTTAGAGACAGATCGTATTCAATAAGCATTTGAAAGTCAAATGCATAAAAAAATGAGTAAAGAATAAATGCTTAATAAATAATCACTGATTTTTAAAATTCTTTGTACCACCCTTTGTTGCATGAATAGTAGCTATTCCTATGTATCTTCAAGACTCAGGAGGAAACACATATAGAAATGTAAACTAAGTGAAGTGAATTATGTGTAAGAACTTAGTAGAATGCTAGACAGAGAGTATGCTCAATGTTTTTTCCTTTTATATTAGATTATATAATTAAATGTTAATTTAAATTATTTAAATTCATCTTATAAAATGTAAATATATAAAACATAATGTATTGCAAATGATAAATTAGAATATAAGTTGATTTTTGTTAAATCCCATTTCAAAGTAGGGTCAAAAATTAAGGAAAAATGTTTTCTGGAAGTTATTTAATCAGTGGATGTTTATTGGACATTACATCTACCTGCCAACCATTGCACTCAGTGCTGGAGGTGCTGTGAGGGAGAGGATGTGGTGGCTCCCTGCCTTCAGGGAGCTTACAGTTAAGTGGGGAGAGGGAAGAAGAGAGAAAGAAAGAAAGAAAGAAAGAAAGAAAGAAAGAAAGAAAGAAGAAAGAAAGAAAGAAAGAAAGAAAGAAAGAAAGAAAAGAAAAGAAAGAAAGAGGAGGGGGGGCAAGGAAGGAAGGAAGAAAAGAAAGAAAAGAAAGGAAAGGAAGAAGAGATTCCTAAGGCACATTCCAGGCACCATTCAGAGGAAGATTATTCAATCCCAGGCTGTTCTGAGACTCCATGCTTCCCTGGCACACCCACAAAAAAGAGCAAAGTTGAAATCCCTTTGACTTCTTGGTCCCAGGCACTCCTCAGTGTTTGCAAGGGGTGCAGGCCGCACTAGTGGAGTCACATGGTGATGAGAACTTGGAACTATGAGCTGCAGGGAGGATGTGGACATTGGGAATTTGACTGTGAATTCCAGCCAGCCTAGTCAGAGAAGCAGGCATCAACTATCCCAGGAGATCTTCTTGAGGGCTTAACTGACTTAGAGCTGTTAGAATATTAGGATTAGGGAAATTCTCCATGGACACACAATAGGAAGTGAGAGCAAATTTTGCCCTTTGGGGTCTGCCTTCCTCCCCTGTAAGCCCTGGGGACTGGCTTTTGGTACACTGAGCTTTTACTCACTTTTTAATGCCTTGGGAAACTATATCTTATGTGAAGTTAAATAAGTCTCTTTTGAATGTCAGCATCATACATATGTGTGAATTTAATGACAGAGCAATAGGAAAATAAGACATTTTGGAGATTTGGTTCCAAGAGTTCAATTTTGTCCCCCTCTCTTTATCCCCACCCACAGGGGACACCTGGAGGCATTTTTGGTGGTCATAACTGGGACAAGGGTGCTTCTGGCATCTAACAGATAGAGGGCAGGGCTGCTGCTCAACATCCTATGATAATGCTTAGAAAAAAAACCCTCAACAAAGAATTATCTAGATGTCAATATGATATGTCAGTGGTGTGGTTGAGAAACTCTGGGTTGGCCCTAAATAGTAGTAAAACAAGGGATGATGAAACCTCTATTCCAGGTATCTCATTACCTGTGTTCATTACCTATGTTACCCAAACACATTTTAAACAGAAAGAAGAATTTAAAAGAGGTGTCCATCCTCACAGATCCTACAGAATTCCTTTAGGGAGAACGTGTAGATATCTATACAATGTTAAATGACAATACAAGAAAATAAGCAGAAATAAAGCAGAGCATTAGCTTTTAAATAAATGGCAGGAGACCTTGTGCTGTGAGTTAAGAAAAAGAGGAGGTCGCAGTAAAAATAGGAGATGGCGTGAAGGGAAGAGACCGTGGGGGCAGGGCTCCTGTCTCTTGCACATACTGCTGTCTTCCCAGAGCCCAGCACGGTGCCTGGCATGTGGTCACTGCTCAACACACTCAATAAATCTTCATTGCATGAATTCAGGAACAGATTTGGAGAGAGAGGATACATAGTTTCTAGAAGGTTGCGAGGAATGGCAAAAATAAAGGTCAGAAGGAAGGAATGGGATTGGTAGATTCCAGGCCCTACGTGACCAGCTAGGGAAGAGTGCTAAATTAGGGACAGGGGGACGGGATGTAGGGAAAGGAGGTCGCGCTACTTTGGGAAATCTGGATTTTTTTTTAGAGGTCCGGGGAAGACAGGTTAGAGATTCTGTTTGCCCCACATTCATTCCAGTCCATTTCACTGCTTATTTGAAACTTGGGATGCCTTTGAGCACCTGGCATTGAGGGTGGGTGACGGGTGTATGGATGAGCAGGAGTCTGTGTGCATGGGGTGGGGGTGAGGTGGGTGCTATGTCACCTAGCCCTCCCCTTCATCTAAATGCCTTCCCCCTCCTCTTGCCTGAACCTCCACTCTTCTACCCAGGATGGGCCGAGTTTCCTGCTCCTGCATGAGGCAGTGAGTCAGGGATGGGAGGATGGGAGAAGGACTGCCCAGCAAGGGCTTGGTCACTGTCTGCTGGGATTCCAGGAAAGTTTGCACATGAAAACCCTGCTGTTTCCAGCAGACTAGAGGAAATGCTCACATGCTGCATGGAGTACGCAACTTTGTTGTCACTATAACTAAGCTGCCATTTACTTATTTGAAGATTGAGAGAGCACATGAGTATGGGGAGAAACAGAGGGAGAGGAACTCAAGCAGACTCTGTGCTGAGGGTGGAACCTGATGAAAGGCTCTATCTCAGGACCCCGAGATCATGACCTGAGCCAAAATCAAAGGTTGGATGCTTAGCCGACCAAGCCACCCAAGTGCCCCAGACTGAGCTGCCATTTAACTGCAAGTTTATAGCAGCTCCCATCACAGCTGTTGGGTTCCCCGTGGAAAGTGGAAAAGGCAAGAGGCAAGGAAAGGGTCGTCTACGGACACACTGTCCTGCTTGCTCTTCCTCCTCTGCTGTGCTTGGGATCTTTCATGGCTGATGCTAATGGAAAGAACAACCCCCACGAGGCCACAGGCTGAAGGGCCTCAGGAGGACCTAGGGAATGTTTACATAGAGAACAGAGGAGACAACAGGGTTTCATCTTGCCTGGGAGGGAGGTTCTTTCAGGCTGGTAAGCTCCAGTAGTGTCTTTTCAGATGTCACCTTTCCCCCCTTTCATACCCATATCCTTGTGTTACAGAAAGGTGAGATAAGGCTCAGAATGCCCAGGACATCTAGACACAAGACCTCCAGTAGGCCCGTAGGGACACAGTGTGCTTCTGAATAACCTATGTCCCAAAATGTCTGGCCTAACCCTAACCCTAACACCTGGCTATTCAGGTGGTGACTTTCTGGGAAATGGAGTGAAGTGACATGACTTTGATGAACTGCCCCATTTGCACTAAATATTAATTATGATGACACCCAAAAGTGTTACAATATTCAGTGTATAATATTAGCACCACGGTAATGTGATCTCATGTTCTCTTTCAGTGATTGATGATTATTACCATTATTGCGTTTCAAAGCAATTCTGCCTAAGGCTGAGCAGCACGGAGCACTCTCCCCATTTTACGGTGGAGGAAGTGAATCAGCCAGGAAAGTTCATGTACTCTTGACTGCCATGGTCACCACGTTTCCCACTAAAACAGTTCATATTGTGCAAGATTCACAGGACATTGGCTAAGGTTGAATCATATGAAATAACAGATACGTGACAATTTTTTAACAGACAAAAATGGTGATTTCAAAGATCCAACTCAAAATTATCAGGGAAGCAGACTGTCTTATGTAACGCTTCCAGTGTAAGGTCATCTGAGTTCATTGTTATATTCATCTAGAAATAGGCACACCTCCACTGTAGATAAGATTTATTTGTCAGTCCCCTGTGCTTGGAAACACCCTGGTCAGCACTTGCCCTTCCCAGCCTCTTGAGCTGCTACAGCCCCAAGAATCTTTACCTGGAAGCTCAGCCCTGCCCAGAGGCCGAGAAATTCCTGACCCAGGCAAGCAAGCTATCAATTGGCTCTGTCTCTCCATGGGTGGAGTCTGGAAATGGCCTGGCTTCTGTGAGCCCTGAGTTCATGTGCCGGGGATGAGCCTGGGCACCCACAGCCATCACGCTGCAGTCCACGTTCTCAGTCCAAACCATGTCCCAGTTTATATAGCTGCCTTGGTTTCCTGAGTTGCACTCATTCTGTTTTCTTTCTTGACATTTAGTCGCATCGTGTATCCAAGCCATCATGAGCTTTCCGTTCTTTAATTCCGTGAGAGACGACACTCATCCCCATATCCTCCTCTATCATGCTTTCACAATACGCCCTACCCTCTGCTTTGTAGCTGTTAAAACGTTTAGATGTGACTTCCTAGATGGCTGGGTTCATGGGTTCGATTTCTTTAAAACATATTTTTAATGAGGAAATGTCAAGCCTACTGAATACAACGGTATTAACGTAGCAAAACTCTAGGGGCTTATCAACCTGGATTAACAAATACATTTTGCAATGTTCATTTCAGATTTTTAAGAAATAAATATTATACTTTTTATTCTTCTCCTCAGAGGTAACTGCTAGGTTGAGGTTGGAGAGTATTAATTCTCTCCAATTAGCACTAATTACCTGCACATGTACTCAGTAAAAGAGAAGGTTGTTTCTTGGGTTCTAAAAATTCACACAAATGGTATCAAACTGTTTCTATGAAACAGTTTGCTTTTTTGCCCCTAAAATGTAGACTTTTGAGACTTATCTCTCCTGATACTCCAATATCCATGTTGTAGCTCTAACTCATCCAACGGCCATATAGAATTTCACAGTGTAGATATCCTATCACTTATTCAGTGACTCACCAATGGGTAGACACGTTAGGTTCTTTCCGTTTTCAAATTATAACAAACGACACTGCTATGACCACTCTGTGCATGTCTTCCCATGTGCCCGTGTAAGAATCTCCCTAGAGCACAGAGGTGGAGGTGGAATTTCTAGGAGATAGTGGAGGAACAGCTTCCACTTCACTATGTATTGCCAAATGGCCCTTCAAAGAAAGTGTTTCAAACAGTGCTCCCCGCAAGAGCGGCTGACTTCTCTCCAAATTCTTATTAAACTGGGTACTATTAAACTCATCTTAGTGCTGCGTTATTGTGTGTTTGCAAATTCCTATTTTTTGTGTGGGTCTATATAGATTTCTTCCCAGGAATTTTATGCTCTTATCTGTATCAGCCTGAGTCCCCAGGAAACACAGGGCATGTTCAAACCAGAACAGTTTAAGTGGGCTATTTACAAAGTTCAAGGGCAAGTTGGTTTCTTTTGAGGGGTGGAGGGGATAGAGAATTTCTTCATGATTCTAGGTTGCTATACAGATTTTTAGTTTTTATTTGTTGAGAGAGAGAGAGAGAGAGAAGGAGAGAGAGAGAGAGAGAGAGAGAGAGAGAGAGGCAGTTCCTGAGGAAGGACTGTGGTTTTAGAGGTCTCCTTTTTTTCCTCTCTACTTTATTTCTGGCAATGGGATTGTACAGACAGTTCTGGGGCAGCAGGCATGTTTGCTTTGGGCTTTCCCAAAAAAGAATACCACCAGTTGAGCCTCCAGGAGGGACACCCCCAATCTGGCCATCTTCTTTTGCAAGATACACTGTTCATCTTTTGATGGGGGCAATTTTACCCCTCGATCTCGGGTAGAGTATTTCTATCCATTCATTTGAAATTATATAGCTCTTCTTTCCACCTGACCTCCATTCCTCCTTTTCTCTTTGAAGACATTCACCCTCGGGTTCAAATTCTACCTCTGTCACTTCTTGCTTTATGTCCTTAGACAACTTACAGAATCTTCCCCAAGCTACAAAGCCTTTCTTATCTCTAAGGAAACAAGAATACCTACTGCCCATGTCTACACAAATATACCTACACACACACTTGGAGCCAGGCATAGATATGCACACAGACACATCTGACTAAGGAACAGATATGCAAACGAGGCAAATGGCAGATGATCAGCAAATGGTAGCTCTTTGAGACTGCTATGATTAAGCATCTACTGTGTGCACACGAGAGGCCCGAGGGATATGGAGATATAAATAAGGCAAAAGGCCTGCTTTAGAGAAGTGGGGAAATGGACTTACAGACCAAGCAGCACAATGTTGTGTTCTAGTTACCATTACAGAAGTCTGCATGAGGCAAAAAATGGGACTCAAAGAAGAGTGTGTGGTGTGTGTGTGTGTGTGTGTGTAGCAGTGTAGTTTAGGGGTGTGTGTGTGTGTGTGTGTGTGTATAGGGGTGTAGTTTAGGTCACTCTTTTAGAGCAGAGGAGTCTTTCTGAGGTGAACCAGATACTAATGAGTGGGTATCTCCCACACGGACCGGGAAAGAGGCCTTCCAAAGCAGAGAGACAGATGAACAGGCAGTGTGAGTAAAATAACCCCTGTGTTTAGCAGCAAGCAGCTTGATAGGTGCGTTGCAAGCCTGGAGAAGAAGGGGGTGGGTGGGTGGGGGACAGAGGTAGGAAAGAGGGGGAGGACAGAGACTGTTAAATGCTATTCTATGGAAAATACGTTTCGGATAAAGCCTTAGAGACATGAAAAGCCACCGAAGGGCTCAAAGCAGGCGAGTGAGTGGCCAATCCTGACAGAGCATTCACGAGGGCAGGATCTGGGCAGCAGGCTGAGGTTCTGGTGCAGCCCTCCAGCCCATTCTGCTGCAGGCTGTGGGTGGACCCCAGCAGGGCCCCAGCTGTCCCATCCACCTGTATTGCCAGGGCCAGCAGGGCCCAAGCACATCCGGAATAAATGAGTGCATAAAGAAAGAAATGGTGCTTTGTGATTAAAATGAATGTTTTTTAAAACAAAAAACAAACAAACAAACAAACAAAAAAGTTGAAATGACGTTTGCATCCAGTATACTGCCCTGGAGAGGAGAGAAAACAGATTCTGAGAGATGTGAGTTTGAGTCCGAGATCTGCTCTGTGACACAGAGGAAGCTACTTTGCAAGTTCTAGTTTCTTCATACTTAAAAAAAAAAAAAAAAAAAAAGGGAAACTTGTCTCCAGGACCTTTAAATTCCTCTGAGGGTTAACATTCTTATTTGTTCTGAATCTCTAACTCTTCCTGGGACGCCTAGTGCCAACCAGCTTCACAACTGGGATACCTTACATATCACAATGAATCAAATAGGAATGTGTCCTTCTTTGGAAAGCTTTTATGGAAAATGTGAACTCCAAGAAAGGGTTTGGAGGACAGAAGGAGGTTCCCAGTTAATTAGAATCTTATGGTGACCACAGTGAAGAATACTATGAAAATATACTAGCTTGGGGGAGACGGGCGAGCAAAAGGGCAAAAATAAAAGAGTGGGCGAAGCATGGGATCATGCCTCAGTTCTTTCCAAAACATATGTCCTCCCAAGCACGCAAGCAGCCCTATGCTGCCATGTGTAAATTCAGAATTCAAGTCATGGTAGGTATACTGAAACAGCCATGCTTTAAGATTTTGGAAAGATAGCATCTCTCTTTCTCTCTCTCCCTCTCCCTGCCCCCACTCCAACACACATACACCCCACCCCCTTTTCTCCATCTACCTCCTTTATTTTTTTCCCAGGGGGTAACCCCATATGACCCAGAATATCCTCTTCTTGGTTCCTACATCTCCAGTCCATCAAATGTACATCTCATTTAATGAAGAGTTCAAAGATCAACACGGCAAATACATTAAAATGTCCTTGGCTTTGTAGAAAGGCCTTCTCATCTGGCTAGGAAGTTACCCATGATTCTGCACAAGTCAGACACCCCCAGGAGAAGAGCAAGGGATGCACTGAATCTGCCTTTCCCTGTCTGCGTTTATGCTCAGGGCCACAAGGGCACAACCCTCATGAGACTGTGGGGAGGAGCCACTCTGTTACCGAGGCATGTGAAATTTCCAGCACATTCTATTTTAGAAGAGACCAAGGCTCTGAGAAAGAAAGGAGGCCGACTGGCAGACAACCCTATAAACTTATATTCCAAAGTGTCTTTGCACTTCATATTCAGTGGGAAGCTCTTCATACTTCTCATGGTCTGTTTCATTTCCTGTTAGGAAAAAAGTAGCTAGACCCTCTGGGGATCCATGTCTCACCAATAAAGGGAGCCAATCAATCAACCGGGTTTTTAAAAAAGTAATTAATACACTTATTTTTTTAAAAATTTTTTAGAGGTTTTACTTACTTATTCGGGGGGGGGGGGGCAGATAGAGAGGGAGAAGCCAGCTCAATCCCAGGACCCCAGGATCATGACCTGAGCCGAAGGTACATGTTTACTGACAGAGCCACCCCACTGCCCCTAGACTTTATTTTTTTCAGAGTTTTGCCTGTATAGAAAAAATGAGGAGAAAGTCCAGGATGCACTCCTATTTTCCCTGCGCAGCCTTCACTTCTCCCAATTAACATGCATTCGCATGCTGTATTTGTTTCAACCGATGAGTGAATGTTGGTGCGTTACATTAACTAAAGTCCATCATCTGCGTTCCAGTTCACGCTTGGTGTTGTACATTCTGTGGCTTTTGACAAATGTGTAATGATGTGTCCACTGCTACAGTCTTAACGTAGAGTAGTTTTACTGCCCTTAAATCTCCCACACTCCATCTAATTTTTCCCTTACCAATTTTACTGTCTCTATTGATTTATCTTTTCCAGAATGTTAGATAGTAGGAATTATACAGGATGCGGTCTTTTTGGGCAGGCTTCTTTCACTTTGCTGTATGCATTTAAGTTGTGGGTCTTTTGTGGCTTGATAACTCAATTCTTTTTATACTTGAACAATGTTCCATCGTCTGGATGTACCACAGTTTGTTTACCTACTCACCTACAGAAAGAGATTTTGGCTGATTCCAAGTTTTGGCAATTATGAGTAAAGCTACTATAAACATTTGTGTGTGTGTGTGTGTGTGTTTGTGTGTGTGTGTGTTTAATGTGAACATCTTTTCAATTCACTTTGGTAAATATCAAGGTGTGCAAAGATCACGTGCTAAGAATATGTTCATAGCTGCAAGAAACTGCCAAACTCTCTTCCAAAATACATTCTGTATTCCTGCAGCAATGAATGAGAGTTCCTGTTAATCCCCATCCTCGCCAGCACGGTGGTGTTGTGAATGTTCTGGATTTGGGCCATTCTAACCGGAGGTTAAGTGATATCTCAATGTTGTTTTAATTTGCATTTCCCTAATGACTTATGATGTGGAACATCTTTTCCTATACTCTTTTGCCATCTGCATATCCTTTTGGTGAAGTGTCTGTTCAGATCTTTTGCCTATTTTTTAATTGAGTTGTTTCCTTATTATTGACTTTGAAAAGATCTTGGTGTATTTTGGAACGGTAGTTTTAATGAGCTCTTCCTGCTGTGACAAGAGTTGCGAGGCCATAGAGTACATACTAAGTGTATCCTGCCCTCATTGGGCTCATTATCTAGTTGAGCATTAGGACGCAAGTTAACACACATAAACAGAGAAGAAGGTAAGGCCACAGGTGACTGGTCATTATAAATGCATTTGTTTTAGTTTATGAAATAGAATATGAATCCCCTGTTTTATAGTCTTTTAGTTTATGAGATAGAATATAAAACCCATTTTATAGTCTTGTGGGCAGAATGGAGTCTCTCAGTGAGCCATATTTCCTGGGTTTCTTTATCCTCCCCCACCCTTCCATACATACTTGGCAATCAAAAGGCTAGTGTTTGATGTTATTGGGGACCACACATTTTTAAGTTGTTTCCTAAAGTTTGTCTTATCATAAAATTTTATTTTAAGCTCTCAGATAGTTTTATATTTAACATCCTAGCTTAAGTCAGTGGAAGTATATATGAGTTTTCAACTATTGAGCTTTTTCTTTATTTGTTTTTTTGTTTTGATTTTTGTTTTTCTTAGAAAAGGGACTTTGAAGAAAGGAAGACTAGGAAATGTCCATCCTGCTCATCTTAACAGGGAGAAAAATCAGAAACATTCACCCTGTCGACATTAGGAAGGAATATTCAGAGTCCTAGAGATTTTCCTGGAAACTTTTCTCTACCACTCCATTTGGGCAATGAGGTGAGCTTAAAGGAAAGGAAATGCCAGCCCTCTTTCAACAATCTGATTTTTCAATGACAAAGAACCACTGCAATCACTTACCACTTCCCAGTTCACAAAGCATTATCTCATTTATCCTCATAACAACCCAAGAGTCATGATGAAGAGTTTAATTTCATAGACTAGTAAACAGTCTGAGAAAAGCTCAGGGATTGGTTGAAGAACGTGCCACTGATTTGAAGTACAACTCAAATATTTGACCCCAAGTCCAGTGCTCTAGAGTGAAGTTCAATCTCTGTCTTGTGGTCCAGGTTTGCCTGTCAGGACTTGCTTCCTCTAAGTGACACCGTCTCAAAGGGAGTAAGTCTAGATCACTAAGTCACGTTTAAATTGTGCTTTATAGCTCTCTCTAGTTGACCTACTTATTTATTAATGTCTGTCACATATATTCATATCCAGCTTCCCATTATATTGAATTCATAGAGTTTTTATAGAACACTTCAAATATAACTAAAGACCATATTCACTGTATATATTAAGCAAAATTAAGTAAAAACAGACTAGAATGACTAGTGTGACTTGGATTTTGCTAGGTAAACAGATACTATATATAAGGTAAACAGATACTATATATAAGAAATAATATTGGACAATTATAAACCAAAATCTTTAGAGATTATGGTTGTGTAATGGCATTATGAAAAATTTTAAATTATCTTTTTTCTATTTTTCCCCAAATTTACTATAGTAACATGTTACTTTTATAATTAGGGTTTTAAAAAAAAAAGATAAGTAAATGTCGATAAAATGTTACTATACCCTTCTGTGCTATAAAATTCTCCAAACTTCTTAGGGCTCACCATAGCTGGGGACCAATATTTCTATCATTCCTTCTCTACAAGGAGAACCTGTCATGAGCATGCATCGCAGGGAACTAGTATCAGAAGCCCATCAGCCTGGACCCCTCAAACCCTGCCTCCCCAAACCCCTCGGGGCAACACAAGAGCCAATATGCATTATGTGGAGATTTCACCCAGTGTTCAGGAAGCAAAATTGTCAGCTGCTGGGCTCAGGCTAGGGCTGAAACAACTAGAGAAAACAAAACTCACTTTCAGAATCCAGAAGGTAAAAGCAGACACATGGCCAGCAAGGGCCAAGCAGAACTGGAAGAAAGTAGGAATAAGAAATAGGAGCCAGGCTGGCAATGAAATGAGGAGTGTGGGCAGCTGTTATTAGCAGGCCTGTAATGCCTGAGTGCCTCCAGCACAGTTGGTTGGTTGGTTATCTTATCCTTTGGCTAGGATGGGAGAGGATGGAAACATCCTGTTTAAAGGGGAAGACAACATGCTTGCATGCCATGAAAACAGACAGAACTGTGTGTGTGTGTGTGTGTGTATAGGCGTATATAGCTGTACAAAATTGTAGAATTTTATGTCTATCTATTAATTTAAAAAAAATAATTTCAATTACCTAAAGCCTTTGCTGGAAGAGACCGGAGTCCTAGATATATATTGTAATGTGAAGAACAGAAGAAATCAGGCCATTAGAGCTTCCATTACTATGCGTTAAAAATTTGGGCTATCCAGGATTCCTCTTAATCTGATTTACATGCTCACAGGTTTAATTCTGCTGAGGCCCTTTCTGACACAGTGCAAAATAATCTTTCCACCAGAATTCATATCCTCTGATTCATTCTCCCACTGTCTAGGAAAGTTTGCTCATCTGCCATTCCAAGTGGTTGTTAATGGCATACCGCCTCTTCCAGGGGCATCTGCATTTCTTTAAAAAAATTTAAAAATAAATAAATAAATAAATAAATAAGAATGGACAGCCAAAGCCCTCGCATAATGAATCTCTGTTGGCAGAAATTTTATCCATCCTGGTAGAAGAACTAAAGGGCTTTTATGCAGTCTTCCCAAATCATACTACCTGAGAAGACTTGTGAAAGGCCTCTGGTCCTACAAGCAAGGCACACACTTGCTCTGTTATGCCTTAGTTACCACCCGTTTGCTAGCTGTGCTTGGTACAGCATATGTCCTAGAGACTTGCTCGAGTGTATTCATTTTATTACAGTTATCCTTAGTGTCTGGGAGCCAGGGCTCTTCTAATTGTTTGGAGTGTAAGATCTTTGTCCAATTACTGTACACACTAGTTTTAAGAACTTTTTATTGATGGAAAAAATGACTCATGGTGGCTTGCTGCATACTGTGTGGTTCTGAGGTCCTGCTACCCAAGGATCTTAATTTTCTCAGGAGCTCTTGGTTCTAATGGCTTCTTCGGATATTTAGTCCATAAATAGAAAGCATGTTTACTTTTGCCAGAGAGGATTTTTTGTAACTCAAGAGTTTCAATTCTAGAGAAAGAGGAAGAATTTCATGATTAGCCACATGATAGGTTCAGAACAGGAGACATCTTTGAGTGCCCCACCTCCTCAGAACAGGACAAAGTCCTTGACCTTGGGAGAGGGAGAAGGGGAGGCAAAGAGAAATAATAACATTTTCCTTGACTTGTCATTCTAGACATCTTCAACAGAGGCCATAAACTGGACAAAGGAAAATGAAGACTGCTATTTGGCCTCCAGCCTCCCTTGCCTAAGGCCTGGACTAGATATATTCAATAGAACTTCTGCCTAAGGAATTCAGAGCTGGTGCTAAACAGCATTGTAGGGAAGAAGAGAGATGAATGGGTACAGTCAAGTCTTGGTCGCTCAAGCACCATGTATTGCCATCAAGCAAATACTTTGCTCTGCAAAGTATTTATACCTGAGGTAGGAAAGGAGCTTCTGTTGAGGCTATCATGACTAAATCTGTCTTTTGGGGATGAAAGTCAAATGTCATTTTCTCCAGGAAGCTTCTGCATCTTTGAGTAGAAAATCTAATGGCAGTTGTTTAAAGTCTCTTCTGGAAAAGACCTGAGTCGTGTGTTCCTTTTCTGGTGCATAGAAGTCTTATAATTACTTGTGTGTCAATATATTCTCTCTACCGGAGTGGAAGCTTCTGCAGAAAACAGATTTGGGAAGAATGAAAACCAAGTGCTTAAAAAAAAAAAAAAAAAAAAACCCAAAACCAAAAAACGAACCTTAGTATTTTCAGAAGGTGACCTTTTGTTTCAGAAACTATCTGGAGCTCACTAGAGAGACTGCCTACAAAGAATCTAGGCTACATTTTTGGGGTTTGGAGGATGCTCCATCCTGCAAATAGAGAAGAAGGGTCCCAGAAGTCTTTCTTCCATCCACAGCAACAAAGGAGGGTTTATTGGGATGTTGCTGGCAGGTTTAAGGAGAGAGTTTGTGTATTTTGTGTTGTTTTCTTGCTCCATGAGAACTGGTCCGTGTGTGTGTGTGTATGTTTGAAGTCTGCACAGGAAGTTTGGGTTATGAGAGTCTCACTGCTAGATGAATTCCAATGCCCTGTGCGCCTGGGCCAAACCATAGGCCAAGAGCAGTGCAGAATGCTGGCCATTGTGTGAAGAAGTGGAACAGGAGGGAAGGATGTGTACTGGCCCAATAGCAAGGAAGCCAACGGTTTGGGGTCTGGGAGGGAGATGGGTAAGGACATAGTGACAAACTATCATTTAGGATTTCCTTAGCTAGCTCTATTTGTCTAACTTCCAAGGTACCTGGCCATGACCCAGCATGGTAAGAACATTGCTGTGAGAACCTGGACCAGAGTCACTGTGGAAAAAGATGTTGCCTCATTGTGGAAAGATTTTTACAATCTGCAATTTGCTATAGGCCAGCAATCCTCCCACTGACAGCCTTGAAAAAAAAATTAAAAATAAATTTAGAGTTTATGCATAATAAAAACTTTATGTGCCATAAAAATTGTTTCTCTGGGACTGCATTAGGATCCTGGTCTGAGCCACATCTTCTGGAGCTTGTGTTTGGTGATGTGTTGACTTAATTCTCTAATCCATGCCAAATGAAATAAATAGCCCTATTTTTGATCTGGTAACACAGAGTGGATGGCCAAGGGACTTGTGATCAAAGGTTGTACTCCCTCAAGGACTAACAGTTGAATGTTCTGCTTTAGGATGTTGTAGCTTTCAGGCTGGTTGAACGAAGGCATCCAGGCATATGCTTAACATGGAGACATGCAGTAAAGTAACATTAAAGCAAATAATTCCGACTATGCCCAACGAGTCATGCATTGGCTTGAATTAAATATACTTCCATTTGAAGTGGGTCAGCGGAACTCAGAATGTTCCATTTGCATCATCTTAGTTTGTTAGGATTATACTGACCAAAATTAATTGGGTTTGGCTCACACAGTAAGATCAGCTTAATATTTACTCAGTTTTTAAACTCTTCTGGAGAAAGCATACTGAACCAGTTCAGATCAGATACGACATGCACAAAGTCTGAAAATCAGCTACTCCCACTGCCTCTGCCTGGCCCAGATTTCTGACCATCTCCAATTCTGGAAGAATCTAAGCTGTTTGTCATTTAAGACAGCTGTGACCTCCTCCTGGGCATCTCTGTTAGGGACCCAAGTCCTACACCCAGTCTCACCAGCATTTCTGCCAGCTTTCACTTTACTAAGACTCGGCTATTGAATTTAGAGATGTGTTCCCATCTCCTCTGATGCCACTGTCTTCACATAAATGTTTCCCTGCTCATAGGGAATTCCAGAAACTTCTCAAATCACAATACCAAAGGAATTCATAGGGTAATTGAAAGCTATCAAACGTGGAGCAGACTTTTTAACAGAAACAACAAAAAGGATACATTTCAAGGAGGAATAAGTGTTATTACTGTTTTTCTCAAGGGGTTTGGATGAATTTCTTTAGAAATTGTGTATTTGAGGAAAAACCCCAAAAGGAAATGTTATGAACAATCTTTGTACTTCTTCTAAATTGATGGGTTTCAATTCTGAACTGAATGATCTCTGCACGTTAAGCAAAGTGGGGAAATGAGGCACCAGAGAACTGCAGAAATGTGTACAATGGGAGCAAGCAGTGTATACTGAGTCACTGGTCCCAGTCTAGTCTATGCAGCCTGGATCCCACTCCCTTCTTAAAATCACAAACAACAAGTAATTCCAGGTTATTTCCTTTCTTGATGTAAGTTATTTTTTAAAATTCCAGTGAACTGAGGATGGATACTACCATAAAAAGCCATTGTCCAGTTTGAAGTGGACATGTGAACAGAGATAAAGGTATTCTAGTGCCTTAGCCAATGAGCACAAGTGTAGAGTAGAAAAGTCTAATCACAGGGTGATAAAGAGGAACCTGCTATTTCAACATTTATAACTATCAATGTTAAAAAAAATTGTAATGGCCATGGCCAACATTTTTTCCCCATTTCTTTTAAGTGGAAAGATCTCTCGCTGTAAATATTTGTCTAATCTATACCCACGCACACGCATATACACAGAAACATCGTATATATCCAAGATTTCCAGTTGATAGTCTCACGAGTCCTATTTTATTTACTTAAACGGTACCATTTGAGTCCTCAGAGAAAGGCAGTGTTACAATGTAGATTCCTTGAACACCTCAGAACTGATAGATCACTTTGGGTCAAGAGAGTTCCCCAAACACTGCATTCCATAAGGAAGATAAAGAACCAATATTTTCAAAGAACTCATCCAGTTTTAAACTAAAATGTTTTCATAAGCTCCCTTTCACTAAGTAGCATTTATTTAGTATGTATGTATGCATGTATTTGTTTATTTTAAAGATTTCATTTATTTATCCATGAGAGACACACAGAGAGGCAGAGACACAGGCAGAGGGAGAACCAGGTTCTCTGTGGAGAATCTGATGTGGGACTCAATCCCAGGACCCCAGGATCACGACCTGAGCCGAAGGCAGATGCTCAACCATTGTGCCACCCAGGTGCCCCTAAATTGCTTTTAAATCAGTACTCCAATATGGATGGAAGAGTAGATTTGAGTGGACTCCTGCAGACTAACCTCTTTAAAATCACTACTATCCTGATTTAAATAGAATATTTCCTGTGGGTAGATTAAAAATAAAAGTTATAGTGGCACCTGGGTGGCTCAGTCAGTTAGGTGTCCAACTCATCATTTCAGCTCAGGCATGAACTCAGGGTGGTGAGATTAAGTTCTGGGTCAGTCTTCACTCTGTGAAGCCTGATTAAGATTCTCCCTCTCCTCTACCTCTACCCCTCCCCACTCCTGGCTTATACTCTCTCTCTCTCTAAAAAAAAAGTCTTTATAAAAAAGTTATGGAAAATTTCAAATATATTACAAAAGTGGAGAAAATAATATAATAAACCTTCACATAACATCAGTTAGCATCATTTTGGGATGGGGTTGGGATTCAATAGTTTGTCAGCTGACATCCTGAAGTGTAAGGCAGTTGTGTGGCTTACAACATCTATCCATTCTCGTGTCAGGGTTCCACTAATTTAATAGTGGCACTTACACAAAGAAACAATTCTTGGCTAAACTAAAGGGCAATTGAGTAAGTTTCAGGTGGGAAGATGGCCAATGTAACAGAAAGGATTCCTGGATTGTCTTTTCATTCATTTAGCTAGCAATTACTAAGCACCTGTTGCAGGCCAGGCATTGTCAGGCACCAGGCAAAGGTGCAATCGTCGGTGCCACCCTCCCAGCAGCTGACAGTCTAACAGGGGATGGGAGCCAGCCCCACCGCACAGCTGACTTTCACCTCAAAAGAACAGAATGGGCTAGAAAGGAACAGATAAATCTGGTTTTGTTTTGATGGAAAACTCAGAGTCTCAAAAAAGAAAACACACACACACACACACACACACAAAAGACAAGACCACAGACATAAGAAAATCACCATAGAAATGACTACCATTCAATGGATGACTTGGGGGTCACAGGGTTTCTGTTGAATTGAGGGCAGCCAGAAACCCATCAAGCCCCTAAAATGCTACAGATGGATAAAGACAAAAATCACAAGGGCATTGCTGCAACCTAGCCAGTGAGAGGAAAGGATAAGGTTTTCATGAATTTTCAGAAAAAAGTCTTCTAAGACACATAAAGAAAAGAGATATGTTTGCTGTGTGTGCTTTGTTGTATTTATTTTCTTTAAAAGATTTTATTTCTTTGAGAGACAGAGGAAGAGAGAGCGAGAGAGCGAGTGAGAGAGAGAGAGAGTGCTCACACATGAGCAGGAAGGGCAGAGGGAGAGGGAGAAGCAGACTCTCCACTGAGCAGAGAGCTCAGCAACATGGGGCTGGAACCCAGGACCCCAGGATCATGACTCGAACCGGAGGCAGCCACTTAACCGACTGAGCTCCCCAGGCGCCCTTGCTGCCTGTGCTTTAACTAAACAGATTCTGTCTCCAAAAGTATACAGTGCCAGTGCCTTCTCATAGGCTGAGTGGATGCTGAACACCTGACAATGTCCCCTTAAGTACAGAAGAGGCTCTGAGGAAGGACTGGTTTTATCTGGGGGCAAATCATGAGACAGAAAGAAAAAAATGGAAAAAAAGGAATGAGAGGGAAAGTAATAATGAAAGAAAATAGAGGGTTCAGGCTACATTAGATGGGTACATAAAATCCCAGCCTTTACTAGAAAAGGAGCCCCGCAGGGCAGTGAAGGGCAAACTTGGCAGCCTCAATGCCAGGTTCAATGCTACGTCTACCATTAATCAGTTGTGTATTCAGCAAATAATTTTTCTGTGCCTCAACTTACTCATCTGTATAGTGTGAATAAGAACAGGTCTGCATAGCACAGGCTCATTTGTTTAGAGGCTTCTCTGCGGCACGGGGAAGGTACCTGTCACACAGAGGGAACCACATAAATGCTTGCTCTCATCGGCCTGCCCTCCCCTCACAGTTCCTCTCATAAGCGGTGATGTGTTTGGGGCACCCGGGGGGCTCAGCGGTTGGGCGTCTGCCTCCGACTCAGGCCGTGACCCGGGGGGTCCTGGGATCGAGTCTCCCATTGGGCTTCTGCAGGGAGCCTGCTTCTCCCTCTGCCTGTGTCTCTGCCTCTCTCTATGCCTCATGAATAAATAAAACCTTAAAACACAAAACAGAACAAATGGGAATGTGTTCTTCATGTAATAACCTCAGCCTAGGCTCCCACATGTTTGTTTCCAACAGACCCTCAGATAGCTGAATTCTATCTGATTTCCCTTCGGAGGCCCTGATGACCCGGTCAGGTGAGACCTCTGACCTCTCGTTTCTGCACTCTTCCAGTTGTCCCATAAGAAGCAATCCTAATCAAAGCAATATCATCTGTGTGTATGTGGGGGCCAGGTTGAGACGGACCGACAGGGTTCAAGGCTGAGAACCAGACTTTCTGAAGGTTAGGAGGCAAAACGAGGGCAGAAATAGAAACCACAAGTATGGACTCATTCAAACCAGAATTATATAGGAGCTTAGGAGGAAAGAATATTATGTCCTGTTGTGGTTTATTCACAGGCTGCAGTGCTAGGCCAGTGCTGGAGATTCTAAGGCTGTTTTCAGCCCATAAATTCCTGTGTTTGAGAAGAGCCAACAGACTCTTCTGTTGACAGACCGACTTCCTAAGATAAAAGTTCTAGTTTCTTTCTGCGCCGCAGGGATGTTGGAGGACTGTTTTTCCAGTCTGGTAGGATGCTGGGACAGCAGACCGCCCCAGGTTCCTGAAATGAATCTCAGTTCCCCCTCAGGGCAAAGACCTTCCCTAGAGCCATTTAAGGCTGTGGCTCCTTTTTCATCTTCGTGGGCACTCAAGGCTTTTCAGTCTTGGTCGTCAGAGTATCTCAGGATTCGCTGCCTTCCACTGGCTCTAGGAGGCCCCACCTGCCTCCACTCCCCACTCACCACCTGCACGGGGAAGGACGGGAAAGTGGGCTGTGACCACACTAGTGGGACATCCCTCGGGGGGAAAAGAACTGGCCCGATGCACCTGAAACTGTGCATTCAGTATCGTTCGTGTAAAAGGCACCACGCGGCCCGTGTTGGCCCAAACAGTCCCAGGGAGAAGGGACGTTCCACTGAAAGCAATTCGGTCCTCCTGGGAGCATGGCCCTACCTCAGCACTCCCTCGGAAACGGAGCCGCTCTGCATTACCCCTGCACCCGACGGGGCGTAAGGGAGAAGACACGGCCTCACGCTGCTTTCCCCTGGGAAGCTAGGACCTGGGCTGTTGCAGAGACTGGGTATCTGGCGAGGACGTGGAGTCCAAGGGAGAGAAGAGAGTGGAAGGGCAGAGTCACAGGGACAAGAAGAATCACCTTGCCCGCGGGACAGGGGACTTAGGGGGAAACATGTTCTGTCGGGAACAGGTCTGCAAGCTTTCACTCACAACTTCCTGTTGCTCACTTTCTTCAACGCAAAACGACGACAAAGATGGACCCATCCTAAGAGCTGTGGAGAGGATGACAGGACAGAGAGCTTTCTAAAATTTTCCACCCAAGTGGGGGACCCCTGACGGGTGGGGGGTACGTGCTTCCTGCAGCCTCAAGACTGTCTGCAAAAGTCAAATCTTCCAGAAAACAAATTTTGCTGTAAAATGGCTGCTTAAAGTTTGCCTTCTATTCAAAGACAGAATCCTTCTCTACAAATCTTGACATAAAATTCTGTCCTGCGATGCTGAAGCATGTTCATCCCACAGCTTTGTAGATCCCTGGGGCCTCCATGACGTGAGGATCTTGAACTACGTAGTAGGGCCTCCGGTGCAAAGTCGTTCCTCAACACAGGGCAGAGGCCCGAATTTATCACAATAGTTATTTTTAGCAATGATATTCCTTTACAGCTCTGCCAAGGGCTGGGCCGCGGGGGACACATACAGGTTCATCATGAGCCCTGGGAAGGTGGTTCTGTTTCGTAGATGGAGAAACTGGGCATAAGGCTCAATTCCTTTCTCTGTCTGGTGTTATCTTTATCCCATTCCACTGCGACAGCTCTTCCTGCATGGTGTTCTTACGGAAATGTAAATTTTGCAGTGGGAGCCCAGAGCTGCTGGCTGTTCATTCCTTCCTCCAGTTCCTTCATTCATTCATTCACTCCCCTGATCAATCATTTACTTATTCAGTCACAAGCAGTCAAGTACTTGTTTCAGGAAGGCGATGTGAGAGATATTATCAGAAATACAAATATGAGACGGGGTCCTCAGAACCTGAGACCTCATCATCCAAAGCCTTGTTGGTACAGGTTATACAAGGGAGCAAGTCATTGTAACACACACACACACACACACACACACACACACACACACAAATGAATAAACTGACCATTCACAAAGTGAAATGACCCATTCTGACATCCCTCTTCCACTCAAGTATCTACCTCCACTCATAATATCAATGTGTCTGTCCAATAGTTTTTTGATGACCAGTTGAAAATACACCAGGAAAACAATGCAAAAAAAAAAAAAAAACCAACAACAACAACAACAAAAAAACAAACCCAAAAGCACAAAAGTACACAGAAAACATTTCCAGATTTTATAACATCAATGTAATTGATGTTGGAGGTATAGTCAATCAGGTAGAAAGTTCCTGACAAATTAAAATCTAGCAAGGTTTTATCAGTCAATTATTGAAAAGAGAAAATTGGTGAAGGTGGTGACATGATGGGACTTCCATGGAGAAAAACAGTCCTTCGAGAATTGAGAAATCTTTTAATGCTTTTGCAGAAATAATTCTCTTTGGGGGCATGTTGAGAAACCCAAACATGAAATAAAATTAATTGTATTGTGCTATGATACAATTTTATTAGACAAATTGTGTCCCAAATCCCCAACATTAATTCTTTGACCTAAGACTTAGCACATGGCCACAAGAACATTCTAAGGTTGATTAAGTATAAGGTAATTAAGTTTTCTTCATAACATTTTTCACCATTTTTACTTTTAATTTTCATATTTTCCACCATTTCCTAAGTCCAGCTTTGTCCCTGTGCTAAAAGGATTCAGTTTAAGCCTCCTCTGGTACTAATTAACCTCAGATAATGAGAACCTCTCATATCTACTTACATGTTACACTGAAACAGAACTTCATGTTTGCAAATACTTTCACAGATCTTGTCTCCTTTAACTTTCACAAGAACCCTATCGTTAACATATTTTTTTCTCCATATTATGTAACATAGTGTTTAAGATAGAGTAAGTTGCCAGTATTCCTAACCTCTTAAATCCATTAATAACCACAAAAATCTCATGTTTCCCAGAAATTCTGATCTACCTCACCCCTTAAAAGGGAGCAAGCCTTTCACTTTTGATTAAGAATCATGAATACTTTAGGGGCACTGGAGTGGCTCAGTTAGGCATCCAACTCTTGATTTCAGCTTAGGTCATGATTTTAGGGGCCTGAGATCAAGTCCCATGTCAGGCTCCCAGCTGGGCTGGGAATCTGCTTCTCTCTCTCTCTTTCCCTCTGCCCCAACCCCTGGTCAGGTGCATGTTCTCTCTAAATAAATACACGAAATCTCAAAAAAAAAAAAATCAAGAATTCTTTGAAAATGGAGTGAATTTCTATAGGCACTCAGCCTCTGAGATATGGTTAAACCCCACTTTCTACAATTTTTGTCACAAAAGTGGTTTGTGTTTACAAACATAAAGTTATAATATTGAATATACAGGTAAAATAATCTGCAATCCCAGGTTTCTGGTGTGTCTTACTGAGGCGTGTACCCACCCCTTCCCCTACTAGGTTGCAAGACCACAGAGCCATCAAATAGCCAAATGGTTCCACAGGCTTAGGCCTCTATCTCAGTCCTCTTCTCACTACATGTGTCCCCTTCAAGTTCCAGGACATTTAGTAGCCACTATGTGGCCTACATACAGAGATAAGCTGGTTCCGGCAAGGCACAGAAAGCTGGGAGAGACTGTGAGCCTCTACATTCTACAGGACTTCAGAAAACTGAAATACTCCCATGCACTGGACTAATAAGACAGAAGTCCCTTGGACTGGTGGTCAAAAGATGGGCGTGATTCAGAAGGTGGTAGTGTTTCCTGGTGAAGGGACAATAAGGCAGGGGAGGAAGGTTTAGGCCATAGTTTTCAGGGTGACGGAAGGCAGTCTAAGGGGTGCAGACTTGCCATCAGCAGGAAGGTTGGGAGGACACTTGCAGGCTTTAGGCAGAGGAGTGGAACAAGGAAATCAATCTGAAGCTTCTAGGTGGCAGGAGAGGGTCCTAAGAGAAAAAGTGTGAATAGAGACCCAAGAGAAGGTCATGAAAAGAGTCTGAGAGCTAGAAGGTTCTCAGTGGTCCTCCACTTCTGCATTTTACTAAGCGTGTGAATCCTCCTTTACTTTCCTAGATAGGTCGTGGAGACCAGAAAAACAGAAGGGCTAACCAGGGGTGGGTGGTGGAGTAGAAGACCAGGGAGGCAGCGAGTGCCCGTGTCACCACAAGGGAGAGAGAAGTGCCTTCTTCAGAGCCAGAAGGCATGATCCTGTCCTCTCTCCTTGCTGCCTTTCCACACCCTTCTCTAGTTCTTTGGAATCTCTCCGTAGCTTCTCCTTCCTCCCACGGGAGTGAAATCTCTCTTGAGGGGGGATCTTCCTAGACGTGTGAAGTAGGTGTTATGAATCTGAATCATCTGTCCAACAGGCTGAGTGCATCCCGGGCTTGGGAACAGAATTTTCCAAGTGGTGGTTGGGCATCCTGAAGGGAATGTGGCTCAGTTAGACCCAGGCATAGGGCAATCATCAGCCGCTGAGCCTCTGGGCGGGGGCAACCGGTCTGGCAGCTGGCTGTGCCTGTATTGCACAGGGCAGGACACTGGCTTCTGAAAGGCCAAAGATGTCCTGGAGTTGTTGCTAACGATGTCCAGAGACTGCACACTTTGCACACTTCTGTCCCCTGACCTTGCCCAGCTTTGGCCTCTACCAAGTCTCTGACTCTTAATCGCAAGAGGTGTCCAGGCTTCTGAGGCAGGGGTACTCAAGTCATGTTTCCTATGATCCTCATTCAGGCTGTAATGCTTACGGGATTTTGCTGTGATGCCAAGGACCAGGGGGGCAAAGACAGAAAGAGAAGTGCCCTGTCCCGAAAGGACAAGAGACCAACAGGAAGAGGGACGCTGGTAGAACAACGACATCAGAACACCACGCTGGTGTAATGGACTACGTCGTTTTAATGGACACGCTTAGTTCCTACTTTCTAGGGAAGGCCCCCTAAGGTTTCTACTGAGGGGGAAATTTGGTTTCTACTTTCATCTATTTTAGTCACTTGCAACTTTCTTTTGAAAAAACCCTTGGGCACCCTAAATGTGAATCCAACAACATTTTTCATGGCTCCTTTCTTTCCTTTAGGATGAAAAAAAAAAAAAAAGACTTTTTTTTTTCCTCCAAGGGGTAGTGGTGAGGGGCCAGGCGCTTCTGCTGCACTGCCCGCTGGGGGGGGGGGGGGGGGCGGTTACGCAATCAGGGGAACATGCGTTCTCCACTCTCGGGGTCCTTTGATCCCTCTTGCTCTTACGTAACTGCCTAACAGCTGGAGCCGTAAACTTTAAAACTGGCCCGAACGTAGGTCGTGTTGCGAAAGGAAATCCAACCCCGAATCTGAAGAGAAACAGCTAGATGCTTTAAGGGCGATGCCGGGGTCCGCGTTCTTGGCTGTCCTGGGCGCGGCGCCCTCCCCCTGCGCCCCGGCTCCCGCCCAGGCCAGGCCGCGGGGCTGCGGGAGCGCGGGCGGCCCGGCCTTGGGACCTGCGCGCTCGCTCGCACGCCCGGGGCTTCCTACCTCTCCGCCGCCTCCGCCTTCACCCCCTTCACCCCTTCCTCCGCCATGGCCTCTGGCTTCAGGTCGTGGTGAGGAGCGTACGGTCGGCGGGGCGGCCGAGCTCGCGCGGTGCCGGACGTGGGCGGCGACGGCTGCCGGCCGCGCCATTCGGGCCGCCGCTCCTCAGTAGCTGTTCCGAGGCCGTGTGACCGCCAAGCGCGGAAAGTGGGTCTGAGGAAGGTCAGCAGGCGCCCAGCGGCTTCCGGGCCACGCTGCCCTCGCGGGGTGGCCGCTGCAGCCGCGGGGACCGACGCCCGGGCACCCCCCGTCCGCGGGGGCCCTTCCCGGGAGCCAAGCGAGGGCTACTCCGCGGGGACGGCGGCACAGGGGTCGGGGCCGACTTCCGGCCGGGCTGCGGCTCGCTCGGGACTGGGCCCCTGGGGCGTTGCTCTTCCCCTCCGACCCCCGCCCCCCGCGCTCGCTCTACATCATCACATTTTTAAAATCTTTAAAAAAGAGAGAGAGAGAGAGACTGTAAATGCACATGTCCAGGGCGGGCGGCGGCACGTGTCACCTCCGCGGCCCCTCGCCCTGCTCTGCAACGCGGCTCCGGAGCCTCACCCCTCAGACGGCGCTTCCGCTTCCAGCGGGGCTGCCCAGCGCCTCCTCCAGGCCTCGCGCCTCCCCGGGTGCTCAGCGGGTTGGGTGTGGGCTCAGGTCACGACCTCGGGGGCCTGCGCCCTCCCGGAGCCTGCTCTGCCCTCTGCCCCTCCCTCCACTCTTGCATTTTCTCTTTCTCTCAAATAAGTAAATAAATACATAAATCGGATCTTAAAAACCTACACGACCCCCGGTGCCTGGTCTGTGACCACGCTTCCTGACTGACTTTGAGGTACTTTGGGGCCCGGCTTCCACCTACTTCAGAACGTGGATGCTTATGAGGAATGCCTCCCGGCGTGGGGTCAGGGGGTCAGGAAACACTGGGCCTTGGGAGGACTGAGTCGGGTCCATAGCCTTCCAGCATCAGGCCAGGCTTCTGGAAGCATCTCAAGAGGATTTTCAGGGAGGAAGAGATAGGATCTCTCAGGCACACAGCCAGGGTTTTTTTTTTTTTTTTTTTCATCCTTAGATTTGAAGACATTTGATGAAATGAAATGAAATTGCAAGTGGAACAAGAGTTTTGTTTTTTAGCCTAAATGACACATTACGTTGCTGATCCTGGTGTCACGAACTGCTCATTTCTTTAATGGTCAAAGATTCCCTAGTTTTGGCTTTTTCTTTCCACAGAGACGTCGTGCTGCGGAGCAAAGGTTATGTTACTCAGGCAGGCGTCAGGGTAGAAAGAGAGCTCGCAAGTCAAGAAGTAGACTCTTCAGGAGGTTTATCGTGCCAGGTGCCATTACTAGTAAATATGAATAGCAAAGATGCTGATGATGGTGACAAAGATGATGGTACTTCTCACATTGTGGCACATGGTGTGGATTTGAGAGCTGATGATTGACATCACTGGCCAGCAGGCTGCAAGCAAATGCAAGGCTTCTTCTGGCCATTGTCCCCCCAACAAGTGTCCTACTCAATTTAGCTATGGCTCTTTGCCAGAAGTGAGCTGCTATGTCATAAAGTTTGTTGGCATTGTTAGCAGCTCATGTGTGACGATGCAACTTTTACTCTGTGGAAAAATTTTTGGCTAAAGGAAGAAAGAACTCATGTGTTTAAAAATGAAGGGGCATGTGTCCACTTATATCATCTACTGGAGAGTTGATGCTTATAGGAATCCTTGCCAAATATGATTTCCTTGAAACTTTCCTTTTGTTTAAAGAGTTTTGGGTTTTTTTTTTTTTTTTCTGTTCCACTTGAAAAAATCCAAGAAATAACTTGGTGTGAAGTGAGATTTTTAGTATTTTCTATGCTTTACCTTTATTTTCTTTCCAATGACTTCCTTTCCAGTGATAATCATGATGATACGTTGCTGACATTCATTGAGTTCTTGTGGCCACATTGTATATTTAATCCTCATAAAACCTTATGCTATAAAGGCTTCTATCCCCATTTTATGGACAAGAAAACTGAGTCACTGACAAGTTTAATAATGTGCCCAATGTCATACAGGTAATAAATGGTATATATAGATTTAGATCCAGGCATTCTGACTTTAAACCAAGCTCATATCATGATGTTTTGTTTTTTTTTTAATTTTTTTTTAATTTTTTATTTATTTATGATAGTCACAGAGAGAGAGAGAGGCAGAGACACAGGCAGAGGGAGAAGCGGGCTCCATGCACCGGGAGCTCGATGTGGGATTCGATCCCGGGTCTCCAGGATCGCGCCCTGGGCCAAAGGCAGGCGCCAAACCGCTGCGCCACCCAGGGATCCCATATCATGATGTTATACTGCCTTCCTTGCTGGGGTTAGCATTAACTGCCATTTAGTCAACAAAGACTTACGGAGCTCTTACTATGTGCCGGGTTCCGAACTAGGTGCTGAGCAGAATGAAACAAGCAAAGCAAATATAGTCATAGTCATCATGGAACTTAGACTCTAGCAAAAGAGAGCAATATGAAGTTAGTAATTAAAAACATAATTGTATCATTAAAGACTATTATACATGGGGAGCATACACCCAGGACCTATTAACTCTGCGAATAAAGGCATTTAAAGTGAGATGTGAAATAGTGTGAGATGGAAAGATGAAGCAAGGGTGGGTGGGAAGTGGGAAAGGGGTCACTTGTCAACAGCAAACGCTGGCAATTTCCACATTCCAGAGAACCCACGGTGACCTCGTGTATTGCATAACATCTTTCAGAAAAATGCCTTTCGACTACAGAATAAAATTTGAATTTGTTTGGACACACAAATGGTCATGACAAGATCACAGTCTAGCTGGGGAATCAGCTGCTTAGTTGTAAGATTGAGAACAGGATGTTCAGATGATGGAAACATGTCAAGTAAGAACTGTTCTCGGAATGAATCTGAAGAGAGACCCCAGGGAGGCCAGAGCGACTGTGCCCAGGGGGAAAAGACCCGGGGAGGGATGGGGAACTGCACGGAGGAGCAGAGACACGGTCACATTGAAGGGGACTATGTTCTCCTATCTTCCCCTCTGCATCAGAGCGGTGCGCCATGTATGACTGTTCTATTTCCAAGTAAACCACAAAAATCAAATATTAAATGAACCATAAAGCTAATTAGCTAAACTTTGTGGAGTATATTAATTAATGGAATGGAAAGCAATGCTAGATGTCGACTCAAACGTTCACAGGAGCTTAGTATATCCCAAAGACAGAATCTGCAATCGCTAGAGGAAAGAGTCCTGGGACACCTGACCATCCATTTGGTAATAAGAGAGCCAGACTCCTGATTCTTTCCTTACACCCACATAAACTCCAGATAGAAGAATGTGAATATATTTTAAGTGATACAAATACTAGAAGAAGACATGCTTGAATATTTTTAGACTCTCTAGTTGGGAAAGGCCTTTATTAGCATTTTAGGGCATTGGTATCCTTCAGATCTGCATGGCTGCAGGCTCGGCTGGAAGTTACAGATGACTGTCTGCGAGACTGCCTCGTACCAGCCACAGGCCTGCGGGCCCCAGAGAGGAGGGTTTGACTTCTTTGAGCTCTAGCACACCTTTACCTTTGCTTCCTCCTATTGAAAGC
The DNA here is from genome assembly GCF_048418805.1 of Vulpes vulpes. Lineage (NCBI taxonomy): Eukaryota > Metazoa > Chordata > Mammalia > Carnivora > Canidae > Vulpes > Vulpes vulpes. The sequence continues at coordinate 137,179,380 of NC_132781.1, forward strand.
CCCCACCTACCAATAAAGCAGGAGCATGCAGAAATATCAGAAATCACAAAGTTAAAATTAGACTCTATAAAAGTCTGAAACTTCCGTACAGCAAAAATCACGATAAGCAAATATTTTAGAGCCTTCTAAAAGGAAGTGAAGAAGCATAATTCTCCTCTGAATTTACACTGGTGGTTCTGTCCCTTATAGAAGGGCTCCTAACTATCCTCCCTTCCCCCTCCCCTTTTTAAAAGATTTTATTTATTTATGAGAGAAAAACAGAGAGAGGCAGAGACACAGGCAGAGGGAGAAGCAGGCTCCACGCGGGGAGCCCAATGCAGGACTCGATCCCAGGACTCCGGGGTCATGACCTGAGCCGAAGGCAGATGCTCAACCAATCACTAAGCCACCCAGGTGCCCATAACCCTTTGAATTCAGAATGTCCATGAACTCAGATGGAAAAAAAAAATTGTATCGGGACGCCTGGGTGGCTCAGCGGTTTAGCGCCGCCTTCAGCCCGGGGCGTGATCCTGAGACCCAGGATCGAGTCCCACGTCGGGCTCCTTGCATGGAGCCTGGTTTTCCCTCTGCCTGTGTCTCTGCCTCTCTGTGTCTCTCATGGATAAATAAATAGAATAAAATAAAAATTGTATCTTATTTTCTCCAACCTCCAACAGTTCTAAGGCTCGGCATATCTTTAAAGTACGAATTAAGTCAATACAATGCAATAGTATTAGTGTCACCCGTGACTTCACCACAACTAGAAATCAAATATTTTTATATTACGTCATAGTTTTTTGCCAATAGTTAGCCTTGGCACTGAATTCCAGATTTACGGTAGTTATTAGACCCAATTGCTAGAGGTTCCCGTTGGATGGCATAAGAAAGACGTGTATTTATATTTCTGTATCTCAAATTTGTTTCTAGAAACCATTTTGACAAGCACAATTTACATAGCTCGTTTCTTTTGTAATCTTAAGTATTTCACTTTGTGCATGTAAAACTGAATCTGAAAAGAGGTCCATGTGCTTCTAAAGATTGTCCAGGAGGTCTGTGTCATGGAAAAGGTTAAGAACCTTGCCTTAAGATAATGATTTACACAGGGCAGACGGCTGTCACACGTACATCTTTATGGGCAGCACTCCCACCCAAAGCTCCGCACTCACTGGGCTGGTGTGAGAGACGTTCGCACCACACACAGCACAGCTTATTTTGCCCTCTGGAGGTGAGCCCAGCAAGTAGAGAGGATGCCGGGAGCCCTGGGCTCCCAGCTGATGGGTAGTAGTCTTGTTCTAGCTTGGGTGATCTGGGTCCCACAGCTAAAGTTCTTTGGGGACTTCAGAGCAGTGACTACTCTGGTGAAGTGACTGTCCCATTTTAGTTGAGGACGAAAATAACTAATTTTTATGGGTTTCAGGGTGCTCTCTTACCCTTAGAGACTGATACTGACTCATTGGCTGACAGCCTTGATACACCAAAAGCCAAATCAGTAAGAAAAACACTCCCTGATCAGATAAATAAAATATAAATAGACAATTAAGATGACTAAGGGGGGGGGGGAGCCTTTGTCTCCACTATCAATCAGAGAATTGCAAACAAAAGCAAGATTTTTTAAATGCTTATCAATTTGACAAAATTTTAAAAAGTGATAACAGTCTGATAAAGATACGCAGAGGCAAACAACCGTGCCTTGTTAGTGGGAATGTAAATGACCATACTTTTTTTGGCAAGTTAACCTTAACAGTGTTTATTAAAAATGTTATTTGTGCATCCCCTCACTCCAGTAATCTCTCTCTCTTAAGAATTTACCCTCAGGAGCTAATCTTAAATATGTAAATAAATATATGTTCTAGAATATTTATTACTCTCTTGTTTATAGTAGCCAAAAAAAATGTGGAGGCCACCCCAATTTGTTCCATATTGCAGTTGGGTAATTCATCAAGATATTTTGCTTTGTCTTCCCTGTATGTTACCACCAACTCCAAGAAAATAGGCAGGCTTCCCTTTGCCTTTAGGGGAAGTGTGTGCTGTAGAGCAAGAAACAGAAGCTGCCACCTAAGAAGTTCTTTCCTGGCTTCTGGTTTGAGAACGTGAGTTCATTTTCAAGTGAGTAAGCCTCCGAGGGGGAAAGGTAGGGCTGAGATGCCCGGAGCTCTCAGAGGTAACCCCATCGTTACGCCTGTGTGAAACAGTTTGGTCATCTTTTATATTTTCTAAAGACTGAAAACGCGCGAAGCCACACCAGGGGTGTGGTGTTTGCACAAGATACGTGTTAGCGAGCTGTGGAGACTTGTGATGATACTTAGGGTGATTTCCTATAGTCAACTATGTCTCTCTTACCCCAAGCGAAAGCCCACTAGGACAGCATCCAGCCTCTGCTTTGGCCATAATGCTCCCCAGGGACTTACTGCTGCTACAAGATAAAGAAAATGAGGCTCCTCTTTTTCTTCCCACAATACTCTGATACGGCAGGCACCACATCACTTCACGAGAAATGCCACGTGCGCAATAAGCTCTCAAGAGATGAACTCAAGTAGAAGAGTGTTTCATAAAGCCTGGCAGACTGAGGAGCGGTTCAGGGCCTATGGCTGTTCTCCTCACACAGTAATGAAACATTCTTTTGGTCCGAAGAGAGTGGAAGGGCAAAAAGATCACACGCACACACACACACAAAAACAAAACAAAACAAAACAAAAAAAAGATCACACACATGAACTCTTGGTCAGCTGCAAGAAGCCAGGTGACAGGTGCAAATGGAGCCTTCGCCTGCAAATGTTACATAATGCTTTGTTGGGCCTCTTCCCTCAGGAGACAGACATTTGTTTGGATTGTTGAATTCAATGGTCACTGTAGCAATCCCATTAAAAATCTCCACCATATCTTTGGCAGAGAAGAGGCATTGTATGTATTATTATATGTATTAATTCACTGAGTTCCATCATCGGCCCTCTAAGTACTGGGTCTAGCTTTCTGAACCATAAGCTTGCCTGGGGTTATATGGCAGTGAGCGGGAGAGGTGAGAATTGGGCCCACATCAGTCTGACACCAGCTCCATTTTTTTTTTTTTTTAACCACCATTTGCTAGTATTTTCTATGTTGAGTGCCTTCATCTGCTGTAGGGTTTCCAGTTTCCGTAGCTTCTCTCCTCCGAGCTGTGTCTGGTGGACAAATGGAAACACAGCCTTCAAAAGTAAGTGAACCATGGTAACTGCTATGCCTTTTCATTTTTTTTGTACTTGAACCAGTGGAGGGAAAAGAAAAAACAAAAAAAACAAAACAAAACAAAAAAACATCGGGACAGGCTCTGAGTAGAAATGGCTTGTCCAGAATGTGAGGGAGGATTTGAGGGTTGCAGGCCATGGACTGAGAGGCCTGTCACATGCCTTTTAATAGAGGCAGGCTTGTTAATCTGTGGCATGTCAGAGCTTGAACACCCGTGTGTGATGTGCCTATCACTTTACTGAAAGGAATCCCACGTGGCCATCCCTGGAAGTGCGACAAGAACCCCTGCAGCCTGCTGAGCTGGGTGCCAGCCCCCGGACACCAAGGGTGACAGAAGGACAGTGGCATGACCAGGCACTGGCAGTCCGGGTGAGATCTGAGACCAGCATGGAGGTATGCATGGAATCCACAAAATGTGGCCTCCTTCATATTCATTTCTTATGAGACCCGATGACATCTGCCACAGAGTCCTCAATCCGTGTTGACGCTTGCGATCACGATTTACATAACAGCACGCTGCACGTGTGCAGCCCACGCTATAAAAACAGACGTCCTATCATAATATATTGGGGAGGATGTTTGGCTTTGGCAATTTACAGCCCCACAGACATGGCTCATAAAATTTTAGGGCTCGGAGGAATATTACAGGCCGTAGACACTCCAACCCCTTCAGTTATAGGAGATACAACAAGTCCTAAACTATATAAACTTCTCTGAGGTTTTACATACTTATTTAATATAAATTGCATATAAACATAAGTTGAAAAAAATACATTAAGAAGATCAGTTCCTGCTTTTAGAAAGATCTTGCTTTGGAGGTAGGATCAAATGTCAGGCTTGAGGCCCATCAATTCAGATTTCCTACTCCTGTTAGGGTGTTCTAGGAAGACGGTGTGATTCAGGCCCTGTGAACATTTTCTGTAAAGTAGCTGTTAGCACTGTGCCTGGAACAGACAGGCGTCAACAGTTATTGACCACCCTTATTATTATTCTGAAGGGTAGCTCGTGACTGTTGTTAACACAAGTCATCTCCAAACATTTTTAATGTGATACCTCCTATCAGTAAAAGATTTTTAAGCACATTTCCCCAAAACATGCGTCTGTATTCATACTTACGTTGTAGAATGAATTACTCGATGTATTACTTACATTATAAAAATGCAAGGAATACAATCAAGAAGATAACCTAAAAATCCAATCTATTTGCATGTGCAGGGTTCATTTTACTCATCTGTGACTTTTTTGTTTGTTACATTTTTCCATAAATAAAAAAGGAAATGGGAAGAAAAATATTAAAGATGAGTATTTTCTTTTTTTTTTAAAAGATTTATTTATTTATGAGAGAGAGAGAGAGAGAGAGAGAGAGAGGCAGAGGGAGAAGCAGGCTCCATGCTGGGAGCCTGACATGGGACTCCATCCCGGGGCTCCGGATCACGCCCTGGGCCAAAGGCAGATGCCAAACCACTGAGCCACCCAGAGATCCCCAAGATGAGTATTTTCTATTTCTTCTTCTTTTCCTGTTTCTTCTTCTTGCGATACATCCTTCGGGTGGGTCCTATCTTGAAAGCAGAGAGGTCATTACTCACTTAAAACATCTCTTGTGGGGCAACCCCGGGGGGCTCAGCGGTTTAGCACTGCCTTCAGCCCAGGGCATGATCCTAGAGACCCTGGATCGAGTCCCACATCAGGTTCCCTGCATGGAGCCTGCTTCTCCCTTTGCCTGTGTCTCTGCCTCTCTCTCTCTCTCTCTCTTTCTCTGTGTCTCTCATGAATAAATAAATAAAATCTTAAAAAAAAACACACACACACACATCTCTTGTGACTCCCTGGGGAGAACTTTTTCATAAGAACTCAAAGGTGGCTGTGCTCTTGGCTCTCCAGGGTTGTGTCATATGGCAGGAGGTGGGCTCCCGATTAAGTTCCATGATGGGATTTGCAAGAGGAGGACACGGCCATGCTAAGCTGTGTGTCCAAGCCGTGGGGACGTGGCAGGAGGTGTGCTTTGAGCTCTTCCATCGTTTCAATCCCTTTTCCTTCCTTCCGAAGACCCAACCAATCACTGAGTTCAACTGATTTGTTTTCTATTGTCAACCACATATGATATATACAGATGCTAAACAGTGTTATGAGAGGGCCATGGTGGCATTTTCCTGTCACCCTCGGTGGGGCGTTAAATAAAAAAGGAATAACAGCAACAACAGCCAAACACTCCTGCCGACACACACAGAATCTCGAGAATCCTTCATAAAGTAGTGGGCAGGCTGGACAAGAGACATGGCTTCGAGGAAGGAACACAAACAGGCTGTCGGGCTCCCTATTACACACTCACAACCAGAGTGTGCAGATGATCTGGAGAAACCACGTGGGGAGACGGAATTCAACTGATGAGCAAGTAAGTGCTTTTTCTTTCTTTTTTTTAAAGGACAAAGTAACTCTTTGAAATAAAGTGTCTGAAGCTGGGAGCCAACATCCCGGTGACCAGGGCCGACCAGGGCCGACCAGGGCTGGGGAACCCAGAGCAGCGGCCTCCTCCTGCCTCGGCCGGGCCTCAGCCCCACCTGCATCCCCTGGAGGGCACGTCCCGCGGAGGGGTCAGGAAGCACCGCTTCAGCCCCGATTATCTTCATAAACTTCTGAGCCAAGGTCCACTTGGGTCTTGCCTTCTACGGGTAGACGTGGTCCGGGCCCGGAGCCCCGTGGCCAGAGGTGCGGAGCCGGGCAGCGCCGGTCACCCCCTCAGCCCGCGGGGGCACCTGCCGCAAGGTCCACCCGCCCGCCGCCAGACCTGCCGGACGCCCCCCCCCTGCTCCCCCGAAGCCTGCCCGCCCCCAGTTCGCGAGCGTCGGGCCCCGAGGCGTCAGGCTCACGTCCCTACTGCCCCGTGCCCCGTTCCCGGGACAGCACCGCCCTCGAGCCCTGGGCCCTTTCAGCCTCCCCCACCTTCCCATCGGGAGCCCGAAACCCCGCGGGGAGCTGCGGCCACAGGACCTTCCAGAAAGCCCGGCGGTGGGGGTGGGGGTGGAGGTGGGGGGAGCAGCGGGCGCCGGGCGGGGGGCGGTGACGAGAGGCCGAGACCCGGGACCGCATCCTCCCTGGGGCTGCGCTCGGCGCCTCCACCTCAGGCCTTGCTGCCGCCCTGGGGCCGGCTCGCGTTGGGGGGGGGGTCGGCTGCAGCCCCACACCCCGCTGCGACCCCGCCGCGACCCCGCCGCAGCCCCCCGCACACCCCGCAGCTGCCTTGCAGTGCCGGCTCCTTCCTGTCTGCTCTTTTGGGGGCGCCGATCCCAGTTCTTAGTGATTTTGTGCCGCTGCCTTGCGTGGTCTCTCCACTGGGAATGTCAACTGTACGCGGAGAGGGACGTCGTCGGATGCTCCAGCCGCGGCGCCCCGCGGGCCCGGCCCTAGTCACCGTAAGCGCCCGGTGTCGGTTGGTTTATAACAGTCGCGGCCACCTGAACGCAGGGCACTAACTAGGAAGCTTCCAAAGCTGGAATGACAATGAAATAGGCCTGAGATTTAAAGTCACAGGAGGCATGTGTCCAGATTACACTGTATTGGTAGAGGGCGTGTATCTAGACGATGTTACCTCTAAGTGTCTGGGCAACAAATGTCTGCTTTCTTGTCTCAAAAGGAAGGCTCCACACACAAGCTGGGAACAGAGCCGCCCGACAGCAGAGAGGGGAGCCCACGCACAGACTCTGAGGTGCTGCTCTAAGCCCCACGCCTGCGCCCGACCAGCTGCGGGCTGCACACGTTGCAGGGCAGTGGGTTACGCATTCTGAGATAGGGAGTCTTTACAGTTCTTGGCTCTCCCCGGGGAAAGCTTCACTGGCACCACAGTCGTTCACAACAGGCCTTCGCATTTTTCTCAAGACCCCTCTGCCCCCTCCGGTCCCACCAGGGAGGTTGGCGCTGCCGAGCGGGGGTTTAATGCTCCTCCTGCTCCCTGGTGGGAGTGACACTGAGCCAGCGAGCCCAGTGATCACAGCCCCTCTGTCAACAGGTGCACCCAGCTTAGAGAGCTTCCCGGGCTCTCTAAGACAGGGTGAGGACAAGTCAGGGCTGCCAGCAGGGAGGCTTTAGCACATGTGTCACTCAGTAGCTGTGCACCTGCCACTTCCACCGGGTAAGAAGAGCAGAGCTTCTCTTCCCCCTACCAGAGGCAGCTAGTGACCCAGGCAGCGTGGGTGCCCACTGGGCACATGGTTCGCTGTTGATGCGGGAGCCAGAGAGGGAAACCCATTCTCTGTCTCAAAGCTTGTGCGTGCACAGAGAACAGAAGCCTGGGGACCCATGGGGTGCAGAGATCATGCTCCCTACTCACCTATACCAGAGTCTGACATTCCCACCTCATTCTGGCACAGAGGGAAGAAAGCAAGCTGGGGGGAGGGAGGGCACAGGAAAATCATGGTCAGAACCTGAAGCCAGATCCTATCGGGGTTCAGGGAAGGCCCATGGCTCTGCTGTCCTTAGTGAGGGGTGGGTGCTGATAGCTCTCGGTACAATAGGAGCACAGACCCTAAGAAAGTCTCCACCGTGACTCCTTCCACGTGGCACAGGGAGGATCTGGGAAGGCTGTGGACTCCGGAAGGACACCCCTTCAAACTTGGCGATTACGTACCCTCCAAAACAAAAACATAAAAAATCTACCTCATTATGGCATGCAGACTTCTGGATTCCAGAAAAATTTTCTTTGTCAAAGATAAAAATCGTTAACACGTGAGAAATCCGCAGCCAGAGATAAAAATGAGATAGTGACCTCAAAGACAACTTCAGGAATCCAAGCAACCAAAAATCAAATGTAGTTCTTTTAAAATTTATCTTCCTTCTCTTTACTCACAATTCCTCACAGTTGAGACTTAAATACTTTTTGGCAAAATATGAAACACTGAGTAATGTACATCATGTAGCTGTAAAACTGATATAAGGCCAGGTGTTAACGAAGTTGGACTAGAATGACCCTAAAAAATCTCCTATGATACTGCACCTGGAAAACTCTGAGTTATAGGTAGGACTAAAAGTGGAGTCATTAGTGTGTTGTGATACATAATAGCTATTAAAGCATTATGGTCTTTGAACGGCTCTCAAGTGTTTCATGGCTCTCAACCTATTACCACTTCAGCATGATTATGAATAAGAAATTCTGAAAAACTGTTTTAATACCAGGACCTGGCAATGATGCTTAAAACTTACTAATAGCCTTTTAAAAGCAAAGGCAGCATCACAGAAAGAGAGATAGATAGATAGATAGATAGGGGCCGAAACCAGACTGTTCAATGAATAACAGAGACACAATCTACATGGAAGGAACCTGCTCCTACTAGGAACTTCTGAGTATGTAGAGTGAATGCAAAGACTCTGTCCCACATCAAGTGTGGAGAAAGAACTGAGACTTCCATAAGCCCTATACTTGGGAAGAGTTGTAGCCATAGTGAAAGGATAGGATAAAAAAAAAAAAAAAATCTGTTCCCTGGTAAAGGGAATTGACAAGAAATCTTGTCTGTCTAAGGTACTGGCTGGGGTGAAAAAAAAAGAATCTCTCTAGAAAGCAGTAACCATATGTCTGCCCGTGCACAAATTAAGGATCTGAATTTTTATCACTTGCATTGTTCAGGAAAATCCAATTCAATAAACTAGATTAAAAACATTTCTGGAGCAGGGGTGCCCCAGGATGCTTGGAAAAAAGATAATACAAATCCTTCCTGGAGGGACACATCTTAGTCCAGGTCCCTTAGAATCTGTACAGATTAGAAGAACCAAATATGAGCTCCTTGTCACATTTTTTTAAAAGAAAAATATAGCATAGGGGCACCAGGGTGGCTAAGTCGATGAAGCGTCTGCCTTGGCCTCAGGTCATGATCCCGGGGTCCCCACGTCTGGCTCTCTGTCCAGCAGGGAGCCTGCTTCCCCCTCTCCTTCTGCGCCCCCCCCCACTTGTGCTCTCTTTCTCTCAAATAATTTTTTTTTTTAAAAAAGGAAAAATACGATGGTGTGGTGGTGTAGGAGAACTCAGCCTCCATCTCCCCACAAAGAGTGATAATTAGGCAACTATTCATGAACAAAAAGAACTCTGGGAGGACTCGGGAGTTCACTGAAGCAGCTTCAGCAATAGAGTAGAGCAAAAAAAGCTGGAGAAGCGCTGCACAAAAATGGTACAACGGCTTCATTTGCCTGCATCTTGCCATCCTCGACTGGCCCTGCTCAGTGCTGAGAGAGAACTCCCAGCCCGAGAGAGTTCCCTTCCTGGGAAAAGAAGAGCAGCCGGATTCCCAGGCCTTTGGGGGGCACTGCAAGGGGACCCACTTAATTTCACCCCCACTCAGAGCCAGCAGAGCGGACAGGTCGACAGGCAGCTAGGGACTAGGACAAGGGCAGAGGCTACCAGTATCAGCCATGCAGACCAAGTGACCAGGGTTCCCAGGGGCTCGCCTTGCAGGGGAACCCCCAGCCCGGGCCTCCACAGGCTGCACAGCTGCCACACATCCCACATCTCAAATCCTGGACCCCAGCAAACTGCACTACAGAAGACCTCAGCAGCCTTTGCTACCAATAAGCGGGCACAGCCACAGTGGACACCCTTGATATTTTTGCCCCATAGGTTTTCGTGCCCGTGCCTGAATCCTTCCACACTGCCTTCCCCCACCCCTGCTCAAGCCCAGAATCCATACTGGCAGCCAGCCCTGGCCTCTGTGGCCATGCACACGTAAGAGGTCACGTGAGGCCCTAGTAGCCAAGCCCCACTCCCACGAGTACACCCAAAGCTAGCCCCTACAGCTGCACTAGTGTTCACCAACAGCCAAGGCCAACCATTGTTTGCGGGCCTGGAGATGGCTATGACTTCTGGCATGGGACTGCATAGAAGTGTATGCCCCTGACTTCTGTCAGTGGGCACTCAGGCCCACAGCCAGCCCTGATAACTATGCACATGTTATGCCACAGCTACAACTCCTCTTACCAGCCTCCATGGCTGTGTGCATACCTGTGACTAGCTCTGCCATCACACAAGTGCATACCAACAATGAGGATCCCTGCGGTAACTCATGCTCCTGCAGTTGGCCCTGACCCTGGTCTGCACCACTGTGTGTGTGTGTGCCTTCAGCTGGACTTGGCCACTACAAAGGCATATCTTCAACTGGTCCTGCAACAGCTTAATGTGTACACCACCAGCTCCAGCCATCACTACTACCTGCCCTGGTCCCTAGCTGCTGGACCTAGAGGCATTACTGAGGACCCTAATGGCCCTTGCATCACTGTGGACCAGCCCCCAACCACTGCACCTCTCACTAAAGATCATTAAGTTGTTGAAGCTGTGAACCCCAGCTGCCTGAGCCGACAAGACACCATGGTGTCTAGCCCTGAAGCTGTCACACAGCCCACACAGAGCACCCTGTATTAGTAGGCCTGGGGTCACAGCCTGTTCCAGCCTGCCCTCACACATAGTTGAAACATCTTTTCTTATTAAAGTCAGTCCATAAAGTCTCAAGGAGGTGACTGTTCATATGAGAGACACCCGTGCAAAACTACAGGCAACACACACACACACACACACACACACACACACACACACACAAAAACCAGGGAAACAAACCACCGCTAAAGGAACACAGTAAACTTCTAGTACCTGACCTAAAGAAATGGAGATCCTTAAACTGCCTGACGAAGAATTCAAAATAATTGTTCTAAGGATGCTCAGAGAGAACTACAAGAGAACAAATATAAACAGTTTCATGAAATTGTTTCATGAGAAGCTCAACAAAGAAATAGAAAACATTAAAAAAAGAACCAAAGAGAAATTTTGGAGCTGAAGGCAATGAATGAACTAAAAGAGTCAAGAGAGAGCTTCAACAGTACACTCAACCAAACAGAAGAAAGAAATGATCAAATCAGAGGAGTAAAAAGAAAAAAAGAGTGAAAAAGAATGAATAAGCCTACAAGACTTAGTAGCTACTATTAAAAGAAACAATTGGTGGATTATGGGAATCTCAGAAGGAGATGAGAGGAATAAAGGGGCAGAAAACTTATGTAAAGAAATAATGACTGAGGCCTTTCCAAATCTGGGGAAAAATTTAGACTTTCAAATTCATGAAGCTCACAGGTCTCCAAACAAATTCAACCCAAAGACATCTTTTCCAAGACATATGATAATGAAACTGTCAAAAACAAAAGAGAATGAGAATCTTGAAAGCAGCAAGAGAAAAGAAGATCATCACTTAGAAAGGAAACCTCATAACACTATAAGCAGATTTTTCATCAGAAACCTTGCAGGAGAGATGAAAGTGGGGCATTACATTCTTCAAAGTGCTCAAAGGAAAAAAAACAAACACTTTGCCAAGAATACTTAGCTGGCAAAATTATCTTTCAGAAATAAAACAATAAAGACTTGCTCAGGCAAACAAAAACTAAGGGAGTTCATCACCTCTAGGCCTGCCTTACAAGAAATGCTAAAGGAATTCTTCAAACTGAAATGAGAGGATGCTAATTAGTAACATAAAAACATACAAAAATACAAAACATACTGGTAAAAGTACATATAGAGTCAAATTTAAAATACTCCAGCAATATAATGTGGTGATATGTTAATCACTTAACTCTAGTATAAAGGTCAAAGGATAGAAGTATTAAAAAGAACTATTAGAAGAGTTCTATTAGAGTTAACTATTAGAACTAAAGAAGTATTAAAAAGAATCCATTTGTTAATGGATACACAGTAAAAGAAAAGTAGACTGTGGCATCAAAAACATAAAATGTGTGTGCATGGGGGAATAAAAGAGTAGGGTTTTTGTATGCAAACACAGTTATACTGTCATTAGCTTAAAACAGACTTACATTTATAAGAAGTTTTATATGAGCCTCATGGTAACACAGCAAAATCTATAATAGATACACAAAAGATAAAGGGATGGGAACCAAAGCATATCATTATGGAAAATCATTAATTTACAAAGGGAGAGAGGAAGAAAGAGCAAAGGAAACATAAGTCAGTCAGAAAACAATCAGAT